>NC_135371.1:127753928-128058571 GCF_049243985.1 Paroedura picta
CACTGGTCTGTAGTTTCCCGGGTCATCCTTCTTCCCTTTTTTGAAGATCGGAATAACGTTTGCTCTCTTCCAGTCCTCTGGGACATCTCCAGTCCTTAAAGAGGTCCCAAAGATGATTGACAAGGGTTGTACAAGTTCTCTGAAAAGTTATTTGAGCACTCTCGGGTGCATTTCATCCGGACCAGGGGATTTGAACTCATCCAGTGCAGCTAAATGCCTCTCAACAACCTCTCTGTCCATGTCAACCTGCCACCCAGACACTTTCTTGCTACAGTGGGCTTCCCTGGCCAATCTTAGCTCACTCTCAGCTTTGGCCTTTCTGATGATTGATCTACAGTGCCTAGTAACCTGTAGGTACTCTTCTTTAGAGCTCTGTCCTTCCCTCCATTTCCTGAACATTTTCCTTTTCTTTCTTAGTTCCTCTTGAAGTTCTCTGTTCATCCAAATAGGCTTCTTAGAGCTCCTGCAGTGTTTTCGTCTTTCTGGGATAGTCATTGATTGAGCATGCAATAGCTCTTGTTTGAGTAGCGCCCACTCTTCACATGCTCCCTTCCCTTCCAGCATTCTCGTCCATGGTATGACACTCATCATGTCTCTGAGTTTATTAAAGTTTGCCCTATGAAAATCCAACATCCGCATCTGGCTACAAGCTTCCTTGGCTCCCCATCTCAAAAGGAATTCTATGAGGACATGGTCACTTCCCCCTAGAGTCCCCACCTCCTTCACCTCATCCACCAACTTTTTCCTGTTGGTCAGTATTAAGTCCAGTATGGCTGAACCTCTTGTGGGTTCATCTACCATTTGATAAATGAAATTGTCAGCCAGGCAGGTCAGAAACTTCCATGACTGAGGACGCTTTGCAGAGTTTGTTTCCCAGCACACATCTGGGAAATTGAAGTCACCCATGATGACAAAGTCCTTTCGTTTGGATATTTTCTCAAGCTGCTCACAAAGTGCAGCATCCACATCCTCTCGTTGGTCAGGCGGTCGGTAGCAGACACCAACCACCACACTGTTTGTTTTCCCCTCGCTTATTTTCACCCAGATGCTTTCCACTGTAGATATGCTCTCCTTCACTAGAATTTCCTGACAGGTAAGCCCTTTCCTCACATACAGTGCCACTCCTCCACCTCTTTGATCTATTCTGTTTTTTCTAAACAGTTCATATCCATCCACCATTACATTCCAGTCCCGACACATTCCTCTTCCTTTGACAGGCAAGATTGAAGAGAATACCACTTGTGCCCCCATTTGCTTGAGCTTCCTCCCTAAATCTTGATAGTCTGTTTTAATAGGAGCGATGGTATTCATGGACATGTCATTCGTACCCCCATGGACCATCACAAATGGGTAGCGATCCGTAAATTTGAGGAGTTTGGACAGCCGTTCTGAAACGTCTTTAATTTTTACCCCTGGCAAGCAACAAACCTCTCGGGTTAGGGGGTCGGGCCCAGCCACATGGCGATCCATTCCTCTTTGCAGGGAGTCTCCACTTACAAGTACTCTCCTTCTTCTTTTCTTCTCAACACCATTTCCTTCTATCCCCTTGGCCTCTTGCACTGTTCATCCTTTTGCTTTTTATGTGTGGAGAGTCAAGGTGGAAGATTTCCTGATGAAACCATAGCTCATGGTTTTTACAAATTCAGATTAAAAATATGAATACAATTAAACCCTGCATAACCCCCTCCTCCCTTCCATTTACACCTAAAAGACATGGCCAACAGAGTAGTCTTGGAGCTTCTCCTATATTCTTGTGGTGATAATAACCCCCTCACCACCTCCGAAAGCCTGTTCAAGTGGCAGCTTGAAGACTGCAGTTGGTGCCTGGGGACATAAGGGAAGAAATGGTACTTCAAACCTTAGCTGCCCCAGGCTAAGGGAACACGGGAGAATCTGTGTTCCCTTAGCCACTGCAGGGGCCAACAGGGCCTGTCCTGTGGCAGGCCCATGTGTGTCAAACGTACAGAGAACTCACAACAGGCTTCTTAATTAAAGAAAGCTTTATTGGAAAAGTACTATACGCTAAGGACTGAAAAGTCAAATCTGACCAGAGTTCAGATTTGCCTCTGCTTATCAATACAATTCTCCCGCCCAAAACTTGACAGTTCCCAAGGGAGGGGAGACAAGAGAAAAGACATATGTGTAAGAAAAACAGGAATACATTCTCACAACCTTGAGGAGGTGACAACATTCCCGAGAGCCCACAACATGTGATAAGGTTAACATAACAAACTATTCACTTTTATAGCTAGCAAGGATACAGGGCCTGGAGCAAGCAGGCGCCAAGCAATATAAAACAATATAACTGACATGGAGGAACTCAAGCTAATTTATGACAGAGATTCTACAATCCTGACATCCCTCCACACTAAGAGGACCTCCCCCACCCTAGCCTGCATCAACAGGGCGAGGACAATCAGGGAATGCACGGTGGAAAGCCCGGAGAAGGCGAGGTGCTTTCACATTTTCTGCCTCTACCCACTCCTTGTCCCCTGAGGGGAAATCCTTCCATTCAACCAAATATTGGAGGCGACCCTTGTGCACACGAGAGTCTAAAATCTGGTTGACTTCGTAGTGGGTGTCTTTATCGATGTAGATTGGCACCGGCGTAGATAGTGGGGGGTGCCACACATCTGGAACAGGGGCTCTCCGCAGCAGGCTGGAATGAAAAACCGGATGTACATTCCTGTAAGTTTTTGGCAAAGATAGTTCTACAGTCACAGCATTAATAAGTTTCACAATAGGGAAGGGCCCCACATATTTGGGACCAAGTTTCTTGGACTTTTGCTGGCAACGCAGGTTCTTTGTGGACAAATAAGCCAAGTCCCCTACTTTCCACGCAGGCGCAGGTGCCCGTTTCTTGTCTGCCTGGGTTTTATAAGCCTGTTTTGCGTCCTTGAGGCTTGAAACAATTACAGGCCACCCGGCTCTAATAGTCTCTGCCCATTTGGTGACTTCTGGGGCCTCGGACGAACTTAGCTCCCATGTGGGGGCAGCCACCAAATCAGTCCCATACACCACCTTGAAAGGTGACACACCCGTGGATGCATGGGCCCCGTTGTTATAGGCAAACTCAGCTAGTGGCAACAGGGCAACCCAGTCATTTTGCTGATGGTTGATAAAACAGCGCAAGTATTGTTCAAGGATTTGGTTCACCCTTTCAGTCTGGCCATTCGATTCCGGATGGTAGCCCGATGTTAAAGCTTGCTCCACCCCCAACAGTCTCAGGAGCTCCCGCCAGAACTTGGCAACGAACTGGGGGCCCCGATCCATGAGCAGGCGCCTCGGGATCCCATGTAGGCGTATTATGTGGGTCACAAACATCGAGGCCAATTTGGCCGCTGAAGGCAGGCCAGCACAAGGGATAAAGTGGGCTTGCTTGGAAAACGCATCCACTACTACCCAGATGACAGTTTTCCCCTGGCTGGGGGGTAAGTCCGTGATAAAATCCATGGTGACATCGGCCCACGGGCGGGAGGGAGTGGGCAGGGGCTGCAGCAATCCCTTTTTCTTCCCACCAGCAGGTTTGGAGACGATGCATGTGGGGCAACCCTGCACGTACTTCTCCACATCAGAGTGTAAAGTTGGCCACCAATAATGTCTCCTGACCAGGTGCAGAGTTTTTACAAACCCAAAATGTCCAGCGGTTTTCGCATCGTGGCAAAGTTTCAAAACGTCTCCGCGCGCCGCCACCGGGACATAGAGACGCTCCCCCTTGAAAAACAGGCCCCCCTTCTCAGTAAGGCCTGGGCGGAGGGAACCAAATTCAGAGTCCTGTGACACCTCCTTCTGGACCCACCCTCCCGGGATTGAATTTCCCTGCTTGGTTTGGCTATGCGTCACTGCGGCCATTCCCAGCTGGGCGGGGGTAAAAACGGTGTCCACCAATGGGTCGCGCTTGCTATTATACTGGGGCAAGCGAGAAAGAGCGTCCGCCAAAAAGTTCATTTTGCCCGGCAGATGCTTGAGAGAAAAGTTGAAGCGAGAGAAAAACTCCGCCCACCGCATTTGTTTTGCTGAGAGCGAGCGGGGCTGCTTGAGCGCCTGAAGATTTTTATGGTCTGTCCAAACTACAAAGGGGACGGCGGACCCTTCTAACCAATGTCTCCAGGTGGCTAAGGCCAATTTTACTGCAGCCGCCTCTTTTTCCCAAATCGCCCAGTTTCTTTCTGCCCCGGAAAATTTTTTAGACAAATAGGCCAACGGGTGCAATTTCCCATCCTCCCCCTCTTGTAGGATCACAGCCCCCATTGCCACATCCGAAGAATCTACTTGCACGGTGAATTGCTTAGCGGGGTCGGCATGGGCCAGCACCGGCTCAGAGGTAAACAACAGCTTCAGATTCTCAAAAGCTTCCTGACACTGGGGAGTCCACTGGAGTGGGGCGCCGGGGCGGCCCGCCGTCTTTCCCCCCTTTTTTGTTTTTAACAAGTCAGTGAGAGGCAGCGCCACTTTGGCGAAACTGGGGATGAACGTTCTGTAAAAGTTTGCAAATCCTAAGAAACTTTGCAGCTGCCTCCGCGTGCGGGGTGGTTCCCAAGACAGCAAATCCCGCACCTTGCCTGGGTCCATCTCAATCCCTGCTTGGGAGACCCGGAAACCCAGAAATTCCACCGCATCCCGGTGAAACTCACACTTTGAAAGTTTAGCAAACAACTGATGCTTCCGCAGGCGGCGGAGCACCTCGCAGACCAATTCAGTGTGCTTGCCCACATCCTCAGAATACACCAAAATATCATCAATGTACACCAACACCCCCTGATACAATAAATCATGCATTATTTCGTTTATCATGTTCATGAACACGCCCGGAGCGCCGGCGAGGCCGAACGGCATGACGGTGTACTCAAATTGGCCCAAGGGGGTGTTAAAAGCAGTCAAATATTCATGCCCCTTTTTATCCGGACCCGGTAGTAGGCTTCCCTCAAGTCTAATTTCGTAAAAATCCGTGCCTTCCCCAAGTGACCAAGCAAGTCTTTTATCAAAGGCAACGGGTAGGCATTGCAAGTAGAAACAGCATTCAGCCCTCGGTAGTCCGTGCAGAGGCGCAAAGACCCGTCTTTCTTTTTCACGAAAAGGACCGGGGCCGCCAGGGGCGAAGTGGCGGGTCTGATGAACCCCCGGGCTAGGTTTTTGTCCAAAAACTCCCTGAGTTCAGCCATTTCCCGCGGGCTCATTGAGTAAAGTTTGGCTTTAGGGAGGGACTCCCCTTTCTTTAACTCGATGGCACAGTCAGTTTTACGGTGGGGGGGAATTTGGTTACACTCAGCTTCAGCAAACACATCTGCAAAGTCCCGATACTCTGGTGGGAGAGCCGCTTCCCCTGCGGACCCCACCGCGGCCACGACCCGGTCGGTTAGGGAGGGTTGGGGCCGAACGTGCTGCTTACAACCCGGAGAGGAAAACTCCACTGTTCCTTTCTTCCATTTCACCGTGGGATCATGCTCCCTCAACCAATCCAGCCCCAGGACACACGGGAATGCTGAGTGGGGTGCTACAAGGGGTTGAATCTGCTCCCAATGTTTCTCTACGTCCAAGTCCATCGGGCGCGTCTTTACGGTAGCTTCCCCTCCGGGAGCGCATTTCCCATCCAGCTGGGTGATAGGTAGGGGCTCACCCAAAGGCACTCTGCCCACCCCCAAAGTCTCAGCTAGTGCTGGGCTTACTAGAGTCTGGGTACACCCTGAGTCCACAATGCAGCGAACCCCCACTGTCTTCCCGGATTTGGGGTTGGAGAGGGTTGCGGGCAAGAGTATCAGGGGGGAATCACTCACCGCACGTTTGCCCCTGTCGGAGGCCTGCTGGCGGGGCGCCTTTACAGCAGACTGTCTTCGTTTCCCGACTGCTCCTCCGCTTGATCTTCGCCATCCAGGCCACTGCCCTCCTCCGATTCCTCCACAAACGCTGCGGCACCGGCTGGGACCAGCAGAGACTTGGCACTTTTCTTCGGGACCGTTTTCTTGGCAGGTGAAGCTTTCGGAGGGGTACTGCTCGTTGCTTTGGCACCGGTCACTGTCTTCGAGGGGCAGTGCGCGAGGAAGTGGCCAGCCTGACCACAACCCAAGCACAACCCCTTCTCCATGCGCCGGGTGCGCTCGGTCGGCTCCAACTTCGCCTTTGGCTTGGCCTTCACGGGCGTAGAGGTTTTAGCCCCTGCCTTCCCCGCAATTCCTTGATACTCCGCAGCCCTTTCCAGGCGACTCTCCATTTCCCCAGCCAGCTGGACCCATCCGGCCACGGTGAGGGGGTCTTCCAGAAGGAGGCACTTGCTGGACAAGTCCCCAGAGAGGCCCCCCATGAACGCGTGCACACGTTGGGGCTCGGTCCAGTCCGGCACCGCTGAGGAGAGCTCCTTGAATTCCCTGGCATATTCGGCCACCGTCAGCTTCCCTTGCTTCAGAGCCTTGAGTTTCTTCTCCGCCGTCTCCTTTTCGAACGGCTCCACGTACATCTGGCGCATGGTTCTCAAGAAATGGTTGTAATTGCGGATGGCTCTTGGGTTGTAACGGTACAAGTCCATGAACCATTTTGCTGCCTTCCCTTCCAGGGACTCTCCCACGAAGCGCACACGCTCGGCATCATCATGGAAGGTGAACCCCATGTCCATCATGTAGGCTTGGAGATGCACCAGGAAGGAAGGAAAGGTCGAGGGGTCCCCCGAAAATTTAGCTTTGAATTTGTAGGTGCTTCGCATTTCCACTCCCCGGAGGTGGGGAGGCAGTCGTCCCTGGCCCCAATCCACCGGGGCTCTCGCTCCACGGCCGATGCCTCGACCGACTCCTGCCGCCGCCCTCGCATCCGCTGCGGCCCGTGCCGCCTCCGCGGCTCGCGCTGCTGCCGCCGCCTCCTCTCGCGCCGCCGCCGCTGCCGCCGCCTCCGCTCCAGCAACGTCCGCCGCCGCCGCAGCCGCTCCGGCCGCTGCTCCAGCGCCTTCGGCCGCCCCCGTGCCTTCAGCCGCACCCGCGCCACCTGCGCCCTCGAGACCGCCGTCTTCTTCCTCCCGTCGCGCTCTCGCCAAGGCTGCGGCCTCGGCCTCGGCTGCCGCCTGCATCGCTGCGTCCTCGCGTTCTCGTAGGGTGGGCAGATCTCCTGATCTCCGACCGCTGGGTTCGCGGGCGCCTCCGTGCAACTCCCGCAGCAGGCGTCGCGTCTCGTGTTGCTCCTCTGGATCCAGCCGACCCGAGAGGTCCTGTAGCCAATTGGTCACCTTGTCCAACTTGTGCTGCAGGTCACGCGTCTCACCGGCGGGCTCCAGCCCGTAGCTAGGCATCCCTAGCTGATCCGGCCACTGCTCATCCCCCGTCAGGTGGTCATATTTCGACAAACGCCTGCGCTCGGTGATGTGCCTTTCTAAGAATTCGGCAGGCCCAGGAGTCGCTCCCTCCACGGCTCTGAGCATGCCCGAGCTGTACGGACCCACACCGGCTCCATCGCTCTGGGAAAGGTCCCAATCCAGGCCCTCTCCCTGTTCCGTATAGGTGTTTCCTTCGTCCTGCATGTTGGCAGGCGAAAGGAGTTGTGAGATTTGACTTAATGTCAAACGTACAGAGAACTCACAACAGGCTTCTTAATTAAAGAAAGCTTTATTGGAAAAGTACTATACGCTAAGGACTGAAAAGTCAAATCTGACCAGAGTTCAGATTTGCCTCTGCTTATCAATACAATTCTCCCGCCCAAAACTTGACAGTTCCCAAGGGAGGGGAGACAAGAGAAAAGACATATGTGTAAGAAAAACAGGAATACATTCTCACAACCTTGAGGAGGTGACAACATTCCCGAGAGCCCACAACATGTGATAAGGTTAACATAACAAACTATTCACTTTTATAGCTAGCAAGGATACAGGGCCTGGAGCAAGCAGGCGCCAAGCAATATAAAACAATATAACTGACATGGAGGAACTCAAGCTAATTTATGACAGAGATTCTACAATCCTGACATCGTGGACAGGCCTACAGTGGCCCAGAAGGGGCAAAGAATGCCCTGGTCAGCTTTGTGGTGTTTGGCTGCAGGGCATACCGGGGCATTCATTTTTATTTTGCAGGAAGGTGGGATTGTGTGGAACACAATGTTGTTGTTGAGAACATGCTGATCCATTTGGTGGCAGTCCTTGGAGATATGCAGACTAGTTTGTTCTACGGCAGTCACTGTCAACCTTTTTTTTAGCCACGGCCCTTTTAGGAGCTCTTCTCAAATTCCAGGGTCCTTTACAGTAGACTGGCCACTTGCACAATGAGCTAGGATAAAAAAGGCCTAAGTTAAGGTTGAATGGGCTATACGCAACATACCTTGTCTTATATTTACACAAGTCTGATTTCTAGAACATTTGACCAAGAGAAGCATGTACATTCATTTTCCTTCTTGAATGCATTAATTCAAATGCACACAAAGGAAGGGATTTCTTGTTCTTTCCCTTGATGAAGGTTGAACTTTCTAGCAGTTAATGATGTCATACGTGACAAAGGACCTTCAAAGGGGACTCCACTCTCTTTTCAAGTGAACTGTTCCTATGCCTGGCTTTTATTTTGCATTTTAATTTTGTTTTTTGTTTGCTTTTGTTTTTAATGTTGTTTTTTTTTTAATGCAACAGGTATTTTAATTTTGCTGTCTTAAACATTTTAAGTTTCTGATGAAGTTTTAGTCCTGATCGTTGTCACATCTTTTAAAAATTAATATTCCTTTTATTATTGCCATGATGTAATTTATTATTTGCTTAAATTCTTAATTTTTATGTTTGTGAGGTATGCTGAGTACTTTTGGAGTTGGACAAAGTAGAAATGTAATTAGTATAAATTCTGGCAGCATAGCATGGGGATTTGTCCACAACATAACTCGGGATTCTAAACAAGGATTAAATCATGGTTTAGGATCCCCATTTTTGGACAAGAAATAAACTCCAGCTTATTAAAGTTTTTGTCACAACAAACTGTGAGGAGAATGAAGACTTCCCAGAACATGAGGTCTTCAGTCCTGACTCTGCGTGTGAGAGGGAGAAAAGAGGGAAGGGACGTGTGGGACCAAGAATCATATGTGTGAAATGCTAAAGACAACTATCCTAAACAGGTCTTACTCCAGTCCATTCACTGGGGCTTACTCCTAGGAATATGTTTTTAGAGTTGCATTGTGAGACACTTGAAAGTGCTTTTGGCCAAGTAGCCCACCTTACAAGATTGTTGTGAATACAGATTACTGTTCTAAGCTCTGGTCTCTTGATCCTCTCTGTCGTCATGACCACGTCAGCATCTGCCATTATCATCTGGTCACAAGAGGGGATATAGCCGGGGTAGCTGCCTCTATACATGGCCACATTTATGCTGTGGTGTCCCAGCCTATTTCACAATATTCTTTGTTTCTTACAAAGGCAGAGATATTAAAGTGCAGACACCTCCAAGAATGAGATTGAGCCCCCCCAGTGATGTGGCAACCTTTGTGAATGCTGCCATATTTATGCTGAGATCCTCTAACAAGTGGAAAGTATTTATTTGTCAATATTTTCCAGCACCCCCTAAGGTGCATCTTTTTGACGATTTAAACATGAGAGATACTTAAGTGCCTTCAGATGAAAAGGAGGCGAAATCCAGCTATTCAGCAACACTAATTTCCCCAGAGAAGCTTCTAGTATTATTTATCATTTCTTCCAGTTACGGTGCAATTCATCCTTTGTGCTCCTGTCTTGGCATTCACTTTGCAAATTATTTCTGTCTTCTTGCATCCAAGAA
The DNA here is from genome assembly GCF_049243985.1 of Paroedura picta. NCBI lineage: Eukaryota > Metazoa > Chordata > Lepidosauria > Squamata > Gekkonidae > Paroedura > Paroedura picta. The sequence goes on from NC_135371.1 coordinate 127,763,648, forward strand.
GGCTTGACAATGGACTCTCGAAGACATTGGCAGAGGGGATCATCTGCATGTTCCTTTTGTAAGGATTTCTGTAGCCTTCAATTCAGCCTGTTGATTAAATTGCCAGCAGCTCTGTACTGCTTTCCACCACGAGGGTCCCCAGAGGTCAAGGAGCTGCTCATCTGTCCTTGGCAAGAGAAGGAAAGAGGATGGGCTAGGCTTCATGGGGCGAACTGCCAGTGTCCAGCATGTTTCAGGAAGGCTGGCATCACGCCTTGTCTCAAGAAAGCCCAATCCCATCAGATCTCGGAAGCTAAGCAGGCTCTTTCCTGGCTAGCAGTTGGAAGGATGACCCCCCCCCCCAAAAAAAAATCAGGAGCAAGATGATTATTCTTAAGTTTCTAGACTCATGATTCCATAATGGGTGGCATTCAAAAAGCACTATGCATCTATGATTAGATGCATCGGTGATTAGATGCATAGATGTTTCAACAGAGAAGGTTTGGATTTAAAAAAATAGCGGGCATCGCGGGCTCTTTAAAATGTTGAGAAAGGGGATTGGTTGCCTGGCTTGATTGAAAAGCAGAAGAGAGTCACATGTAAGGCACGTTGCTCTCTTCCGCCATTTCAAGCAGGCAATGGGAAGTGTAAGAAGTGCAAAAAGGCAGCAGACGGGAAAGTGAGACGGGGAGAATGTGAGGAATGTCCAGAGGTGCAATTATTTTTAGCACTAAGCCATTACGCTGGCGTAACGCTATTTTTTTAGATGTGTGGAAATGCCCTAAGAATTCTTCACTGGTGTTCCTAAGACATTGAGAGCTAGGGTTCTGGCATTCTTTGGAAATAAACTTTGCCCTGGAAATCCTGAGAAAGAACCTCCAAATCCATAAAGATTTTAAAAGATCTTTCTTTTAGAAACATCCCTAAAAGGACAAATACACACGAGATTCAGCTGAATGTACAGAAATCCTTTGTTCATACTTCCAGGTATGCTATATAAAAAATTGTTTTCTTTTTAATGTGGGAACATCCATAGCCATGGCGTGGGTGGAACTGCAATGGAAGTTGACACAAGTGACATTGCATTCCCTTCCCCCACATGCCGCTGCACCTGAGCAGCAGAATGAGGAGGACAAGAAGGCTGATTCCAATAGAGGTCAGCCATATAGAGGGGGCTCACCTGCCCCAAAGATATTGGCCTGCCTCACTGTGTGAGGAAGGGAAGAGGTGAGGAAGAAGAGGGAGGAAGTGCCACTCACCTGCCAGGCTGAGCAGAGGGGTCATGGTTTGAGAGTGGCAGCGATAGCCAGGGGCCAGCCTCAAACGCCTTCTCAGTAGTGGCAGCGGAGGGTTGGGAACTTGCATGCCACCACCAATACTCACTAAAGCAGCAACAGCGACTGCTGTCCCCACCACCACCCCACCAGCACTGCCTCCTTTATGCCCTCCAGGAGCAATCCACTGCATTTGGGACTGGAGAGAAGCTGCCTCAACCCCAAGGCAAGCCAGCCTCCTGGGCATGCACCAAGGCAGGGATCTTGGCCATGCCTGCCTTGCTGGGCACACTGTCAAATACCAAGACCCAAGAGGGAGGCAGGGAGGGAATGAAGGTGATGCCACCACTGGCTCTTCCCTTCCTCTCCAGCCAATATGCAGAGGAGTCAAGCCGTGCCCTCCTCTCTGGCTCATGATATTGCAGTGCTAATATCACACTGCCCAGGCGGATCTGGGCCAGCAATGCCGGGAAGAATTAGCACAATTGGCCGCCTGGGGGCTGATCCCAAGAGGTAGGAAGAATAGTTGGAGAGCAGGGCCTAGTCCCATCTGGCCTGACAGCTGAAGTAGCAGCAGCACTTCAGATGAGACTTCCCAGTCCATGTGTTGGCTGCTGCTAATCGGAGCTGCCGCTGCCAACCAGTGGGCCTGGGTGAGAGCAGATGGGGGTATTTCCTGGGACCAGGGAGGGTAGACAGAATACCAAGAACAAAGCCCCCCCCCCACATGCTACTGACAGCATGAGGGAGGTGGTCAAATCAGAAGTCGCTGTAGTCTGTCTTGCAGAGGGACAAGCTGGCTAGCTGAGTTTACCTGAGAGGATTGTTGTGAGTATAAAATGTGTGTGTGTGTGTGGGGGGGGGGAATAAAACCCTGTGTGCTGCCCTGCTGAGCTCAATGGAAGAAGGACAGAGTAAAAATCATAAAATGCATGTTGGTGTGAATGTGTGTATGTGCTTTCCTTTGCAGCCTAGTTCTCTCTAAGCATCTCTCCTGAAATGCAAGTGCTGTTGAGTTATGTGCATAGGACTGCTTCCCTCTTAATAGTTGAATAGATGGTGGAATTGGAAGGAGAGATTGCACCTATTGAGATCTGTGCAATTAGTAAAGGCAAAAAAGACACAACTTCATTTGTTTCTGATGTCTCAAGTTATTTGAGGTGGTTGGAGGTGGAAGAAAAGTCACAGAGCTCTAGAAATTGATATAAATGAATTTAAAATCAATATGGGAATAACTGTAGAGAAAGTACTCACCACTTATAATTATGACTTAGCCTTATCAGCTTGTGTTTTACACTTTCCTCTTGCTTGCTTGCTTTCCTTGTCCCTTCTTCCTTCCTTTTCTTTTTTTCTCTTCTTCTTTCCTTCTATCTCTTCCTTCCTTCTTTGTTTCTTTCCTTCTTCCTTCAAGCTGAGTAACTGGTGCCTGGAGATCAGATACTATTTCTGAAGATCTCCAGCTGCCTAAAGTCCCCCCCACCCCCACCCTAGGCATGATGTTCTCACATAGATTTTATGTGAGAATCAAATCTTCGCATCATTTCCACCCCCCTTCTTGCTGTTATATCCTAACTCAGATTACAAAAGATTACATCCAGATAATTTGGATTGTATCTGGTTATTTTGGATTACAAATTAACCTAGTTAATTTGGATACCTATTTAATTTGGATTACAAAAGACTATATGTCATTATCAAGAAACTGAAAGTTGTCGAAGCAGAAGATAAGAGGACTCATTCAGCTCTATTTCTGGAACTTCTATAAACACTGTTGATAAAGTTGATAAAGTTAATGAAGAGGCTAAAAGAAACAATATAAGATAGCAACTTATAGTGGTTTATATATTTGTTTACACTGTTCATTTGTTTTCCAATGGTAAGGGTTTTAATGGGTTAATTTTTTTAAAAAAACACACCATTTTATTTCCTATTTCATGATTTCAAGAGTCAAAGACTGGAATAAGAATACCTCCACTGCCATCTGCTGTTCCTTTTTGGATATTGCATTCCCTTTCTATTATTTTATATAATTATATTATGCATTGTGTACTTCGGATTTATACAATATTTTATATTTTTCTTATATAATCTTTAAATAATAATATAGCAAAATTAGATAGTAGATAGTAATATAATAAGATTGTACAGTGACTACTAAATATAGTCTGTAACAAAATTAATGTTTGTAGAAATTAGGCAAAGTTTGTATATAAAAAATATTGTTAGATTTGATGGTTTAATGAATATATGGAGTATTTAAACAAAGAAGAAAATTGAGAAAATTAGGAAAGTTGGCAACGGGAACCAGAAAGAATATGATTTTGAAGATGATAAAGAAATAACTGAAAATATTGAATTGTCTATCTCATGAAAAATTAAGGTCTCTTCAACAGAGTTAAAACAAGCAAATCAAAATCTCTTAACTCAATTGCAACAAACAAATAAAAAGACACAGGATATTATCGAGGAAGGAAAACAACCCCCCCCAATCTCTTAATTCAACTACAGATCAAAAGACACAGAAGACTGAGATTGCATGAAATAGGGTAAAAATTCAAGAAAATAAACAAGATATTCATGAAAGCAAAAAGAAATTGAAAAGAATCAGTGTAAAATTTATAAGCAATTTTTTTCATAGAAGCAAATCAAAGGACTGAAATTTTGGAAATCAAATTTAAGAGCAATAATTTACATTTCTGTAGAGTTTCAGAGATGATACCACTCTAATGGCAGAAAGTGAAGAGGAACTAAAGAGCCTGTTGATGCGGGTGAAGGAGGAGAGTGCAAAAGTTGGCTTGAAACTCAACATCAAGAAAACAAAGATCATGGCAGCCGGCCCTCTCAATTCCTGGCAAATAGATGGGGAAGAAATGGAGATAGTGACAGATTTTATTTTCCTCGGCTCCAAGATCACTGCAGATGGGGACTGCAGCAAAGAAATTAAAAGACGCTTGCTCCTAGGGAGGAAAGCTATGGCAAATCTAGACAGCATCCTAAAAAGCAGAGACATCACCCTACCAACAAAAGTGCGTTTAGTCAAGGCTATGGTATTCCCAGTTGCAATGTATGGCTGCGAAAGTTGGACCATAAGGAAGGCCGAGCGTCAAAGAATTGAGGCTTTTGAACTCTGGTGCTGGAGAAGACTCTTGCGAGTCCCTTGGACTGCAAGGCGAACAAACCGGTCAGTCCTAGAGGAGATCAGCCCTGACTGCTCTTTAGAAGGCCAGATCCTGAAGATGAAACTCAAATACTTTGGCCACCTCATGAGAAGGAAGGACTCCCTGGAGAAGAGCCTAATGCTGGGAGTGATCGAGGGCAAAAGAAGAAGGGGACGACAGAGAATGAGGTGGATGGATGGAGTCACTGAAGCAGTAGGTGCAAACTTAAAAGGACTCCAGGGAATGGTAGAGGACAGGAAGGCCTGGAGGATCATTGTCCATGGGGTCGCGATGGGTCGGACACGACTTCGCACATAACAACAACAGAGTTTCAGAAGAATTTGGAGATTTGGATTTAGAGAATGGATCTCAAAAATAGATTCTAGACTTTCTGAAAGTGAAATGTAACTTTCCAAAAATAGAACAGATCTTTAGAATAAATTCAAAATATGCAAGCTAAAATATGTTACTGCAGGATACATTAGTTTGTTTTACTCACTAAAAAAATGTATATAATTTTGCAACAACATAAAAACATAAAAAAGAACTGCTTAAAATTGAGGGACAAGAAGCCTATCATAATTTTAAAAAAGAATGTGGAAGTTTGACACAAATATTGCAAGAGAAAATTTCTGTTGCTTTAGAAATATTATTCAGAAAGGGCAGGAACAGGGCACTTGAACAAGGCTGTGGAAGGAATGGAGAAATATTTATCAGGAGTTTCAATTAATAGATTAACTTTGGAGCACAGGAAAATTATGTCATAACAATACAATAAATCAACTACATAATAATAAACCCAAGAAGAACAATGCACCTAGACCAAATGACTAACAGTGAGTTATTATAAATGTTTTGAAGAAATATTAACAATACTCCTACAAAAAGTAATGAATGAAATAAAAGAGAACAAAAACATATGTCACCCACTTTGCAAGAAGCAAATATAACTTTAGTATCCAAAGAAGGGAATGTTGCCTCACCACAATCACATAGACCATTATTAAACAAGGAAAATTTTCATAACAATCGTGGCTGAGAGGTTAAGAAAATGTATTCCACATGTAATTTATGAAGATCAGACAGGATTTATTCCAAAAGGATGCATGAAAGATAATATTTCTCTTGAATGTGATTGAGTACTAAAGAAGAAAAAGAGGGAAAACAGCATTTATGTTCCTAGATGCAGAAAAAGCTTTTGACAATGTATCTTGCTTCCTTAAAAAAAAATGTGTTACAAAATATGGATTGTGAAATAGAATTTGTAAATTGGATGCAAATTATTTGCATAAATCAACAAGCTAGAATTTTAATAAATGGCTCTTTAATAGGAACAATTGAAAAAGCAAAAGTAATTATTCAAGGTTGTCCAATATAACATTATTTATTTTGATAATGGAAATATTGTATAAAAAACAGACAAGAAACAAAAATCTCTGGAATAAAAAGGTAGATACACACAACAATAATGCTTCAATGACTGATTTCTGTCTCTAAAAGTCAAGGGAAGGGGGGGGCAAAGCCATTTCTAGGAGTGTTTTGGTCTTTGAGGGAGGATTCATCAGGGCCATGCACAGCAGGAACCATTAGACAGCTTGCTAACATGTAATTTGCATGATTCACCCAGGACTGGCTACATGCTAGTGTTCAATAGTAGCAACCCTACAAAAGCTGGTGTGGTGTAGTGTTTGGAGTTTCAGATTTGGTTCTACAAGACTGAGATTTGAATCAATACTATCATGGAAGGTCACTCAGTAACCCTGGGCTAGTTGCACATGGAAAAAGGGAGAATGTTGTAAGCTGCTTTAGGTCCTCACTGGGGAGAAAGACAGGGTATATATGAACTAAATAATAAATGTAGGTTGGTGGGTGGGTCAGAAGGTGAGAAGAGAGCATAGAAACATGGGGCTGCCTCCAGGAGGGAAAGAAGAAACATTGTGAGGAAGAGATACAGGGAAAAGGATATGGCAAACTTGCAGCAGAACTTCCATCACTTCCTATTTCCTAAATTCCGTCTAGTTCTCCATTTCTTGTGCCTCCACAGCTACCTGGTTCTCTATGCTGCTTTCAGGTTCCATAAAAACTTGGGAAATGCTGTTGAGGAGTGGGACAATATGGGGAGGAGGATGCAGGAGAAAATGAGATGCCCCACTGAAGTCCTCGTAGGTTCCTCCCTGCTGGAATGGTAGCTGGAACCATGAAGGGTTTTCCCAGAGAAAGAGTACCACTGCCAGTGATAGGGAGAAGGGAAAGCTGAAGACAGAAGTTTTTCAAAGCCACACATTGTCAGGGTTCTGCATACCTCAAGGACTGTCACCTTGCCTATATTCCCCAAAGATGCATGGCAGCAACCGCGCTGGGCCGCTGCCGGGTCCTTTCAGTGAGGTGGCATGCCCTGCCGCTTCCCGAGTACGCACGGGGGATGGAATCCCCCGATGCACATGGACTGTCACGACATAGTGTGCGTGCACACACAACACTGGGGCTGGAAGAGCCCAGTGCACTGTGCAGCAGTGGCAGCAGTGGTGGGGAAAGCAAGGGTCATGGGCGCCTCACTGAACAATGGCAGGAGAGCGGCATGCCACCCTCCCACCATTGTGGGGGTGTGAGAATTCCCTGTCCAGCTCAGCAGCTCCGCAAAGCTGACAGGAGCATTTTGGTGTCCCTGCAGTGACACCCTAGGTCAGGGGAGGAGCCGGGCCCAAAGGCCTGTTATGTACAGGGCCACGGATAGTTGACCATGGCATCACTGGGAACACTTACCACAGGCCATCTGGGGTGCTGAATTGGACCAAGGCTGGGAGGCAACCAAGATGGCGGCAGCATCATGCACAATCGGGGATTACCCAGCCACACCAGCGCGGCTGTGCTGCCCTACCGGGAGGTGACACCAGGGGCATGACACCAGCATTTCTGCCCCATGCATAATCAGTCAAAGTGTGATTTGCTCTATCCATTCCAATAACCTGGTAATCCCTGTCCTCAAAGAAATCTACCTGGCCTCAACCAGAGCCAGAACTTTCTCATCCACAGCCCCAACTTGGTGGAATGAGTTCCCCAACAAGTTCAAGCAAGGCCTTATTGGAACTGAAACTGTTCCATAAAGGTAAAGGTAAAGATATCCCCTGTGCAAGCACCGGGTCATGTCTGACCCTTGGGGTGACGCCTCCAGCGTTTTCATGGCAGACTCAATAAGGGGTGGTTTGCCAGTGCCTTCCCCAGTCATTACCGTTTACCCCCCAGCAAGCTGGGTACTCATTTTACCGACCTCAGAAGGATGGAACGCTGAGTCAACCTTGAGCTGGCTGCTGGGATTGAACTCCCAGCCTCATGGGCAAAGCAATCAGATGGCTGCCTTACCACTCTGCGCCACAAGAGGCTCTTTGAAACTGTTCCATAGGGCTTGCAAAACAGAGCTCTTCTGCCAAGCTTTTGGATAAGACCAGCAATGAGAACTCCCATAATTGACTCAATTGCCAGGAAACTGTAACACTGAGGCCCAATACGTCCGTCATCTGTTAAGCCATTCATGGTTATCCCCCCTCCCCAATGTCTATGTAAGGCCCCTGCTTGTTATATCTAACCCTAGCTGCAAACCCTTAAATCCAGAGACTTGGATTCCACAGACGGAATTTTTTTCCCTATAAAGCTAGGGATCTTCTATGTTTGCAGAAAAGTTTTTTTTAAGAACTAGAGTATTGTCTGCACTTGCACAAACCATACAAAGGAATGTCCTTGGAAGTCTGAGTGTTTTCCCAGTACCTCCTTTGCCTTGGCCAGATGTAAGCACAACTGGATCGGAAGTGATACTATGTCCTCAACAGTGGTTGGGAGGGAGAGATGGATGAGTAGGCACTGCTCCTGTGCCACACTAGTCAGGCAGGCAGGCAGGCAGGCAGGTGTAAGTGGTGATGCTGTAATCAAGGTGGAGGAGGTAGGAGCCAGAGCCAAAAAGATTTGAAGCATCTCTCCAGATTTATTAACCTTCATTCTCTGAAAAATCCAGGTGGGCAACTGAAGTTTATAAATGCCCATAAAGCCGAGACAGCAGAATCAGTGGAACTCAAGCTATATACCGTAATTATAAACTTTTAATATTGTCACAAATGGGTTAGTCATCTAGACCTGAGCCACGAATACTGTCTTTGTGCTGCAAAATGTTTCTTGCAGGTTTTGTCCAAACACCAGCATTGCAACCAAACTTGCAATTGGCCCCAATCCAGTGCAGTTCTATGTTTTAACGCATGTCTCATTGACATCACTGGAACTAAAGCATCTGTAAAACTGGGCTGGATTGTTGCCACTGCATTTGTAAACCTTGTATGTCCTTCTGTCATTGCAGTCATTTGCAATTGCTCAGTAAGACTCAAAATGAAAACAAAACAGCTCAGAGAGAAACAAGCATAATTTTTACTCATTTCAAGGACCAAGAGCTCCAAAATAGGCAGGGAACAGTCAATTTTATGGATTTACATTATATTATAGCTGCAAAAGGATTTGTCATTACTGCCATAAAAGTGAGCAGAGAAAGCTCTCTCCTTGGTTGCTATAGCAGCCGGCACCAACTCCTTCCACGATACAGTAACTAATTTTGTTTAATTGCATTTCTATACACTCCATTTAGACAAATGAGCACAAGTCGCAATTACCCAGATAGGGAGGCTAAATTTGCTAGTGGGAGTAATGACTGTGAATGCCAGAAATTTTGGGAGGAGGCGCTTGGCTTGAGATGCCTTCCAAAGGCCCTATATGCAAAGAATCCCCAAAAGTGGACCTCTTCAAACTATGGCACACTTAGATGCACAAGATGCCCGTTGATTATAGGTTCTGCTCTCATAAATATTTTTTTTAATTAAAAAAGATCAAACAGATGGAAAAAGCAGAGTTAGTGAGTAGTAGCAGAGATTTCAAACACTGAAATTTGAAGCAACTAGATCTAGGCATTCAATAGGCCTCAAGCCTTCGGGGGGAGGCGGGGTATAAATATAAATATAATAATAATATAATAATAATATAATAATAATAATAATACTGTCCATTTTGACTGGTATCAGCTCTCTGGGGTCTCATAGGCTTTTTGTCAATTTTCTCTACTCTTTCAGAGGTGACAGCATGGAACAAATGGGGGGTGGGTGTTTGTTTGCATTGCAAAGCATATCTCTACCAACTGGCCACAGTCTTAATGTATAGCATGATATCACAATACTTCTAAGTAGAGGAGAGCCAGCTTGGTGTAGTGGTTAGGAGCACTGACTTCTAATCTGGTGATCTGGGTTTGATTCCCCGCTCCTCCACATGTAGCCAGCTGGGTGACCTTAGGTTGACCACAGCACTGATAAAGCTGTTCTGACCATGCAGTAATATCAGGGCTCTCAGCCTCACCTACCTCACAGGGTGTTTGTTGTGGGGAGAGGAAAGGGAAGCCGCTTTGAGACTCCTTGTATAGAAAAGCGGCATATAAGAACTCTCTCTTCTTTTTCTCCCTTAAATTTCTTAGGTAATTGTTAGCAATTTCTGTAGCAATTTCTTTGCCCAATAGGCTTTATTGTCTTTATGCTATTCATCCTCACAACTATCATGCAAAACAAGAATTTAATGCTGTAAATTTCATAGCAGGGGTATCATTTCTGAGATTATTGTAAACTGACCAAGAGCCAGGGTGCTATTAGACGTAATATTCCGTGCTATGATTCACAACCATGCATTCACAGATCTGTGTCTTATTCAGAGTTCTGATCCCCATGCCAATCAGTAATGACTGCTGTTCATCCAAAATTCCACCTTCTGGAAACACCATTCCACAAAATCTGTCTGTAAGAGAAACCCTGAATGTATGCCATGGAAACTCTGCACATTCCAGAAGATTCTAGACACATCCTAGGGCAATGGTCATCAACTTTTTCAGGCATGCAAAGTATGACAAAAGTATACAAAACTGCAAAAGTATGACAAAACTGCAAAGTATGACAGGAAGCCATGTGACAGGAAGAGGGGTCACAAACCTATGATCTTGTCAGGAAGAAACCCAGGATCAGTAATAGCAGACCAAGACAATTGGGGTCAGGAAACTCAAGGTGACCTCAAGTTATAGTAAAGAACAAACCAAGGGTCAAAGCCATGAAGGAATTTACTCCTGCACAGAGTGACATTATTTCATCATCCTGCTGGTCCTCCAAATATGCATATGAAGATGTGCATGGGCATTAGCAGCATGGATCTTCCAAAAAGGGCATCTCATGACCACCTGAGGACCTCAACTCCCTGTCCTAGGTGTAAACTGCACAGAGCTTTTATTCCAACCCCAGATCAATTCAGTCCCTGCCCTCTACACAGAATGCGATTTCCGTTTGGATTTTGGGCGATTTTAATTTTCCTTCTGCAGCAAGAAGGATTGGAGTGACTCTACCTTTATTGCGCGATATCTCAGACTGCTTTTAATCCTGAATATCAGCTTGGTAAAGAAAGCTCCGTGGTAGAGAACCTCTGATAGGCTACACCTGGTCATGTGACACGCTTGCCTTAAAGGAGAAGCCCCTAATTTCTCTCAACTTCTGTCAGTCCTGGATTTTTCCTCCCTCCTCTGCCTTTTTCGATCCTCTCCCCCTCCCCTCCAAGAAAAGAAAGAGGCTCCCTGCCTGGCTCCTCCCCCCCTTCAAGAAAAGAAAGAAAGAGGCTTGGTTCCCCCCCACCTTCTCAGCCTCCCTAACCACACGCAGAAGACTTTCCTGTTTCAATGGGGAAGGGGGGGAGAGAGGAAGACCCGAATTCAAAGCGATCTGAATTCAACAGGATTGACAATGGAATAAAGAAAGTAAGTGCAGACTCTGCCCTAGAGTACAGTCAAGTAAGACACTGATGAAGCCTGATTCCTGACAATGGTGACATTAACTATTTGGAATAAACAGAGTTGCCAACCTCCAGGTGATGAAGAACAGCTGACTGTTCAGACATAACAAAAACAACAATAACTAGTCAAAAGCAAAACTGAACCCTCAGCTACATTTTAATTCTTCATGTATTGTCAAAATACAATACATAGGTGCAAATAGGTGCAAACTTAAATGGACTCCGGGGAATGGTAGAGGACAGGAAAGCCTGGAAGATCATTGTCCATGGGGTCGCGATGGGTCGGACACGACTTCGCACCTAACAACAACAACATTGACAAAATGTTCACTGGTTTACCCAATGTTTTCACCAAAGTTTCTTCAGTGACAAGATCTAATGTTCAAATAATATTCCTTTTTGCAGAATCACTCTTCCATGCAAATCAATATTTGATACTTCAGTATAATGGGTTTCCAAAAACCTCTTGCAAAGTAATTGAAAAGTAAACAATTTCTTATGCAGGGGTCTAGCTTACAAAGTGAGTCAATCTAACAGTAGCTATGGTTATTGTTTTGTCTGTCTCACATTGGGTGGGTGGGCTGGAGCACCATTAATGCCCATGGGGTGAAGCTAGGTTGCCAACTCTGGGTTGGGAAATATCTGGAGACTTTGAATGAAGCTGGGAGTGGGTGGGATTTGGGGTGGGGAGGGACCTCAGAGTATAATGCTATGAAGCACCCTCCAAAGCAGCCATTTTCTCTAGGGGAACTGATCTCTGGAGATGAGCTGTAAAAATGGGGGATCCCTAGGTCCCTAGGTGCAGCCCACAAAACTCTGCTTGGCCCTGAACCTTCAACTGTGGCTGCTCAAATGTGTGTCCTGACTCCCTTTCCCACCCATCTTTCAGTTTATAAATAATTCTGAAGTTCTCTGTCTTGGCTGTGCTATAGAGAGTAATGAACCTAGTGCCGATTTGCTGTCAGATAAATGGTGCACCACAGAGACCATATTTCTCCTTTTTGATGAGTGCTCAGTATCTTCCCAATGAGTTATCGCTTCAAGATCTTTAAGACCAGGACTTTAAGTACCAACCAATTACTCTCTAGTCATTCCAAGGCTGTCCATTCTCTGTCAGGGAGAAAGCCTTTTAAGGATTGTCATCATCGGGGTAATTGGAGAGTAGAACAAACTAGTTTAAAGTATTGGATTAATGGCATTTGTTCTTAGCAGTTCCCTTCCCCCTTCATTGTACTCTCCTTTCTTTGCTGGCTGGATTCTATTTCCCCTTTTTATTAAAGAAAGCAATTTCTGTCCAGGTTTGCAATACAGTACAATCAGTTGTCACCACATGTGGAACCAAGCATTACCAAGCTAGCAACCAACATTTCCTGGTCTGGCTGAGTTCTTCAAAAGAATGAAAATGAAATAGAGGAAACAAAAGCAAATACATTTAGATCTCCCCAATGCTCCTTGTCTTTCCTATATGGCAGATAATACATTCGGATGGTGCATAACTCTATAGGCCACTAACCCCCTAATCATGTGCCAAACATTCACTGGTGGGCCATGAGAGCACAGCTCATGTACTGCAATAAAATCTCCCTGTGAGTCCCAGTTACCCATTCACAGAAGCATTTTTGCATGGTTCATGACTCTATCCATGCCACTCCTAAGTGCAGCTAATTCTGCTTCTTCTTGATAGACAGTTGGGTAATTTTGTGACTCTATAGCAGCAAAATAAAAGTCCAGTGGCACTTTATAAATAACAGAATTCATCCAGCATCAGCTTTTGCATGTCCGAGTTGACTTCAGTGGGATTGGATTGTTTCATCATTCCAGAGGTAGGGATATTGCAAACTTATCTGCCCTTAAGAAGGGTGTCATTGCATCTCTGCATGAGTCACTTCTCTGAGTTTGCTTTCTTCCAGTCAGGGTACAGGCCCAGATCCATCACTTATGGAGAAATACAGGCAGAGGACTCCCTTGCTGGAACAGTAAAACCTTCTTTTCTGGAAAAGGGAAGATCTCACATGTTAATTCAGAGAGAAAAGTGTGACTCAGCTATCTGATGTTATGAGAATGTGCCTGTCTTGATTTTTAACTTGCGGCTAACTGCAGACAAAATGCTGAACCTGCCAGTTTAAGCTTCCAGAATGCCTGAGGGTAAGCACCTGCCTTGCCAATGTGAATAAGAGTGTTAAAATGGGTATTTGCTATAAGGAGGGACTGGCAAAACCAGCTCCCAGCATTCTACAGAATGGATTCTACACTGTATTACTAGAGGCAGAGGGAATATTTATAGAAATTTTTAATGGTTCATTCGATTCCAACTGAATGAGGATTTACTGTTGTGTTGCAGGTCCTGCAGAAACTGGGCACCTTTACTATCCGTGATCCCCACTGTAACTCTCTAGTGTTCTACTGGTTTGGATGTGATGAAAATCAATCTCCTCCCACACCATGGTACTTCTTTGCCCCTGCATGTACAGACCAGGGAGGGGTGATTTATGAGATAAGATAGCACGTGATGTGGAAGCTGTTTCAGAAGCTGGACACCCTCAGCCAATTATAGGAAACAAGACTGACTCAAAAAGACACAAAAAGAGAGCTCTAGTGCTATGGTAGTTAAGAGTGTCAGATTAGTATCTAGATAACCCAGGTTCAAACTCCCACTTATACCATAGAAGCTCCCTGGGTGACTTCGGATCAATCACACTCTATTGGCCTAACCTACCTCACAGGGTTTTTGTGAGGATAAAATGGAGGGGAAAGGTGAGGTACGAATTAAATAAAAATAATAATATAATGCAGCATTATGTGGGAAATGTGGCAGGAGGGACAAAAACCAAGCTCAAGACATAAGCATTTGTAAGCAAAAAAGTATTGGGCTAAAATACATATGGTGTTACAGGAAATATTTAAAATGCGATACCCAATGAAGCCTGAATATATGTTACTAAGTTTCCACCCAAGTGCTTTACCAACTTCCTCTAGAATCCTCTTCTTCCATGCAACTACGGCGGCACGGTTGGTGTGGGCGAAGCACTGGAAGGCGACTGAGACTCCAACTATTTCTACATGGCTTGACAAATTAGCGGACTTAGAAAAAATGGCAAGACTCACTAACATGGTTAAGAAGAGATCTCCGGAAGAATATGATGAACAGTGGAGTGATTATTTGGACTTTCTTAAGAAAGACAGCAGTAACTGTTAGAGTAGGACCAATATGTAATGGGAACTGACTATATATCTCCTGAGATAATATCAGACTACACTAAGTATGATATACGTGTATAGACGATGTATAGACAATGAAATAATTACTTATCAGCTGGTCGCTTTTTTTTTTTGCCTTTACCTTTCTGTAAATGCTTTTTATAATAACAAATAAAAAAAAATATTAATAAAAAAAAAAGACATAAGCATTTGTGTGCAAGCATACTTCTGACTAAAATTTGGTTGGTCTCAAAGATACCACAGGATTCAAACTTCGTCCTGCCACTTCAGACCAACATGGCTGCCTACCTGAAATCTATAGTGGAATCTAGCATAAATATCTATAGTGGAATCTAGTATAAGTTTGCCTCAGTAGTCATTACTCTGGTGGCTTGGGAGCCACTGAAGCATTTCTTTCTCCCATGCTTCTGGGGGAAGTGGGAAGCTCTAGTTGATGGAGCTTGTATTCCTCTCAATTACAGTTTCCTCAGCTTCCAGAAATTATGCCAGCCCCAAAGGAAGGAGCGGCACTGGGACAGATTCCAAACCAGCAATGCAACTGCTGGCATTTTGGGCTCCAACCTGGTTTCACAGATCTGAAAAAACTACTGCCAAATTCAGCTTGGAGTGGAATTTGTTAGCATCACAAGTAAAAATCATCTTAGAATTTTAGCAATGTTGGCAAGAAGATGATTAAAGATGTAGGGTTCTTTTCCCTCCTAGAAGAAGAAGAAGAGTTGGTTCTTATATGCCGCTTTTCCCTACCCGAAGGAGGCTCAAAGCGGCTTACAGTCGACTTCCCTTTCCTCTCCCCTCAACAGATACCCTGTGAGGTGGGTGAGGCTGAGAGAGCCCCAATATCACTGCTCGGTCAGAACAGTTTTATCAGTGCCATGGCGAGCCCAAGGTCACCCAGCTGGTTGCATGTGGGGAATGCAGAATCAAACCCGGCATGCCAGATTAGAAGTCCGCACTCCTAACCACTACACCAAACTGGCTTCCCATTCTTGGGATTTTCATAAAGATGCACAGATATCAATTTGTGGTCATGATTACCTTTTTGAAGTGCACAAGTACATTGAATCAAGACTCACCCATGTGAAATGCCAGTGAATTTCAGCTGGTTAACTATTCTACATGCTCTGTTTGGAACTGCTGAAGGAGCTCTTTGTGTAGCTTTAATTGTCCACTGAGAAATTACAAAGCAAATAGCAATTATGTTTTTAAAAGATCTAAGCTTCCCCCTCCACCCCCTACCTTGCATATTGCTGGAGCTTGCAAAATAGCTTGAACAATACATACTAGCTCATAAATGGTTTTAAAACCCAGGAGGATTGAAAACACACAAGTTTGGGCTGGAAAAAAATTGCGCCAGCACTTAATTTCAGCCACTGAATCTCAAGCACAGTCAAGATTTGGGCAGCAGTAAGGAAGGACGTGGCATGTTCTCTGGATGAGAAGAAGAATTGTTTTTTTTTTTTCCCCTAGCAGAAGGAGTCCCAAAGTATCTTTCCCTTCCTCTTCCCCACAACAGACAACCTGTGTGATTGGTTGGCTGGGAGAACTCTAACAGAACTGCTTTGTGAGAAAAGCCCCAAGAGAACTGTGACTGGACCAAGGCCTCTCTGCTAGCTGCATGTAGAGGAGATGGGAATAAAATGAAAAGAGAGCCACTAATTTCCAGGGCTGAATCTGCACTTACTTTATTTATTCCATTGTAGATTCTGCGGAATCCAGATCGATTTGAACTTGGGTCTTCCTCTATCCCCCCTCTCCCCATTGGAACATAAGTGTTCTGCAGGTGGTTAGGGAAGCTCAGAAGGGGAGGGGTGAGCCAAGCACAGCAAGAGCCTCTTTCTTTTCTTGAATGGGGGGAGGGGGAGGAAAGAGGATTGGAGACAGCAGAGGAGGGAGAAAAAAAACAAGAGGCAAATCTCTGCCAAGAGAAGTTAGGGCTTCTGGAGTGTCTGCCGAGAGAAGTTAGGGCTTCCCCTTTAAGGCAACCTTGCAGCCTGGGAACGAGGAACTGAAGCCTTGGCCAATCAGGGCTTCTCTACCATGGAGGCTCAGCAGCAAGTTTGGAAGCAGCAGAGCTCTGCATAGTTTCTCATGCCAATTTTCAAATATTGAGGTTTATGTCCACTCTTGGATATTGCAGGGAAAAGGTAGGATCACTCTGGATCAATCCTGCTTGTTGCAGAGGGAAAATTTAAATTGCCCAAAATCAAAATGGAAATCACATTCAGTGGAAACGGCAGGGACTGACTCGACCTGGGATTTAAATAAAAGCTCCATGCAGATTCAGCCCAGGTAGAGGTCTCCACTTATAATCACTACACCACAGTTTATTAATCTTTTTATTTATTTACTAGCGAGAAAGCCTGCTACAGTCCTAAATGCAGAGGGCGCTAGCGGGAGAAAGGCGGGGTAGCTCTGTAGAGGCATGGCTGCACCCTGATTGTCCTAGAAACTGGGGCCGGACACTCTCGGAGCCCTGGACATGCTCCACCCACTGGCCCTTTCCCCAATTATTATAGGGCCACTAATAGTTACAGATTGTTTTGATTTATATCCTGTCACTCTCCATGGACTTGTGGTGGGTGTGCCCCTATGCTCCTTCCCATTTAAAAAGTTAGCCTTCATCTTGGAAAGATGGGGCAGGGGCAGGGCACAGTTCAACAGAACGGTATAGTACATCTGGAGCACAGTTCAGTGGC
The DNA here is from genome assembly GCF_049243985.1 of Paroedura picta. Taxonomy (NCBI): domain Eukaryota; kingdom Metazoa; phylum Chordata; class Lepidosauria; order Squamata; family Gekkonidae; genus Paroedura; species Paroedura picta. The sequence continues at coordinate 127,780,820 of NC_135371.1, forward strand.
ACCAAAATTACCCTTCTGCTTCCCCTAGAGATATCTCCTGGAAAACTTTCAGTGGTTGAAGTGGAATGGTTTAATTTCCATTTAGGATGTGCTTTACTTTTTAATCCATTCATTATCCTTAAATATGTAGCTGCATAAATTATTTGCTACAAAACTTTAAATTAATTATTCACATATTGAAAGTATTAGTCAATTATCAATCATTAACAAGAACAATTACTATACTATGGAATATTTTTATTATTGCCTCACTGAGTTATGTCTTCTCTGACTGCCACTTTCTCCTTATTAGATCTTACTGTTTTTAACATAGCAGTTGTTATGCCACACACATCTCATAAGAGCTCCATCACCATGGTTCGTTTGTTTGAACTGTGATGTTTCTACCAACATGTCTACTGCTTTTTAAACATTCCTGTTTAAACTCTTCTGCTATCCCCCCAATTATTAGATGCAATACACCTTCAAAAAAGTATCCACATAGTTTTGTTGCGTAACTGCATGCACTTTCTCACAGCAAGAAACAAAACAAACCCAAGCTAGCTCATTTTCCCCTTCTAGCCTTATCAAGGTCAGAGCTGTCGATGGAGCTGGGAGAGATCTTTCTCTTCCTCCAGCAACTGAATCCCTCCAAAGAAGACACTTTACACGTCTGACTGTCTCTCTCAGGGCTACCTCCAAAAATATGACAGACAGGATTTTTATCACCTCAAAGCTAAGGGAATCACAATGCCCGTATTCAGCTGCACACAGTGTAATTAGAAGCATTCGAGTGGGTAGCCGTGTTGGTCTGAAGCAGCACTGTCATGATGGTCAGTTCATAGTCTGAGGAAGAGTGCTTGCACTCGAAAGCTCACGCCTTGAATAAATCTTTGTTGGTCTTAAAGGTGCCACTGGACTTTGATTTTGTTTTGTTGTAATAAGAAAATTGACTATGCAGAGTTCTTAGGCTCACTGAAACATGCATGTAGGAGTGGGCTGGTCTTAAGACTAGCAGACACCTCCTAAGGGTAGCAGGAACACAAAGACTGAAGGCCTAGCTGGTTGCTTCTTACTCTTTTCTCATACCTTTGGACAGCAAATGCAGGCAATTAAACACATGCATCTCTGTCCAGTGCTCAAAGTGAGGTGAGAGTCTATCCCACTACTTTTCTGGTCTACCTAAAATGAGCCATTTTCTTTTTGATGTGAAAATATATTATGCGGCAGCCATAGAGAAAATCTCTAAGATATGCAATGAAACATGCAATGGAAATCCATTATGGGAGTAATTGTTGAACAGCACAATTTAAAGGACACGGAGACATGAGCCATGAACATCCAAGAGACTGGGCACTAGGTACGCACATCACTAGAGACTGAGAGCCATACTCCATACGGAATGACTGCTGGCAGCAAGCATGATGCTCCAGCGTTGTATCATGATATCTCTGTTATTTTGGGGATGATACCACTATCAATGCTGTGTCCCAAAGATTAGATTAGACTCACAGTACACGTGTCCTACTTGAAGCATCATAAACCTATTGTTATGAAAATGTTATTTATTTTATTTTTGTATTTATTCATATTTTTATACCGTCCTCCCCGAAGGCTCAGAGCGGTTTACATGTAACTGAAACTATACATGAAAACTATATTATGAAAACCTAATGCATTAAAAATGTGTCAAAAACAATTTGGAGTTTGAATGTTTGATGGTGTCACGTGCATTTTACATGACAATCTGATTCTCACAACATTTTTTTTTTAAATAGGTGGAAACTACCTCAAGAGACCTGTTTTCCAAGGACAGCACTTATTGGGTGACACCGTACTGGAGTGGGTAAATAGCCAGTTGAATGGCTGAGCACAGACAAGTTTGACTTGTACAGAGTCAGATCTCTGGTCCAGTACGGTCAATATTGTCCACTGAAATTGGCATTGGCCATCCAGGGTGGCAGGCAGAGGTCTTTCATATTAGCTACTGTTGGATCCTTTTAACGAGAGATATTGGGGATTGAACCTGAGGCCTTCTGCACGCAAAGCATGCCCCTGAGCCATCGGCAGTTCTCATTCACAGTAACATTTGAAGGCAGACACCATTTTCACATGGTTGTTGTGAGACAGACAAGATCTATTAGTGGCAGAAGAAGAGGAAGAAACATGGGGGGAAAGAATTCCAGTGATAATGCTAAGAAGCACAAAGCAATAGTGAAGTCTGACATGAGAAGAGAAAAGGAAGGCGATTTTTAGCAGCTGCTGTAATTGATTCAAAGAATGGAGAGAATTGGATTTTGGTGGGCTGACAGATGGCAAATCCACAATGTTCTCATCTCACATGTTTCTTCCTGTTGTTGATAGCAAAATCATGCAAACAGGCACATCAGACAGTCAAGTAAAACATTAGACATGTCACCTTATAATACTGTTGTGCCATCAGAGCCTCATCCTCTTAGCTACAGACTTGGAAAAAAAATCTCTTATGCTCTGCAAATAAAGATAAAGCAGTTAATTGGGATGCACACCATAATCAGAGAGTTCTGTTTTTTAAAACATAAATAGTATTTGCACAAGCACATATTTCAGTGCAAAGGGTTAAATCTAGTTAAGTTTAATAACCTGCATTCAGACATTTATATAAAGGTTCCATATTTTTTCCAACAGTTTTGGCTAATTTAGCATTGCCTTTTGTAGCTCTACATAGCAGTTACAGCAATTCTTCAGCAACATTTACAAGTAAAAACTACTGAATCGTCAAGGAAATGCTAGCCTCCATACCCAAGAACCCCACCTACAAGATATCAATCTGCCCAAGATAAATTAGCCTCCCCTCGTAAGGTTTTTAGGAGGTGGTTTTTAATAATATAATTTTAACTGACACTCATTTCAGCTATGCAAATCATACTATTTTGTATATTTGTTGTTAGCCACCCTGAGCCAACTGGGAAGAATGGGCTATAAAATAAATCATCATCATCAATATTGCACCAAGGCATGATGTGTTGGATATTTTGTGTATTTAAAAATGGCAAAGTTAAATATAAATGATGAGACCAGACATGGCAATATTAAAGTACAATAAAGTAATTTACTAGAACTACCAGGGTAGGGGAAGTGGGAAATAAAACAATAAAATGCCACTGGACTCTGATTTTGTTGTGCTACTTCAGACCAATACGGCTACCCATTTGAACCTAATAAAATGCACAGCTTCCTATAGCTGATGACGGAGCTCATGTTACATGGTTAAACTGCAAGATGGATCTCCCTCCCTGCCTAAAACAGTTGAGAGGAGGGGGGGGAGGGGGAAGTTGAATTCCCTTCTCTTCCATTTACAGTAGCTTAGGTGAGAACTAGACATGTAGTCAATGGCATACACAAATTTACATACCAATAAACAAATCATATGACCCACTTTGCCTGTTCCCATTAGCAACCAGTGTCAACAAACAGTTAACCCTTTTTCTGCCAGTCAGTCACTGACTCTTGCTAAAGCCAAAGTCTACCAGGATGAGGGACCTGTTAGTTTTCACTGAAGGCTATTTGCAAAGATGCTCTAAGGAAATTCTACAGATGTCTATTTGTTTTCCACCCCTCTGGCCTTTTAGTCTTGCTCAGCTCTAGAATTAACCACTTTCAATCCTTCTTTGTCCAGGATGAACTTCAATTGACTGAATTTATCTATTCAAATACAATAAGCCTTTTAAATGTGTGTAGCCAAGAAGGTATTCTCAAAGGGATTGGAGATTAGCTAAAGATTTCCCATCAGTGGCTCTGTTCTCCTATTTATAACTGCAGAGCTTGACACATGGACCACAGAGGAGACTGGGACAAAAGGCAGTTGAAGTAGCCTGTCCTATTTGGGCTGATCCTGCGTTGAGCAGGGGGTTGGACTAGATGGCCTGTATGGCCCCTTCCAATTCTATGATTCTATGATTCTATTACGTTTGCTTGTGGTACTCTGGAGATGTGAGAAAATACCATGGGATGCTGAGACATTCGCCTACTACATTATGTTGGGTGATAATATCTTGAAGTCTGATGTGAGCAGTCATCATAGTTTACATAATGCAAACCAACAAAAAATGGAACATCATCCTTAGCAAAATGGAAACCTCAACACTTGACATTTAATTTGTTATCAAATAAAATAAATTTCTTTCTTTCTCTCACACCCTTTTTTGTGCCTTCTGAAGTGATAACTTGTTTATCTTTGTATTTTAAAACACTGGTAATTACTTTCTCTGTACAATTTTGTTAAAACAATAAAATATTTTTAAAAATTAAAACAAAACATGTACATTCACTTTTCATTAAATGTCAAAGCGGTGAATAAACTTTCATACAAATACTGTTGAAAGCATAAAAACATCAGAACAAATCAACAAGGCTTCTGATCAAAACAAGGACAGGGGAGTATGACCTAAAGAAAGGCCTACCATAATGTTTGGGAGAAGGTCTGTGTAAGAATGCACTACCAGACAGATGATAGATGATCTGCATCAGATACTTCAGTGTATCTAATGGCATGATCTACAGTGAACCTCTGGAACTACCAGTACTCTTCAGACTCTGGCACCCAAATGGATTTTGGTCCTTACTTTGGAGATCAACTGTGTAATCGACTGTCTAAGGAGATGGTGAGCTTCCCCTCACTAGCAGTCTTCAAGAACTGGCCGGACAAATACTTATCCTGGATGCTTTAGGCTGATCCTGCCTGAGTAGGAGGTTGGACTAGATGGTCTGTATGGCTCCTTCCAACTCTACGATTCTAGGATTCTAAGTTACACTCCTGTAGAGAATGGTTATAATTTGCATTACATCTACAATAGATTCCAGCATTCACCAACCTCCAACCTACCTTGCCCAGCTATTTCCAACCACTGTCTAACTAAACAGGACTGGGAGCCATTTCAAAAGAACGGTGTGGCAAGCAGCAGGTTCGGTTTACAAGAGCAGATGCCCTTGGTCACTGATTGCTCCTTAAAAAGGCTAAAGGGACCCTGCACAGGCTGTTCTATAAACAGGGCAGCAAAGCTAAGCAGGGACCCTGGTTCTGCCATGACATGTAAATTAGCGCCATGAGAAATAACAACAACTTGTTTGACATAATGAGGTGATTAAATCAGTGGGAGGAATTCAGCTTGTCAAAGCCAGGAGGATGTTGAGATGTAAATTACATCTCAAGCCACAGCAAAATTAGGGAAAGGACTGTAAGCAAAAGAAAGGGTGAGGGGAGAGAAATAGGAAATGTTCTGAGGCATTTATCTAATTTCTCAGAGTCAGTGCACACTCCTGAAGAATGGTTGCTTGGAAAGCTGCAGTGAACAAGACAACTACCCCAAGCCTTTCCTCCACTGCCATGGGGCTATTTTAATAATAAGTCTTTTTTAATTATAGAAAGAGGACAAGACTACTGGATGGCAAGTGACATTTCTGTGGGACTGTGTGGCAGCTCCACTCTCCAGATCAGGCCTTGGCTAAGGTACTAATGTGTAGAGTGATCATTCTCGGCCAGGTTTACTAGCAATCCCAGGATTACTCCAGAGCCTTGGAGGGGTCACTCCAGTTTGGGGGGGATTTAATTTTAAATATATTTAACCATTAACCATAACTAACCTGGGGAGGAGTCAGGAGGCCAAAGCAGTTTTCTGCTCATCTGTCTGGTTTGTGGTGGCCTGGCTGAGTTCACACACAATGGAAAAGGAATGGGAGGGAAGAGCTGGCTCAGGACTCCAGTGTGCCTGTTGCATGTAATTTATAATTATCTTCTGTATTGTACATGTCCTTTCTTATGTATTATATATATATATAACACATATATATGTATTATACATACACACACACACACACACACACACACACACACACACACATATATATATATATATATATATTTGCTGTAGTTGTTATGCTAGCATCACGTTTAATGTGACCAGGCTTCCTTTAAAAAAAAAAGATTGGGGGAGGTTTGTGGGGTAGATGATAGAACTGATGCTACAGGGAGGTGGGAACAATGGAGGCCACAGACTGGGAAAGCCCAACTTTTCTTGCTTTCTCATTGCCCAGCCCTGACATAGATCCTCTTGGATCCCACATCAAAAAATGGAGCACAGATTTCTCCAGATTCAGTTGGTGCAGAGCAATTGAGGGAACAAGTCAGAACAGCCCTGGGACTGCACCTGAAGTGGTCCAATTCCATGCAGAAATGGGCAAAAAACTTGAATACTAACAAAATACATATCAGAGCCAAATCCTTCATGCAGAAATTATCTAAGTTTGCCAACATCCTGGTGGTGCCTGGAGAGTGATCTTCAAAATACACAGATTATTTCCCCTGAGGAGAATTGCTGCTTCGCATGGTGGGCTTTATGGCAGGTGAGATGTATGCTTCCTTGTTTTGCTCAGGCATACTAAAAAATGAAGCTAATTTCATATTTAACAAGCATTTTATTTTATTAGTGTAAACATGTGACTTCCAGAAGCATGGCAGGGATGTGTGGTCAGCTGGCATCACTTCTGGGGTTACTCAAATCCTGAAGAGTATTTCAGGGGTTACTCCATGGTCAAAATGTTGAGAAAGGCTGATGTAGAACTATGTGATCCTAATCTAACTGAACCAGAGCATTTTCTGCACTGACTTCTCTACCACAGAACAGCTTTCCTGAATATGTCAGCAAGGTCTCCTCACTGTTGTTTCAGAATCCCAACAAGGTGCAATTGCTTAGAAACAGGGATGGGCATGAATGAGGTCACAACCAATGTTAATCATGTATTTATTTATTTATTTAGATTTCTGGTTTGTGGTTTGCAATGTTAATGGAAGGGCTATTGGTATGAACATTTCATGAATTTTGGTGCTGCTTGTGGTAGTTCATGAATTATTACGTTTTCCAAACAGATTGCCTCTGCTCAATTAAACTGTTTAAAAAAACTCCAAGGCAACGGGAGGAATGGAATTTTCAGCTTTGTAAACACTAATAAGAACTCTCCAAAGTTTAACAGGCATTGCTGGCTGCCAGTAACAGAGTTCCCATTCCGCTCTACAAGAAAAGCTATATATATGCACTCAGCTCTGCAGCCTCTTTTCTCTCAGCTGTTCAGTTACAGAGGCAAACAGGGAACTACTTAAAAGTGAACTAGTGAAAAGTATATTTGCTTGAGATTAGGAACTTCTCTCCTGTGCTGGGGTATTGGTGTTAGGAGCACCAGGGCTCTGAACCACCCATCTCTCTCTTCAAGGTGAGCAAAGGGGCCCAGCTAGTGGGTTCCTTGACTGAAGATCCACATTTTATATACCCACCACCCTTCCTGATTCTGAACCATCCCCTCTATGCCATGAGGGTTTAAAGGATGCTCATCATAGGAGGAAGAAGTCCTCCCACTCCCCAAGCAGGAAATTATCAGAGGTCTCAGAGCCTCCTTCCCTGAACTGTTCCTGGGACTCTCCACTGACGACAAAGAGTTGTTAGCAAACCAACCCTCCCCTGTCAAGAGAACAGCAGTTAACGTTCTTTGGAGAAGTGTCTGACAGTGATTCAGATTGGGGGGGTGGAACATTTATCCCTTCCACACAACTCCCTGGTGCTGCTCCTGCTTCCAATATACCCCTCTATGGCCCTTCCCAGGCCAGTGCCAGAAAGCATCTGTCCCTTCTCCCACCTTCTCCAGTCCTGGGGTGTTGTTTACAGCCCACAATTTAGAAACATTTCTACACCCTATTCAATGGCCCCTATACAGCAGAGTGCTAGGTATACAATGCCTATGTCCAGATGTTGTCTTCCTCCATCATCATCAGGCACCTGCAAAGGGTGTACCCCAGTGTGTTGCTACCAGAGGAAAGAGTGGTGACCAGTAGGAAGAAGAAGAGGACCTCTCTCTCTCTCAGCAGGGAGAAGTGGAGGGGGAGAAGGAGGCCCCTCCAAGAAAGGCTCCCCACACTCAGGGTGCCATGAATGGTGGGACATCAAGGCAAGCCACCCCCAAGAGATCATTCCCAAGGGAATGCCAACAGTGCCATTCAGAAGGGCTTCATGGAGGGGCCAGGAAGCAATCACTCACCTTGTCAATTCGATGATTGCTATGGATGGCCAACCCTTCAACCTCCTGGAGGACATAGCCTTTCACTGAATGATGTAACACCTGGCTCGCTGGGGCTCTGTCCCCTCAGGGAGGACCATGAGCCAATGAGTCTTGTCCACTCTGCAATGTTCCACAGGGTCAAGGGTCAGCTCATCAGAGTGCAAGGCAAAATCTCTGGTGCAGCCAGCAGCACAGTTGCCTCTCCCTCACTAGGGAGGGGCACAAACTAGCACATGAAGTAAACTTCATGCTGAACTTTTGCGGGTTCAGGGGTCAGGAAGTGATATTCATGGAAGCATGTGGTTACTGAATATTCCCCAGACTTTGTGGTGGTTCAAGGCAATCCAGGAAATATAAATGTTTCCCAGAAATCCTCCTGGCAATCAAGGAAATTCTCAGGCAACAGTGTGGGTGGAATTGTCTCCAGCCTTGAAAAACTAATAGAGACCTGCCCCCAAGCTTGACAGGCACTGCTGGCTGCAAATTACAGAGCTCCCACATATCTCTATGGGATCTGAAAGCTATATAAGCTCAAGGAACAGCCCAGTCACTCATTTGTTGGGTATTTCAGCTCATCAAAAAGTACTGGAATTAAATAATAAAGCCATCCAAGCCACAGCGCAGCTGCAAGAAGCAGCTTATAAGAAAACAAGAAAAGCTCAAATGGGCTTGGAATTATGCCACTTCTGTCCTCCAGCTGTTTTCCTATGCAAAAAGCAGGCAGGCGATTTTGCTCCTCTGTTTGCACAGATACTCCATGTAGATCCCTTCAGTGATGTTCTTATGTAGAAAAATGGAGAGGCAAGAGGTCTGTCTCCCCTATGGTGCCATTCTGAACATATTTGGGTTCTCCTCTTTTTTTTTTTTTTAAGAAGTCATTCCTTGGAGCTGCCATGTAGAACCAGGAGCCAATGCTTTGAAAACAGTAATGTTCAGTTTGTGTGCATTTTTATGGCTTCTACTCTGCCAAATTAGCTAAATTTGAGAGCCAATTTGATGTGGTGGTAGACTTGATGTGGTGGTAATATGAACAGCTTAACTAGTTCTGCAGGACCTGCCGAAAGGAGCTCTTCCACCAGGTATTTGGTTGAGACCAGGCATAACCAACAGCGACTGAAGGGTTCCTGCTCCCCTCCCTCCCAGAACTCCACCAGAGTGTTCTGGACCTGTTGCACTTTTGCTTTGTTTACACTGTTTATATTGTTACAACTATCTGTAAACTGCGTTCCGCAGCATAAATAAAAGGCTAAGGGCTATGGGGGTGAGCTCAGTCCGGGATGGGGGGGCAACGATTGGCCCCTTGGCTCCAGACTGACCAGTCAGAAAGCACGCAGTGCCTCCCGACCTGCCCACACACCACACACGCGCCCACTCCATGACATTCCCCACCTTCGCTCAACTGCCAGGGACATACCAGGTAGATGCCTGTGGCAGGGAACAAGAGCTGGGTTCAGAGAAACCTGGACACAATTCTCCAAAGTCAGTAACAGTTCAATTCTATGAGACTATTCCAAGAAGATGTTTCTAAGTAGGGAAGGGCATGAACTGGGAATAGTGACGGGCCCAATTCATGAACCATAGATCATCACACACTTTTTTTGTGCTAGACAAACCAGTTCAGTTCATAAAGTTTTTGATGCAGTAGAATCTCCCTGGCATGCTAGAGACACCAAACCCATAGGGATTCTCCAACCAAAATGCACCCTTGGAGACTGGCTAACAGTTTTAGCAAATCTATGACAAAAGATCCTTGATTAGGCTACTGGGGAACCTCTGGAGTGAGATAATTCACAGAGGGGGCTTTCTCATGTGGTTGTAACATTTGCATTCACACCTAAGTGGGGGCTCACTTGTGATGAGCCATTATGTAAAAGTAGGCTTGATGATCTGGTACTCAAGGATAGGGAAATGGCTGCTGTAGGTGAATTGATCTGGGAAAGCATTAGAAAAAGAATGACCACAGGTGTGAGAAATAGCACTGCAGGCTATCACAGACATGAGCAAACTGGCAGAGACTATTATACCAAAGTTGCCTCACTCCAGGGTGACTCCTTGTACAATTAATTAGGTCACTCTGCATGATTCAAAGTTCTCTTGGATATGGCATCTCATTACAGTAGGCTTGTTCTATCTCTGGAGCACAAACCTGTTTGGGCAAGCTCCCTGGCATAGTCATACTTTGCTAAAGATGCATCTGAAAGCGGAGGTTCTTTGCAAACTCCAGGGAGAGGTCTGGGGCCCTAACAATCCTTTTTACTAGAATCTCTGATTTTTCCTCTAAATTATAGAAGATGATGATATTTTAAAGAAGTAGAAGGGTCAGCTTGCTTTTTGCAGCTTCCCTAGAGAGTTATCTGTGCTCAACATGTTTCTACATTTATGCTTTTCAGTTGGTATTTTCAGCCACAGAGTCTTAACATGAGCTGAAATCTGTCCAGCCTTGTCCTCCCCAGCAAACCTTAAAGATCTAATCACCTTGGAATCATTGGCTTGGAAAGATAATGCTCGAGAGCCGGCATCCCTTAGGGAGAGCTGATGCAGGCAGCTTCATATTCATAGCAGCTTTGATCTTCAGGGACTGCTCATCATTTCAGTTTATTCTGCAGTATTTCTCTGCTCACCTGAACCCTAAAGCAAGGAGGATCAGTTCACCAATTCTTGTTCTTTTTTTGCTCTTCTATTCCCCATTACTCCTCCTCATGATGCTCTTTTTATTATTCCCCCTCCCCTATTTCAGCCAAATTCCCAATTCCCTGTATTTATTATCACTATAGAATAGTTGCCCACTCTATTGTCTGACCGACACATTCCCCTCATGTGATGCGTTAAAGCCTTTTGCCTGTTTCCATGACAACAGAGAAGAGAAGATGCACTTTGGCTGGCTAGCGGTAGGATCCCTAGGGCAGACAAATGTTGATGAGTTCCCCTTCTCTAGCACAAGAGGCTATGCTTCTACTTCTAAGTTCAGGTGCTCGGAATGAGGCCGAAGTAAGGCCGATCAATTTAAGGCTTTAGGATGCTTTGGGCTGATCCTGCGTTGAGCAGGGGGTTGGACTAGATGGCCTGTATGGCCCCTTTCAACTCTATGATTCTAAGGCCATTTGTGGGCTGCACCCATTCAAAGTGCAGGACTGCACTTGGCTATACATTTCCCACACAGGACACTTCTTCCATTTTTGGACATGAGCCTATTTGGTAGAAGGAGTCTAGCTATCACCCTGACGTGGTAATTTTCAGTTTGGGCCTAAATCACTCAAACAGCAGATTAGGCTGTACAACTGTTTCTGGAGTCTGCCACCAGATCCACCTCCTTCCCTGCCCACCTCTGCATGTGACAGATGACTGAATTTTAAAAATCCCCTCCAAATTGTAGCACGATGGCTGGATTGCAAAACTTCTCTGACTTCTGGGTTTTTTACATACTGCATGAGTTTTTCCATTCTAAAAAACATTTTAATATGTTGAACCATGCGATGTCCCAACATCTGTCTGAAGTGGTAAAGTTCAGAGACTAATTTTCCACCTTATCTGTAGCCATTTGTGAGAACTGGAAAGGTTTTAAAAAATATATTAAAGAACCGTTCAGACATGCTTCTACTGCAGTCCAAAGTGGTACATTCTTAAGAGGTGAGGATTACAGGCTGTTGCATCCTCCAAGTTAACCCATTTATGTTAAGCATTTTCATGCCTGTAGTGGAAAACAAAGATGTCAACTCTGGTTGCCCCAAGAAAACAGAAACATTATTTCTAAATACTCCACTTACAGCCAGACAATGCAATTCTCACCCCCCACCCCCATCTCAAAGCAAATGTTTATTTGCAACAGTCTCCAAGAGCTGCCGTGCATTTTATATGCCAAGTATTCTTTAAAATAAGGATATATAAGAACATCAACAGCAGACCACTCCTTAGGGCATTTTGACTTGGTTTTAAAAGTCTTCCCTGGGTAGCAAGATTTTTGGCATTCTTGGGCAAGTATTTGCTGGAGTCAGAACTCTGTCTACTCACAATACCTATACACCTCACCTCTTTTCCTTTTACTCACAACCCCCACCTCCCAAATCCTGTCCTCAGGGCAAGGGATTGCTATCTTGTCTTAAGCAGGCTCAAAATATGTTAAGTGACAAGAATGGCAATAAGGACTAGTGCCTCTGAGCACAAGCATCATAGATACCCATAGCACTGAGTAGCAACACTGCTAAACTAAACAGCTATTCAGTAGTGCTATTTGGGATGGGGTTTGGGAGGAGTCATAGGTTATGCACATAGAAGATCCCAGTTCAGTCTCTGGAATATCTAAATAAAGGGTCTCTGGTAGTAGGGCCGGGCATTGCCGGATCTCCCTTGGACTCTAGTGGGGGCTGGGTTACCAGATCCAACTTAGGAAACTTCTGGACATTTGGGAATGAAGGCTGGGGATAACAGGAACTTTAGTGAGTTACAAATGCTTTGGGGAGAAATGTCAGACACAGGTTAAAAGATGCAAGCTACACACACCAAACACAGAGAGAACCTGTTGATTGGGAACCTGTTGCTTTGAAGTTTGGTAAACATTTTGAATGAGTGGAGACAGTATGTCTTCTATATAGATGGGTGAGGACTCCTTTGTGTGTATAGCCCTGATTGACATCAATACTTGGAGCTATACTGTTCAGTTGATTCACACTCAACTTGCTTGATCTGGAACAAATATCATTACTAATGTTACCATACGTCCTGAAAACAGTGGGATGGTCCCGGGTTTTCTCCCAATGTCCCGCATCCTGAATTATTGGCAGAATGTCCCACGGCATCCCGTGGTGGCCTGGCCCAAGCCAGGTCCTCCGCAGCCCTCTGCTCCCTGCCCTGCTCACTCTATCCCTCCTACGAGCCTGAGCACCGGCACAGCCGCCTGCCGCCTCCATAGCCTAAGCCTTGCGACAGCCACAGGAGCCGCTATCCCCTCTGCCGCCTCTGCCGCCTCCTCTTCCTCCCCAGCAGTGCTGCTGCCGTCTTAGGTCCGGGGCCTGGCTCAGCCATAGCCCAGCAGCCCTAACAGCAGCTTCCTCAGCCACCCTCCCCTCCAGTGGACTATGAGCCCGAGCGCTGGCACAGCCACCCGCCGCCTCCAAAGAGCACCACTGCCGTGAGTTCCTGCTCCACAATGCCTCATCTCCAGCACAGACGGAGGGGGCGGAGCTGCGGTGGCGGCGGCAGCAGCACGTCCCGCCTTCCCTCCCTCCAAATCTGGTCACTTTAATCTTTATTCAGATATTTCTAGTGAATTGTAAGTCACTGCAAGCCAGCTTTGGCAAGGAGTGGCAACTAATAAATTGAAGAAAGAAAAAAATAAAATAAATCGTTTGTGCTGTCATTATTTATACTATATGGAAGAAGGCCCTCTGGGCTGAAATGAACTTGGATTAGTGGTTATTTTGTGTAACCAATGTTTTGGTCTTAGTTACAGTACACACAATTTTCATGTGCTACTGTACACTATGTAAATGTAATGTGATACCCATTATCTCATGATTTTTATCTTTGTTCTTCATCTATTTTTATTATTCACTTTGTAATAAATAGATGTATCTTATTCCTTTGCTTAGCAGCTCAACCATCTAGGTTCCTGGATGAAAGGAGACTCCGTCGATAGAGTTAGCAAACCTCTGAATACCAGTGTTGGGAGCCAAAATCTGGAGAGGGCTGTTTGTTTCTCCTGGCAGCCAACTGATTGGACACTGTATGAACAGTATGCTGGACTCAACGGACCACTGGTCTGACCTGGCAGGCTGTGCTTAAGTTCTTATGTAAACCTCCCAGTTCAACAATTACTTGATTGTCTAGTCTTAGCGTCTGACAAGAGGAGTTGAAAAAAGGAGAGACTCACCAGATACATGCCTGGCAGGGGCATCTCCCAATCATCATCCCACCAAACTGGGTTGTCCTAACTGGGCTTTCCATAGCAAGGGTTTCCACTTGCTGCTAGAAATTCAGGGGCTTTTTGCACGCCTTCAAAATCGCACAATGGTTACTAATTGAAAACGCTACTGATTTGCCATAACGCACGACGTCGCCGACAATCTGCCACACACCTGAAACCAATCTGCAAAAAGCGCTTCCTTGTAGCGCTTTCAGGGAAATCCCCAAAAGTGGATTCACCCTCCGGAAAGCGATACACTCCTGCAACCAATCTGCAACAGTAGCGAAAAAGACCTGTGCGTTAACATTGTTGCGGTTTCTACAAAGTCCCTCCCCCTGGCTGTCTTCTCTGATCTTCCGGCGAAGCGATCACCATTTTTTTTCTCCGAGCGAGCGGGGATAAACGCACCAGCGAGCCTCTTCTGTTTAGAGGCTTCCCTGGCTTCAGTCCTTCCCCTTTAGTCACTAAGCACAAACCACAGAAAAGCCCGTTTGCTGAAATAAAGTCCCTTTATTTTTTACACATTAATTCAGCCGAAAATCGGGCCCGCGAGAGGGGGGGGGGTTTCACTCGGAGGAAGCGTGGCAACGATCAAACGATCAAACGACAGCTCAAACACACCAGGCAGCTGGATGGGTCTCTCCGTTGCAACGAATCTACCCAGATTCGTTGCTATGGGTGTGTTTTTTATAAAAAAAAAACCTTTCTTAAAGGGAAAGGGGCTGTTTGGGAGCATGCTAACGGCTGCCCATTGGCTGCTTGACGGTCAGGGGAGGGACGAGCTTGGCAATAGCGCTTCCTTTCTAGCGATTTCTGCCGAGACCGGAAGCTTGTGGGAAACGCTACAAAACGCAACTGGATTCCACTACAAAGGCAGGTATGCATAACGACGAATTCCACTACTTTAAATGGCGATTTTTCATTCAGTGACCAATTTGCAACAAAGATCCCGGTGCGTAAAGCCCCTCAGTATCAACATGAATCTTATCTACAAGTACTGTTTTGCTTTCTGGGGGCCCTCACCTCATTTCTGGCTAATATTTTGCCAGGATACTGACTAAAGTAGGAGGTGAGTAGAAGTGAGCATACTACAGGGGTCTTTGCTGTTAGATTTGGTAGCATTGAGCTTCCTGATAGATTCTGGAGTTCTTTGTAAGAATTAACTCTGTGCGATGTCTCCTGGTTTGTGACTCAGACAGGAAACTCTCTTTACAGATAGGAACACTGACCTCTCACCTTTCTCATCTCACTGACCTGTCCCCAGAGGGTAATTTCCTGTTTTGTGAGTCTCTCTCCTTGAAGCCTGCAACATGGAGAGTACAGAGATGCACCATGCATCTCTCACCATCCAGCTATTTAGGCTAGAATAGGAATCTTCTGTTTACCTTTGTATGTGTAGTATTAAATTTACTAATAAATACTTCTTATATTAGTTAAGTACAACCAAGGAGAGCGTGCTTTTTTTGTTTGTTTTCTGACCACATGTACACAACTGCACGCTGCGCTTATTAGCCAAACCAGGCACTCTGCTAACTTTCAGGATATTAAGACTTTGCCACAAAGTCTATCCTATTAATATCCTTTATACTTTGTCCTAGAATAGTATTCCATTGTTCTACAGACTGCTAAAAACACTCAGTCCTAAGTATAATGCATCCCAGCCTGCTACTATTTCCCAGCACCTCAAGGGTATGTAGACCTTCACTGGATTCATAAGCTTCAAAGCACATGCTTTGGATTTAATTATGCCAGTGGCATACAATAACGTACCTCCCCAGACTTTAGCACTGTTCCTGAGTGAAGGGGAGTTATTTTAAGGCCCCAAGGCTAGTGCTGTCCATGGCTCAGCTTTTCCTCCAGCCATTCCTGCCACAGGGAGAAATGAGCAACTTATTCTCCACTGAATTATTTAAGATGTCAAGTTACATTTTTTAGCTTGCTTGGAGGGACAACCATGCCAAGCACTTTGCACTCCTAACTTCTTAATCACTTCTTTTGGGTGGAAACATGTCAGCCTCTAGGCCCTGGCTGTGTTTTTAACCCTGCCCCTATCCCCAGCAAATTATCTCCATCAGAACCCAACCACTGCATTATTAAAGTCCCCACATTTCAACTACAACAAGAGAGGGGGGAGAATGGTTTGAATTTATGACATAAACACAAAATGCTTTGAGTCTATGACATACAGCAAATGTACCCAGTTCAATGTATAGATATCCAGCAAGATTGAATTTTCACAAAGAACACCAGGGGCATACATAAACAAGTATATATCAACTTTATGGCAGTGGAATCATAGGAAACTGGTCTATATTGTCATGGCTTTCCCTAAAGAATCCTGGGAAAATTCAGTTTGGTGGACTTCCTTAGAAGTCTCTGTTGGAGATGGTTTCTTGCAGAATTATGTTTCCAGAGTTTTCTGGGATGATAAAATGAGTCTTAAATCAGCTTGTAGTACAGTAGATATTTGCCCAGAGATGTGCACATTACATAATCTAACAAAAGTTAAGTCCATAGCACCTTTAAGACCAACAAAGATTTATTCAAGGATGAGCTTTCGAGTGCATGCACTCTTCCTCAGACTAAATGAACAACCATCATAAGTGTAGAGATATAAGGCAAAATAAATTGCGGCAAATTAGTAAACTGTATCTAGTTCTATACAGGACGATTACTCTGAACAATAACAAAAGGGAAGGTACCAAGTGTTATTCCAGCAAAACCACATGGGACTACCTGTAGTTATATTGGGCTGGGGGTTTAATTGGGTTGCTGTTCTCCCTTTTTGTATGCTAGGGATCATGAACCTTTTGGCACTAGGGCTCTTATCCTTATCCATGGCTCACAATATATATTGTGAAACAGCCTGGGGGGTGGAACGTGTCCAGCTTTCCAAGTTGGAATAGGGACAATCAGGGTGCAGCCAGCCCGCCAATGCAGCTCCCGCCGTCCGTCCCTGGACTCTAGCCTCTTTGCTCTCAGATGCACCTCAGTGCCTGGAGCCAGCAGCAGGTAAGGGGAGAGAGCCCTGGGCAAAGGGTCATGGTGGAGAGCCTGCTGAGGGGCTCTTGGCCTGCTAAGCGGGGCCTGCTAATGAGGGTCTCCCAGCCTGTTAGGCTGGGCCTGCTAACGAGGGCCTCCCAGCCTGCTGACTGTCAGCTCTGTCCCAGGCCTGCTAATGAGCTAGCCAGCCCCCGCCCACCCCACTTGATCTGGCTGCGAGCTGCGGCCCAAAGCCACCTTAAGCTGCCTGGCCAGGGGCCAGGGGAGGGGACCCTATCAAGGCCCATTCTTAGCTTTGAAGCTAGTACCTTTAATAATTGCTAATTTCAGAGATTTTAATCATTTGCATCTTGTAACAGTAATAGCTGAGCATGCAATATTCAAAGAAGTCCTACAGCAGTGGAATCATAGGAAACTGGTCTATATTGTTAATCATTACATAAACCATGACAGAAAACAGGACTTTTAAAGATCTGACTAGTGATATTCATCTTGCAAAGAACAAAAATTGATCAAATGACAGGTCATTATTTTGCTAACATTAGCAGTATAGCCCCAAATCTATATATCTGAGGAAATCATTCAATTTTTATTAGACTTATTTATTCCACTCATCTGAAAGACTTGGTTGCAAGGTAATGTCAAGAAGGATCATATGCACAGTTTACATGGTACTGCTGTAAAAGGCCCCCAGTCCAGAATGCAGTTGCATGGTTCTTATTGGGACCTCATGGAGGGCCCATATATGACCTGCCCTTGCCCAACTTCACTGGCTTCAAACTGCAGACTGGATCAGGGTTTTAGTTCTCACCTAAATGATCTAGAACCAATATTTGTTTATTTACAACAATACACCACAGCCCTCGGGAGAACAAAAATATGTTGAAAACTCAGTTATGTTTCTTGCAGCTAAACATGTTTAATCTGAACAAGTGAAGAATAAATGGACACAAGTTTGGCATCAAAAATCATAGGACTGAGAAACCTGTAGAACACACCAACCTTCCAGGACATTCAGTGAGGGACCTCAAAGTAGCTGTTTTATTACAAAGAAACTTCAAGGACAGACTGGATAGGGAAATAGCTGAGATGCAAGTTATTACAACACTCAGCAGGGATATTGGATTATTATCTCACTACATAGGTTAACCTCGTTCAGCTCTTGTATCTACATTCCTTACAATCCCCTCTTCATTTTATTTCATTTGGGACAATAGGACTATAATGTAATATAATGAAGTAACTTATAATCTTAACTTTCTGGTCCTTGGACAGGAGACTTAACTCAGCTAGTCAGTTGTGGGGATTCTTGGGTGGAGATGGATGGGGCTAGCAACAGGTCTCTTTTAATTACTTCTTTTCACAACTGGGAAACCATTTGCCATATATCACTAACCTTAACATTCTTATTCTCCTTATGTTTTTGTGAATGGTAATTGAACCCAAAGGACTGATGATCAGGAGAGCTGTACTTGGCCTGTCAGGGTGTTCTGTGCTAGTTTCCCTCTCGTGGCTCTTCATGTATTTCTGGATGTAAAAAAGTACTGGATTACCTTGGCAGCCCTGTCTGGAATTTGCTTGGGCTTCACAAGTGATGGTCTGGACTTTGGATTTCCATGCTTGACCCTTGTCTGGACTACAGACTGAGTTGATTCATTGTTATTATTAGTGGCAGCTAGCTTTTCTTT
The DNA here is from genome assembly GCF_049243985.1 of Paroedura picta. Classification (NCBI taxonomy): domain Eukaryota; kingdom Metazoa; phylum Chordata; class Lepidosauria; order Squamata; family Gekkonidae; genus Paroedura; species Paroedura picta. Next base: position 127,799,474 of record NC_135371.1, read on the forward strand.
TTCCCTGGAAAGGGATTAGGAACAAGATATAGTGTTCTCTAGGCTGGGGAGGGGGGGGGAGAAGACGTGCTTTTCCTTATAGATACATTATTATTATTTTAATTGTTGTTCATTTGTTGTGTTTTGTGGGATTAACATTTCATTAAAATACAGCTGCTCTGGAAAGCACACAACTTCTCCCCATAGGAAATAACAGAAAGACGGTTGGGAGGCATCTTCTTCAGAGGTCTGTAAGATCAGATCCCCTCCCCTGTCCAATTTACTTGTAACTTGGGGTGGGGCATCATTACTAGAGGGGAAAGATTTGTTTGGTGCAATTTGTTGAAAAAGCAGCCACCTTGGAAAACCACCATCCCCACTCCTCCGGTAGGAAATAATGGCCCAACATCTGATCACCTCTTTTCAACATGGTTTAAAAAACCAACTCTCTCCTTATTTAACAAAAAGGATAATCATGCCGTTTCTGAAATTACGATGCGGAATTAAAATGATTTTTTCCCCAAGAATGTACCACTACTATTTGTGTGGCCAGACACCAGATCAGATACTCTGTATGTGGCAGGCTGAGGCAAGGGACAAAGAAGGAGAATGCTCATATATAGGGTGCCCTTTTACTACTGAAGGTCTCAAGGAAAAGCTCTCATAAGCCCGTATCAATTCCATTGTTGTTGTTGTTAGGTGCGAAGTCATGTCCGACCCATCACGACTCCATGGACAATGATCCTCCATTACCTTTTGAACCTGTCCATAGAGTTTTCATGGCAAAGATACTGGAGTGGTTTGCCATTTCCTTCTCCAGTAGATCACCTTTTGTCAGGGCTCTCAGCTATGACCTGTCTGTCTTGGGGGGCCCTGCATGGCATAGTTCATAGCTTCACTGACCTACGCAAGCCCCTTCACCACGACAAGGCAGCGATCCTTGAAGGGGATCAATTCCATATATTGGTGTAAATGTATGTTCTGGAAACATGAGTTATTGTTACTCTGCTGCATTTTCTGTTACTCAGCAGCCCCAGGTGAGGAGAGACCTCATGTTTAAATCCATGGTTGGCTGGTTTTTGACCCTGTACAAATAAGGGTCACCATCATTGTAAGAACGACGTGGGCTTTCAACAAACTGTGAAGTTTGGACAAAACCTAGGATGGATTCTGCATTGTATGTGTTCACAATGAAATGTGTTCAATCATGCTGCTTTTCGTACAGCCTCTCATCCACTTGTCAGAGGGAAGAGTTCCCAGTGAAAACATTAGCCAGCAACAGTGGTTTCGTCCAGATCAGAGGAATGGCAAAGGATCAATAGACACACCAAAATGCTTGTTAGCCCTGGGCCTCATAAAGCAAATGCATGCTGAAACTGAAACTCATAAACTATTCACTGGAAACAAAGTAAAGAATCTAAGCGATATTTTCAAATCTACTAGTGGCTGAAATCCAATTCAAAAACAAAATTAATCACCACTACAAAATACGAGAACAATTTTTTAAAAAGAAAATCCCCTTTTATTGAGGGAGCAATGTCAGCAACAAGCCATAGTTGAGTGTGTGCAAGGTCAATAATGAGTCAGATGCCAATTTTAGAGGAGTCAAATCATTCCCAGAATCACCTCTTGTATGGCACCAGGGAAATTAAAGCCAGAATAACCACAGGTTGTGTAGTGTGATTTGTAAAGCCAAAGGACTATTTTCAGTTAATGTGATGCATCATACAGGATGCAATCACATATCCACAGAAAACAAGAGCCAGTACAGTTTTTTTTACCTATTCAGGGGGAGGCCCAGCCCTTCTCTGCTTTCAGCTGCCAATGATTCATCTGCCTGCCTCATCAACAAATGCTGATTGCCTCCTTAGCCCGATCCTCCCCAGTAGTTCTAGTGGCTGTCCTTTTCTGTTTGTTTCATCAAGAGCAATTTATGTCATTATACATTTAAACAATCACAAGTGGGGGCTTGCAAAGTCTTTCAGAAGGTATCTCATTTCCCCTCCCTCCCTGTTTCTTCTTTCCCTTCCCCGAGAGCCCCTATAACCGCTCCTTGTCCAGTTTCCTTCTCATTCTCCCTCTTACCCACCAGCCAACCAGCTTTTATCTAATCCCTCATCAGTTTTCACCCCTTCCACCCCTCTGGCAACCTCTACCCAGGTAGACAGTGGTCCAGTTGCATGATGCCAGCCTTCAGGCTGAGTTTTGAGATGGAAATGTCACAAGGACTTGTGGGGGGGGCACCTCATTTCCTCCTTCTCATCCCCACACTATTTCCTCTTTCCAGCCCCCAGCAACCCCATGCTTCCTTCTGTCCTTCCCACCTACCCACTAACCTGCCTTTTACTCGCCTCTATCTTCAGCTGTCTTTATCATTCACCTTATTTACACTCAGCCTTCTTCCATAATGGGGACCCTAAGCAACTTACATAATTCTTCCCTCATCCATTTTAGCGACACAACATCCCTACGAAATAGATTTAGCTGCCAGTGTGTGACTGACTCAATGAGGTTCCATGGCAGAGAGGGGATTCAAACCTCAGTCTCCCAGACCCTAGTCCAAAACTCTAACTGTTGCACCATAATAGCCTTTGTAGGGTGGCTACTGTTGAATAGTAGCAAACAGCTGGGCCTTGGTGAACATAAGAACATATGAGAAGCCATGTCAGATCAGGCCTGTGGCCCACCCACGGCAGCATTCTGTGGCACAAATGGCCAAAACCCAGGTGCCATCAGGAAGTCCGCCAGTGGGGCCGAAATCCAGTTGTTATGAAGCAGTGACTGGATGGCTCAGGCAGAGTCACCTGAAACTCAACCCCTCCAAGACGGAGGTCCTGTGGCTGTGTAGAAGAGGGCTGGATCAGGAAGCGTACCTCCCATGCCTGGATGGAGTGCAATTAACAGCTGCACAAATAGCCAGGAATTTGGGTGTGATCTTTGATGCTTCCCTTTCCATGGAGGCTCAGATCATGAAAGTAGCCCAGATGACGTTTTTCCATCTTTGCCAAGCCAGACTACTAGCGCCCTACCTGTCTTCAGATCACTCAGCCACAGTGATCCATGCAATGGTCACCTCCAGACTAGACTACTGTAACTCGCTCTATGCAGGCCTGCCCTTGTCTTTGACTCAGAAGTTACAATTGGTACAGAATGCGGTTGCTAGGGTCCTCACTAGAACACCTTGGAGGGCCCACATTCAGCTGGTACTTCAACATCTGCACTGGTTGCCAATTTGATTCTGGATCAAGTTTAAGGTTTTGGTCTTAATCTTTAAGGCTACACCCAGCCTGGGTCCTGCCTACCTACGCGACCGCTTGGTTGCTTATGCCCCCCGCAGGGCCCTTCGCTCTGCGGGTGCAAACCTACTGGTGTTTCCGGGCCCTCGGGATGTTCGCCTGGCCTCGACCTGGGCCAGGGCTTTTTCGGTCCTGGCCCCAACCTGGTGGAAAGGGCTCCCAGAAGAGCTAAGGGCCCTGTCAGAGTTAACAGCTTTCCGTAGGGCCTGCAATACAGAGCTCTTCCACCAGGCATATGGTTGAGGCCAGGGCGGGCAGTCCCGACATTAGATCTGGGCTCCCTGGGTTCATCTGAATGATCTGATTGCCTCACTCCCATATTAGCAACCTGATGTCCCCCGGCTAACGTGGAGCAGTTGGGGGGGGGGTTAGTCAGGTTAGTTAGTGCTCTCCTATTGCCTAACATTGATAATGTGAATTGGTTTTAATGGTTTTAACTATGGGTTTTATTGTAATTTTTATAGTGTAAACCGCTGTGAGCCTAAGGAAATGGCGGAATAAAAGTTTAATAATGAATGAATGAATGAATTTACCTCTACTTGCTACCATTTGACCGTTCAGAAACAAATTATTTATTGAACTCACATTAGCAGGACAATGCAGGCCATTTGTTTCATACATTTCACTGTAATGATGGTTGATGATGTCCTATAGAAAACATTTCATTATGATGACAGTTTGAAACCTTTCTGCCATCCGTGCTAGTTTTATGTAGGTTTAGGATAAGTATAGTGGGAGCTAGTAGAGCCGGCAGGAGAGAGAAAATAATTCTGAAGCTGGAACGAGCAGAAGTTGGGGAATCTGGTTATTCCTTGAGTCCAACTTTTGGCATGGCATTTGGTGGTGGCTATGAGAAAAGATTTTGGCATTCATGGTTGGTGCTGGGTCATCTCTTTAGAATTCCAGGCCAGATGGTCTAACAGCCTTGATCCCACTCCTGTGGAGGAAGGTAGCATAGAAACTTTCAAATGAACAAATATATCCAGGAAGACAGCTGTTGTTACAAATCCCTTTGCCTCTCAAATGTGGGCAAAGATTATGGAAAGAAGTAGTGGCATGTGGGATCTAATATTAAACAACTGTCAGCATTACTATTTGTGCAAAAAATTAGTGCATTTTAGGATAAATTGGCAGCCTTTCTCACAATACCTAGTTAGGTATAACATAAGAAATAATCTTCAAACCCACTGATACTTTGCAGAGCCAGTCACGTGTATGCCCCATAAATAGGCCTCCTTAATTGTATAGCAGCTCAGCTGTAAAGCCATAAATATAGGCGTTCTTCTGAAATATGCATGGCTTGAAACATGAAGGAAGCAAGAAAACTAACAGGCCATCTCCTTACCTTCTTCAAGTGACATGCCTGGTGGTAGCTTCTTAGCTATGTAGTACAATTAAGGAACAGAATCTATTCCCCTGGTTTTGGTTTGACAAACCAAGTAAGATCTAAAAATTTCATCCTTGATGGAGTGCACTTGACTGCAGCATACTATGAATGCTCACTTCCAACTGCTAGGAGCAGGATATTTGACATATTTCATTATAGTGCTACAGCAACTGCCCTTGTACTTTTATGGGAAGGTGAGTCTCAACTTGAGATATCATCATGAAAGAGATGAGTAAATGATCTCCATCCATAAAGGCTTGTGTAGAAAGGCTCTCTCTCAAGTGTAAGCTCAAAAGGCACAAGAAAGTAATCGATAGCACTTGACTAACTAGCATTAAAATATGTAAATTCATCCTATGACCGATTTCCAGACAGCCATTTAATATGGTGAGCCCCTTTAATAAAGAAAATTCAAAGAGTCTCAGGCCTCTCTATTAATACAACAGTCCTTTGATGATCTTTATTTATGTATTACATTTCTGTTCCACCATTCCCAGCACAGCTGGCTCACGGTGGATCAAGACGGTCACATAAAACCATTAAAACAGTTAAAATTCCCCTCCCACTCCTTCCCACCCCCTTTACTCCCTACCAGCCCCTAGCTCACCCCTCCACCCCCCCCCCAACCATATACTAGGGAAGATGACAATACAGCATTTGGGATGAGGGGCTAGATCTTCCTTCATTTTGTACCACTCAGCCTCAACCAAAGGCCTGGTGGAAGAGCTCTGTTTTACAGGCCCTGCAGAACTTTGTCAGCTCCTGCAGGGCCCTCAGTTGTTCCAGGAGCTCATTCCACTTTGCTGGAGTCGGGGCCAAAAAAGTCCTGGCCCCAGCCATGGCCAGGTAGACTTCATGTAGCCTGGGGGCCCCCAGTCTATTAACTGTTGTAGAATGCAATGACCAATGTGGGGCATAAGGAGTTAGACGGTCCCTCAGGTATACAGGGCCCGGACTGTGTATGGCCTTAAGCGTCAAAACCTGTACCTTGAACCTGATCCAGTACTCAGCTGGCAGCCAATGCAGCTGCCTCAGCAAAAGCTGGATGTGGGCTTTCCATGTCTCAGTGAGGACCCTCACAGCTGCATTTTCTACCAGCTATGATTTCTGGATCAGGGACAAGGGCAGGCCCACATACAGTGAGTTACAGAAATCAAGCCTGGAGATAACAATCACAGGGACCACTGTGTTCCTGGGACAGATAGGGCGCTAGTAGCTGGCAAAGAGGGTAAAATGCCAGGTGGGCTATTTTAGTGATCTGGGCCTCCATAGAAAGGGAGAACTCAAAGATCACACTCAAATTCCTGGCAGAGTGCGAGGTGTTCAATTGCATATCATCCTAGCTGGGTAAGCATGCTTCCTGATTTGGCCCTTTCCTGTTGAACCACAGGACCTCCATCATATTGGGGCTGAGTTTCAGCCAACTTTGCTTCAGCCAGATCACTGGAAGTCTTCAGAAGGAAAAGGTTAACTTCTGGGCTAAACCTCTGTTACCAAAATTAGGTATCAAAGTGGAGGATTAAGTGTAATGAGAGATTTAGCAATAGGATCTCCACCAAAATATACTATGGTTATTCCCTTAAAAAGTCCCAAAATGAACCAGATTAAAATAACTTTGAAATAAGTTTCCAGGAGCTTAGAACAATAACCATGATTGTCCTAACAGGGTAGAACCAGAGATGTAAATATGTGTTGGAGACCCCTGGATAACAGGATGGGAAATAGCTAGGGAGAAGTTTCCTTTTAATAGTCACTAACTGGGTTTTACAGTAAGGTTACCAGACATCCCGGGTTTCGCGGGACTACCCTGAAAATTCAGGATTGGTCCCGGGCCCCGGGCTGTTTCCCAAAAATCCTGATTTTTGCTGCAGGCGGGGAGGGGCGAGGTACGGGCAGCGGGTGCGCACATGGCAAGGGAGGGACAAGAGGCCGATTCCATCTGCACCGGGCAGCAAGGGGGCTGCGAGGCCTGGCTGCCGCTCAACTAATCAGCCACTGCTGCTGGAGCGCTGGGCCTACCTCCACCGCCGACTCCCTGCGCTTCCCTCCCACACACTTTGGCAGCCAGATGACCTCCACTGGGGAGCTGCCACTGCTGCAGGCCTCATCTGACCCCGCCATCTTGCCTCCGCCACCGCCGCCCAGGAAAGCAGCCGAGGAGAGTTGGGCGGGCGAGAGGCGAGCAGGCTGCAGAGGTCGTGGGATGCATGCTCCCTCCCCCACCCACACCGCACGCTCTGTGGAGCATCCAGAGGTGCAGCAAACAATTCCCCAGCACCCCCCACATCTGGAGGGAAGGGGAGGGGAGAAGCAGGGAGCCCGGAGGAAGCAGCCACAGAGGGAAAGGGATAGAGACAGGCTGGCAAGGTAAGATGGGGGAGAGGCAGCAAAATTAACATAGAGATTGGGGAGAGGGGGAGCTTGGAAGGGAAAGCTCTCCTCACCCGGCCCCAGACGCGGCTGGCTCTTGCATCCCAGCCTGGGATGGGGGAGAGCTTTGGGGTGCTTACTCCCGAGGAAACATGTCAAGGGCATCCATCCCAGGAGTGGGAGCTGTGCCCAGCCATCAGAGGAGAAGGAAGTGGCCGGCCTTGCCCCTGTGGAGGGAGAGGGAGAGGAGGCTGAGTGCCCCCCTGCGTGTCAGGATGGGAGGAGGGGAGTCTGCCCCCCTAATCAATGGTGTCCCGTTTTAACATTGTTAAAATCTGGTCACCTTATTTTACAGGTGTGACAGGGAAGGGAATTGGGAATTGATGAAATAATAACACCTTGTTGGAGGTCTATGGCGCCCAAGAATATGCATCCCGGGTTCGAGAGAAAGCAAGCAGTTAATCAGCCCCCAGCATTCTCATTAATCACAAAACATCCAGGAAAGGCCTGGAAGCCTGGCATCTGGCTGGCATACATGATGGCTGTTTGGGAGCAGGCTGTGTAGTTTTTGCATATAAATGCAGTGGACCCTTTTTCAAAGGTGTATTTCTGCTAGATAGCACATTACAAAATGATATTTGGAGGTGTAGTATAAGGACATTTATGTTTTGGCTGACAATAAATTGCCTCTCAAGAGTGAGGAGGGGATTAGCTGGGGAAAACTCAATTAATTGAGTCATTCATCGTATTCCAGTTGTCATTTACAGTTGCCTAACTAGCAGCAGTAGGTAAATAAATTGAGACGAAAATCAAAATGGGTAGGTATCCAAAGTAACTAAAACAGCCAGTGACAAATCATGAGAGATTAGAATTTTGGCCAAGGTGATGTTTATCACAGTGGAAATCAAACAAACTAGATCAGCCCTGGGTCTCCCTCACCTGATCCCAAATGAGGGCATCCATCCCAGGAGTGGGAGCTGTGCCCAGCCATCGGAGGAGAAGGAAGTGGCCTGCCTTGCCCCTGTGGAGGGAGAGATAGGATAGAGTTGGCAAGCATAACTTCATTTTAGTCCCATGTTTCCGGGAGGAGAATAATGTCATATGGGGATAAAAAATGGGGTGACATGTGGCAACTGTATTTTGCTAGTTTATCCTGTGATGTTCTAGCTGAGTATAGTGAGCTGATTTGTCTCAGCTGGTCATAAATCATCATACTGTTCAATGCCAAAATCTGAATACTTGGTGCAAAGGCACAGAAGCAGGGGCTGCAGATCATTCAAGTGATACAGGAATGGGGTTAGACAGTTATCCTCCTTCTGTGAAGAGTGCATACCTAGGAGATTTTATTCCTAAATAAGGTGGAATTTCATCCACCATTTTTGGTGAGTGTAGGAGGTCATACATGATTGGCTCTGATGGGGACATGCTTAATTCAATAGAATTGTTTTTTTTTTAAAGAGCCAGGAGTCTTGCAATCTGCCTAGGCCTCCCCACAGAAGTTTGTTTTAAGCATACCACCTAATTTAGCTTGTCGCTGTTGCACAGGCATGATAATATTTGTCTGCTGTAAGAGTAGGAAGGCTCCAAATGAATCTAGAAAGCTGTTATCAACTGCACTTAAATCTTTATCCTTCAGCACCACTGGGACTCCTAACTGTTGCTTAGGTGTCAGGCCACTATTCCCCTTCTCCATGAACTGGAGCTGCTTAAGTTTGTCAGAATATGAAAGGTCAGCCAGCAGGTTTGCTTTTCCATTTGCCCTCAATGGGCAAAGTGTGTCTGTGTGTGTGTGTGTGGGCGGGGGGGGGGACAGCCTATGTAGCTGAATTCATTTACTGTATATACTCGCATATAAGCCAAGTTTTCCAGCACAGTTTTTAGCACTTAAAAGACCTCATCGGCGTATATGTGGGTAGTTGATTAACAGCCTGCCCCCAGCCAGCCTTTTATCTTTTGGTAGCTGTAGTACTTGTAGTAGGTTGCCAACTTTGGGTACTATTGTTCTGCTCTGGTTTGCTGGCCTGGGGGGCACTGTTTGGTTCTCCTGCCAGAGCTGTTCTCACAGAGCAGTTCTGTCAGTGCTCTCTCAGTGTGTCTGGCATCAAGAGAGGAAGAGAAGGCAATTGTACACCACTTTGAGACTCCTTTGATTAGTGAAACGCAGGGTACAAAACCCAGCAGCTATTCATCCTCTTGACTTTTCTGTATTTGTTGGGAGGAAGGCTGGATGGAAAAGCCTGTGATGATTGAGCATGGATTAAGCACTTAGGCTACCCTGTAAATTTACCAGTAGCCTGCTGCATTTCCCACCCTCGGCTTATATGCGAGTCAATAAGCTTGCCCAGATTTTGTGGTAAAATTAAGTGCCTCAGCTTATATCCAGGTCAGATTATATGTGAGTATATACGGTAATCAGAATCTGAGGGATAGAAGATGGTAATTTAAAAGACCTCTGACGAATGATGCCATGTAAATGCAGCCAGTCAAACTTAGCCATAACCAGAGATGGCATTTTGGGCAAAAAAAGAGAAGCATCTGTTTGTCAGAATGGTTAGAGCCTATTTTTATTTATTTATTTATTAGATTTTTTTACCCGCCACTCTCAACGGCTCGTGGTGGGTTACAAGCATCTGTATAAAAACCCTAATAAAATACCCCTTAAGACCACAGACATAAATACAGCAGATAAAAGACAACAAGATGTGGCAGTAACCATAAAATTCCCAATTCTGTCCCCCGAAAATGAAGGCAAGGAATGGCGGATAAACCACAAGTCTGCCAATCACATAGCAATGTCTTTGTCCTGAGGGGTGTCAAACAGATCTTCCTTAGCGCGCCGGCCTCAACCATAGACCTGGCGGAAGAGCTCCGTCTTGCAGGGCCTGCAGAATACCGAAAGCTCCCACAGGGCCCGTAGCTCCTCCAGGAGCTCATTCCACCAGGTAGGGGCCAGGACTGAAAAGGTCCTGGCCCTGGTCAAGGCCAGATGTGCTTCCCAAGGGCCAGGAATGACCACAGATTTGTACCCACAGAGCACAAGGCCCTGTGGGGGCATAGGGTGACAGGCGGTCCCTCAGGTGTACAGGTCTCAGACCGCAAAGGGCCTTAAAGGTTAATACCAAAACCTTGAACCGGATATGAGCCGCAGCTGGCAACCAATGCAGCTGCCTCACCACTGGCTGGATACGGGTCCTATCAGTCTTTCATAATATTTTAGATCTATGTTTTCAAATTCTTTTGTTTAATAGAGCAGCTAGATGCTCTTATCTGCCACTTGTTCTCCCAGTTTATGATACAGCCTCTAAAGAGCCAGTTTGGTGTAGTGGTTAGGAGTGCGGACTTCTAATGTGGCATGCCGGGTTCGATTCTGCGCTCCCCCACATGCAACCAGCTGGGTGACCTTGGGCTCGCCACGGCACTGATAAAACTGTTCTGACCAAGCAGTGATTTCAGGGCTCTCTCAGCCTCACCCACCCCACAGGATGTCTGTTGTGGGGAGAGGAATGGGAAGGCGACTGTAAGCCGCTTTGAGCCTTCTTCGGGTAGGGAAAAGCGGCATATAAGAACCAACTCTCTTCTTATTCTTCTAAAAGTATAAATATTCAAGACAATCTTTTTGAGTCAAGAACAGATCTTTGCCTTCTGTTTCTCCTAGGCAAACATCCAAGCTCAACAGAACCTCTCCTATCTCTCCCTTTGTTGGTGTAGAATTCAGAGTTCTGGCTTATTGCCTTGGTAGTTAAAAGTGGTCAAGGTATCTAATTGCTCATAAAGCTTCTGCAGTGTCTCAACAATCAAGTATGTCTGAGATGCTAATACATTTTAAATAGAAGTATCCCCACCAGCATCCAAGAAAAGTTGGCTAGATTCTTGAGGTCCTTCTATGAAGGGTGTGGTAGACTTTTTAAAAAGAGCAAGATGCAAAAGGATTGCAATCTTCTAGTATGTTGTCCTCTAGTCTTATAAAAGATCTGTCCTCTATACTCTTGAAACTCTCCTGGAGAACTTTTAATTTATTGTTAGTCCTAGCATTTAGTTTTGAAAAGTCATCTCTTTGGAAGATGTCTGAGAATGGTCCTCAGAAAGGCAACTTGCTTTCCTAGTCATAATAAGTTAACAAATAATGTGACTAATATGCAGGTTATATTCAAATAGTAACTCAGGATAGATAGGTTAGTAGCTCTGATTCATAAACAACTAGTGCTGTGGAACTACAGCAGAGGTAGAGGAAACAAACCAAGAACAAACCAAGCCAAACACAAAGATATAAGTAAATGGTTTTTCTTGGTAAGCACTTCCGCTCAAGAAAAAGGGAAGGTAGGATGATGTAAAATAGAATAAAAATGCAATCTAAATAGGGATTAAAAGAGTGTCTTTGTTTTGACGGTCCCCACTCCCACTTAGCAAGGGAGGGAGTTTTTGCCCCGGGGGGGGGGGGCTAGCTAAAAAGGCAGAAATAAGATAAAAACATCAAGCAGGAAACAGCAGAGAAGCAAAAGCAAAGCAAATATAATAACCTCCCGCAATAGGAGCTTAAGAGAGAAAGGATAGAAATAAAGTAAAACAGAAGCTCCAAAAGCACTGCACGACCTTGAGTTTGTTACTTCATGCCAGAAACCAGAACTCTCCTCAGTATTGGAATGGTGGCTAAAACCCTTTAAGATTCATTGTAATCAATTAAGTGGATAAAATAGAACAGAAATTAGAATACAAAATGAAATATAAATAAGGACTGAAAGAGTTAAACAAGCATCTTTCAGCAACTCCTACTTAGGGTGGGGGGGGGGGGGACAAGAAATGGGAGTTGTTCCTGCCAGTAGGCTAGCAAAACTAGCCAGAGATAAGACAAAAACTTCAAAACCACAGTAAATGTAAAAATGAAACAGGGAACAGAAGAGAAACAAGGCAAAGAAAGAAAATATACCCCCCTTAGGAGCTTAAAGAGGGAAAGGATAAAAATAAAATTAAACAGAAGTTCTGAAAGCAGAACAGAGCCTTGAACATCTGTTATTTCACACTGGAAACTGAAAGCCAGGAAGTTATTCTTAAATACACCTTTTTCTTGGCAATCGTAGGCCTTTTAAGCATGTCTGTTCAGATTCTAGGCACATTGCTAAAGACAATCACATTGTATTGGGAAAAATATTAATATGCCATATGTTCTTAATTGGTTCAAGGATCTATAGCACTGAGTCACAAATATATTCTTCTCTGCATCCTGTTTTTTTTACTTTTTTGAAATACATGTACTGTTACAGAAGTCAGCAGTTTAATTGAATGCCTGCAAACAGTTTTTGCTGCTTTAAAGCTGGTCTATGGGAATAAGTGGTATAAAAATCAAATAAATCATTATACAGTCCTAAAAAGAGTCATACCTTTCTACTTACATCAGTGTACTTAAAAGGGTGCAACTCTGTGTAGGATAGCACCAGTAATTACTAAGAAAAGCAGCTGTAATTTCCGAGGTCCTCAGTTCAACTGTTACCTCTGCTATAAACTCGCTAGTTTTTCACCAATAGTCCTTCTGTAAAATAGGAATACTAATATTGACTTACCTTACAGGGCTGCTGTATAAGGATTATAAGATTTCTTTCTTTCTTTCTTTCTTTCTTTCTTTCTTTCTTTCTTTCTTTCTTTCTTTCTTTCTTTCGATTTCTATACCGCCCATTTCTTTGCCACTCTGGGCGGTTTACACTGAACATTATATAATTTACATGGAACATTATACAGACTGTAACATCAAAACAACTTTCATAAAGTATCAAAAAGATTACAAAACCACATTTATAATATAAATAACAATTAACAGTAACATTGGGAGGTTAATTCTTTCAGTCATGGGGGGGCGTCTGGGGGGACCAGCAGGTGTTCTGAGTCGGTCGTCCTCAAGCGAATGCATGGTGGAAGAGCTCCCTCTTGCAGGCCCTGCGGAACTGTGGAAGTTCGGGCAGGGCTCTGATCTCCTCAGGGAGCTCGTTCCACTAGGTGGGGGCCAGGACTGAGAAGGCTCTGGCCCTTGTTGAGTTCCGACGCGCTTCTCTGGGGCCAGGGATTCGGAGCCAGTTGGAGGTGGTGGACCATAAGACTCTTTTGGGGGTATAGGCAGGGAGGCGTTTTCTCAAATACACTGGGCCCAAACCGCATATGGCCTTAAAGGTGATTACCAGAACCTTAAGCTTAATCTGGAATTCAACTGGGAGCCAGCCAAGGTGTTGCAGTACCGGCTGGATGTGGGATCTCCATGATGTTTTAGTGAGAATCCTGGCCACAGCATTCTGCACCAGTTGCAGTTTCCGGATCAAGGATGAGGGTAGACCTGCATAGAGCAAGTTGCAGAAGTCCAGCCTAGAGTTGACCATCGCATGGATCACTGTGGCTAGGTGTTCTGGGCCCAGGTAGGGCGCTAGTAGCTTGGCTTGGCTGAGGTGGCAGAATGCCAGCTGTGCTACCTTTGTGACTTGGGCTTCCATTGTAAGGGAAGCATCCAGGATCATGCCCATGGTGAGAGCTGCACACCGTCCAGGGTGGGCAGATGCGCTTCCTCCCATGGTCCCTTTCTACCCAACCATAGGACCTCCGTTTTTGTAGGGTTGAGCTTCAGGTGACTCTGCTTGATTCATTTTGTCACTACTTCCAGACATCTGGCTAAGGGTTCTGGGGGGGGGGGAGTCAGGGTGGTCATCCATCAGGAGGAAGAGCTGGGTATCTGCATATTGATGGAAGCCCAGCCCAAACCTCTGCACCAGCTGAGCCAGAGGGTGCATAAAGATGTTAAATAAGATAGGAGAGAGGACTGCTCCTTGTGGGACTCCACATTTGAGCTGGTGTTGGTTAGATATTCTCTCTCCTATCACTACCCTCTGTCCATGGCCCCGGAGGAAGGAATTCAGCCATTTGATGGCCGTTCCCCGTATTCCAGTGTCGGTGAGGCGGTGAGCTAGGAGCTCATGATCGAATGTGTCAAAAGCTGCTGATAGGTCTAATAGTATGAGCAGCGCTGACCCACCCTGGTCTAGCTGGCGTCAGGGCGACTAGCGCTGTCTCCACCCCGTGTCCAAGCCGGAAACCCGACTGAAATGGGTCAAGGGCTGAAGTTTCCTCCAGAAATGCTGATATTTGGCCCGCAGCAGCCCTTTCAATCAACTTCCCCAGAAACGCTAAGAGTGAAACAGGGCAATAGTTGTCAGGCTCCTGCATGGCCAGAGATGGTTTCTTGAGTAACGGGGGTACCACTGCCTCTTTTAATCCCTCCAGGAATTCTCCTGTTGAGAGGGAGAGGTTAATTATTTTCTGGAGGGGGGCTCCTATTCTTCTGTCTGTTGTTTTTAGGAGCCATGATGGGCATGGGTCTAAGTGGGCAAGTGGTTGGCCTTGTTGCTGCTAGCATCCTATATACTTTACATACAATATGTAAAGCACTTTGAGCCCACTACATAAACACTGTAATGGTATTACTCTGAAGATATGGGGTTTTTCAAGAAAAAACATGAAAATAAAAATACTAACAAATCTTGGATTTGTAGCTTGGATTTATAGTACAAGAGGTCTGTTGCAAAAATATATTCTATATTCCTTGAAAATAAAGATTATTTGGGTAACAACTTCATGGGATGATGGAATAAGATGCTAAATTCAATTATTCAGAATTGTAGACATTTTTACAAAAGGGGCAGCATGTTCCCTAGGCATTAATTTGAAGGAGATGTTCTCAAAGAAATGCAACCTTCTCCTGGATGTGGTGGGAATGTCTTGTCATCCAGCAACTCTGGAAAAAGATATTGCTGTAATTGGTTGTATGATGGTATGGCAATCTCACCCTCTTCTCTGCCTCATGAGAGAGAGAGAGAGAGAGATGCTGACTCAGGTAACCAAGGAAGAAATGAAATCATCTTATATTCTGCTTGTATGCAAGAGGCTTCCAAAAGTTCAAAATAAAGAAAATATTTTATTTAACTTTGAGGAGAAAAGGTTAAGTGGAAATCTGGTGTAGGATGTATGAAGTGAACAGATAATAAAAGTGAAGTAACTTTGCATTCACGCAAACACCAAATAATTTGTTGTCAACAAGTGGTTCTTGTATTCAACAAGATCTTTATAACTTTTAGGAAATTTTCTTTTCAGTTTCTGTTTAAACACCCAAAAGTACATTTCTGAGCTTCACCTTATGTTCAGAAGGCAAGAACATATAACCAACTTCTCCAGATACTTATTTATGCTCATACCAGGGATCACTCCTCTTTTCTAGAAGCTATTTTCCTTCTTAACTGGGCAAGGATCACTTCTGTTTACTAGAAGTTATTTCCCTTTTTGGCTTGAATGCAATCCTACTTGATCCACTCACTGTCTTAGCCTCCTTTCCAGTCCACAGTCAGCATTTAATTATCTCTTCTTCAACTGTCATTTCTCATTACTTAACTCGCAACAGAATTCCATTCGAGCAGCCTGTTATTCAAAGGTTCTCAGACTCTGTTAGGCATTAACTCTTGACAGTGTATCACAGATAGGTTTCTTTTTGAAACTGAATAATATCTCTGTCTGGTTGGGAATATCAGTACATTTCTCCTTTGGGTTGGAATTTTCTAATGGTAGTAAAAAGATACATTGCACAATATTGACAGCAATCCACTTCACTATTTCTGAACAACTGTATAAATCCTGAAATCTTGCTAAAATTGGCAAGATTACAGATCCAAAGCATTAAATGGGGGGAAGGTGGATCTGTTGAATATTTTAAAGAAAATTTGGTACCTTTTATTAAAATAGGGATCATTAGTTATTAGAAAATGGATATAGATACTTTAAGATTTCTGAATGATTAATGGAATCTTGTTTGCATCTGGTTTTGTAAATGAAATTATATTTAATAAAATCACTTTTAATATTATTTTATTACACATTAGAGAAAACATATAGAGAGTGATTTTTAGACACCTGCTTTTCTTTTTTTAAGGAAGTGGTGTAAAGCATTTTAGATTAATGCGGCTGTCTCAGGGAGACTGGGTTTCTCTGTGTATGCATGATGCTTAATATGTCATTTCTGTTTCAATCTTCACCTAGATACTTTTATGTGTAATTATTTTAGTTAGGAGAAGTTGGACCAACAATCTCTGAAGACATTGATCTCAGTAAATTCTTAGGACAAAACATATCTTTTTAAATAGTTTCACAAGCCTTACCCAGCAGTTCAATGATCAGCCCAACTGATCATTCCCAAATATGGCCAGTTGGAGAGATAATGCTTCCCTCCTAATGCAAGGGGGAAAGCCTCAGATGCTACCATGCCATGTGATCTACCCAAACTACTGAGCCCAGCTAAGGTAGGCTGCTGCTGGGTTACCAGGGCGCTTCCTGTGTACTCACAGGGGAGGAATCCCCCAGAGTATGTGGGCAGCCCTGGCGTAGCGCGGGCATGCACATGCGCACACACACAAAGCCGGGGCTGGAAAACCCGACACACTGCCAGGAGAGAGCAACAGTGAGGGGGAGAGTGGGGGGAATGGGCCCCCCACCACATAATGGCAGGGAGCTGACAGGGAGTGCAGTGTTCCTCCAGGGGCACCATAGGCTGAGGGAAGGGCCAGGCCAAAAGGCCTAGCTCTTCCACTTATGCACGGGGCTGGCCCGACCCAGCCCCCGCGGCATCTCAGGGAATGCAGAATTTTCCGCGTTCCCTTATCGTGGGTCTTCTGGGGTGCTGTGTTGGGCCATGGCTGGGATGGCGGTAGCGGGGTGAATAATCGGGGCTGCCCTGCTGCCGCCATCCCGGATTTCCAGCCCCGTGCATAATGGGTCTAGGTGTTTTATAAGGAAAGAACTTTGATATATGACTGTATTAAATAACAGAGAACTAGCAGAAGAAAACCAGAGTCAGGTTTTTATTTCCATAAAACATTTCCTATTTTGGCTGTGATGTGATGGGTGGTGAGCAATTACTGCCAATAACATTGATAGTTCTTTTGTCTACATAGGAAATAGATATTTTCTAATGATGAGGGGAGAGCACAGTAATCCTAAATGGCTTTTTAAAAATCGATTGCCTTCATACTGTTCTGCAAATCCGCATCAGCTCTGACCTTCCACACTTCTGCAATTTCCATTGTGGGCTTTTCCCACCCTCCACATCTCTGCTGATCCATTTCAGTCTTGACCTTCTGAACTCTCTGCCCTCTTTCTTCTGCTTCCTCAACCTCAAAAGCCAACAGAACCAATCTTCTTTCATAACAACCTCTCACCTTTCCCTCTTCCAAAAAGCATCTAAGCATTTAATGGCCAGGGAGAGCAGACAAGTTGCTTCACATACCAGCAAAAAAGGTCAGAAACACACACATTTTATGGGCAATGGGAGTGTGTAGGCTGATTGCATCATACAGTGAGAGATGCCACAAAATAACTCACAGGAATGCATAATTGGCATCCTGTAAATGGCTGCAACCATCCCTTTACGAAGCCTACCAGAACAGATTTGCTACCTGACTAGCATTAAAGCAACCAGTGTGGGCTAACCCTGAGCTTAAAAAAAATCAGCACATGTTGATAAGTGATTATCAAATGGCATGGCCATTAGAGGAGGTGGTGAGAGTTGGGTCACATCACCAATATGTCACAGGCACTATCCATTAAGTGCCCATGATACCGACACAAATACAATCCGGATAGCACTCTCTGCTGTAATTGATGTACTAACTGGGGTGGAAAAAAGATTGCACTTTCCTACCAACAAAATACTGCAATTTGAGTGCCAGGAAATATATGATGTCCCTGTAACAGAAGGAAGAAAGGCATCTGGGCAGTATGTTACATCTGAATGTCAATTGCAGGTATGCAGCACAAGATGCACATTGCCTTGAAAAGCCCACATTTTTTCATCACTCCATGTCCTTTATTCTAAAGACAACCATGCTTATTTTCATGAGCTCAGAGAATGTGAATCTGGAATAGGTCTGGTCTGCACACATAGGAGAATGAGATAGCAGATTGCTATGAATGAGGTAGCAGAGAGCTAATACAATACATGGAAGGTTGTTCTCCCTGATATGATCATTCATTATTTGTAGGCATTTTGACCTGTGGGAACATTAAGGAGTTGACTGTTCATTTGACAGCATGGGTAGACCAGGACTTGGTTTTCCTCCCTAATCTTTGCAATAAAGTAGGCCAACAGGACCCTCAGTCTACCCGCTCATGATAACCAGATTACATTCCAATGACCCCAGGAGGAACCATATCCTCACACCTGTAGAATGGCAAAGCATGACATTATATCGCCCCTGCCCTCCTCACCTTTTTGCTGTCCTGCCTTTGTCTGCCTTCTTTTGTCATGACTTACCCTCCTCACCTGCTGCTGGAAGAGGCGGAAGAGAGCAACACACCTTATAATTGTCACACTTCCACATGTCAATCAATTCAGGCAACCAATCCCCTTCCTCCACATTCTGATGCAGTTTAAAGGATTTTTTTAAAAATCATACTTCTCCGTTGCAATGCCTATGCATGGAATCATAGATGCATAGTGCTTTTCAACACCACCCTTTATGGGATCATAGGCTTGAGCACGAAAGGCCCAATTCAGCCGCTTCAGTGCCCATGGAAGTCAATGGAGCCATAGACTATGATGGGAATGTTGGCATTCCCTGGGGGGGGGTTGACGTACAGCCTCCAAACTTTCACGGTAGCTCCAGGAGGCTCTTCCCTGACTCCCCTCCAAATTTCAAAATGATTAGTCCAAGAGGTCCATGTCTAGGGGTTCCCAAGGAGGGTGCCCCCATCCCTACTCCATTATATCCTATGGGACGGACACTCCATTGGATATAATGGAGGGATGGGAGCACCCTCTTTGGATTTTATGAGAACACATTTCACAGTTTATCTCTCCAGGCAGGTGGAGTTTCAGAACTGTATGTATGTGGCTCCTCATCCATTACTTTCTATAGTGCTGTGTTAAGAGTCATCCAGATGCCTCTTCCTCTGAGTATGAGGAAATGGAAGAATCAGGATTTGCACCTTTTGGAATGCCAATCTGAGCTGCTGGGTTTAAAATTAGAGCCAGCTAAAAAAAGCATTAGGTGATATTGGCTGCACTTTCTGGCAGGAGACAAACGAAAGAGAATGAAATCAGTTTGTCACTCACCACTGATCTCTCCAGAGTCAGGAGAGCATAGGAGACAGAGAGAGAGATTGACAGCTCAAGAGGGATGATAACATCTCTTGGTTATTTATGAAGAAGATTTTGAGTAAAAGGAATATGGGCTCTAATTTTATTAGAATTATTGATGCAATTTACTCAGAACAAAGAGGCAGATTTCAAATTAACTTTGATTACACAAAAAAGTGCCAAATTAAGAAGGGGACCCTACAGCATTTCCCCCTATCACCACTTCTATTTAAACTTGGTTCTAGAAACTTTTTGTGTAGCCATACGGTTAGATGACAGAATTATAGGTGTTAGCATAAGGAGGCAGTCATATAAACTACGTGGCTTTTCAGATGACTGAAAACTCCAAAAATAGCTTGCAAGTCAGATCTGGCTTTGAGATGGTAAAAAAATTAAAATATCTAGGAACAATCATCTCAAATCAAAATTCACTGCTTGTGGAGTCCCACAAGGAGTGGTCCTCTCTCCTATCCTATCCAACATCTTCATGAGCCCTCTCGTACAACTGGTATGGAAGTTTGGGCTGGGTTGCCATCGATATGCAGATGACACCCAGCTCTTCCTCTTGATGGATGGCCGCCCTGACCCTCCCCCAGAAGCATTAGCCAGCTGCCTGGAAGCAGTGACAAGATGGCTCAAGCAGAGTAATCTGAAGCTCAATCCTTCAAAGAGAGATGTCCTGTGGCTGGGCAGGAAGGGCCCATGTGAGGAAGCGCATCTGCCCACCCTGGATGGTGTACAGCTCTCTACAGCTCACTCCGCCAGGAATCTGGCCATAATTCTTGATGATTCTTTATATGGTTTACATATAAAGATCTGATTTGTACTGAAGGAACTTCAAATTACGATCTAGAGAAGAATTTCAGGGGAAATTGATTGATTAGTTTTTATATCTTCAGATTAATGACCTGTTTAAGGTCCAGGGGGAAAAAAGGGGGGGGTTGCCACTCAGAAGTGCAGATTTCAGAAAGAAACATTGGACAAAGAGGGTCGAGAGATTTCTAAATTGTATAAATATCTACTTGAGTAGTCTGTGGAAGAAGAGAGAGTTAAGGAAGTGATGGTTCAAGGGGCTAAGGACATTGGTCACTCAATTAATTTAGCTATCTGGGAAAGATTGGACCCTGAACCTCAGTTATCCTTGCTTCCTTGATCCTTGGCTAGAAATCCTGACCCCAGACTTTTGCTGACTTTGCTTTGTTTCTAGCCTTGATTCCTTATAATTGCTTCTGTGAATCCCAGAACCTCCGGGTAGAGTAAAAGGCATCAGGCTCTGACATGAATGAGACATTCAATTAGTTACCATTGTCTGCATGTGTTCTGGAGACTACATTGGTAAACACTAGGCTTACCATTAGACATGACACTGTGTGGTTTCCCCCGTAAAATCATAGAATCATAGAGTTCGAGGGGGCCATACAGGCCATCTAGTCCAACCCCCTGCTCAATGCAGGATCAACCCTAAGCATCCTAAAGCATCCAAGAAAAGTGTGTATCCAACCTTTGCTTAAAGACTGCCAGTGAGGGGGAGTTCACCAACTCCTTAGGCAGCCTATTCCACTGCTGAACTACTCTGACTGTGAAAAATAAGGCAGTGTCCTTGCATAATGTTAAAGTTTACCAGACATTTTATAAGAAAGAGGGCTTAGCTATTGTTCATTTTATCTGAATTAATATTCAAAATGACATGACACAAAAATTAGCTTTCCAGAACTAGGATCTATTTTGCATTCAGCAGTTAAGGACCTGGAAAATGAGTAGCCTCTACAAAATTTTACGCAAGCTTAGAAATGATGACACGTGATACTTATAAGAGCCAAGGGAAGAGATTGATGGATTCCTATTTAACATCAGAACAAATCCTCTGTTCAACTGTTAGCAGGCTTGCATAACACAAAGTCAAAGAGGGTCCACTGGCCTGCGAGCCATATTCATACTGGAGCTGACATTACAGTTCCATGACCTGAAATCCTGTTCACATCATCTCATACATAACTACAGAAGCTGCTTCAAAATCTCAGTAGATGAAATAAATAAATATCGCATTTACACACAGATTCTAAATCTAGAAGCAGCAGATTTTTCAGGTCTGAAGGTATAATTTCCTGCAGTGGTCCTAAGCAGAGTTAGACCCCTCTAAGTGCATTAACTTCAATGAGTGTAAGGCAGTTTATGATTACTTTTGTGTGTAGGTCTTGGCACCTTTTAGGAAGCATCTGCTGCATAAACCAAGGTATATGCTTTCATCTGACACAATGTTTTGTTGCTGAACACAAGTCCTTAGTTTATTATGTTTTTCATTGATTCTCCCAAGAGGCTCCAGATGCCCTGTCTTCATTTGAATGATACAGCTATTCAGCAGGGAAGGTTACGATAGAAACAGTGACTAGCTCAAAGTCCCTCAAGAAGATTCATGGCAGAGAAGGGATTTGGAAACCAGGTCTCCAGCCCAGGCCTATCCACTGCTAATGTATCCATGGGGGAGTTCTGTTCTGTCACTTTGAAAGCAAAACTTTTATTGCAAAAACAAAACAAAGAAGGGAAATGAAAATGCTAAGAGAAAGGAAAATACTAAAATACCTTTCTGTTTATGATTTCTCAAGGTCAGTAGCAATCCACACTGCTATAAGTGTATAAATATGGATTCTTTCTTAAAAAGAAGTAGCTTCTCAGCCAGGGCACCTTGGAGAGACCTTCTCTCTTCTCAGATTGTATAATTTACAATGCTGCTGCTGTTTGTAAGAGGGCAGGGCCTCTCTGATTACATTCTTCAATCCAAACCGGAGACACCAGGAAGCAGTCATAAAGAAGGATACTCATGTAAACTTCTTTTGGCCATTTACCTGAATTTTCTTCTAAAAATACCTAACCTGTGATTAAAGGGGGGGGGGAGACAATACCTCCACTTACATTTTAAAAAATGGCAACATGACTGGAACTTTCCCAATGATTTGTTAACAATGACATAGGAAAGCACACATTTTTCCTAAACCAGTTTTTTATTTGGTATCTGCACATTGGGATTGGGAGGCAAAATATTCACCCAGCTCATCAGTTCCAGTGCTATTGAAAGCTGAACAATGCCTTTCCAATTCTATTGAAGTCAATGGCCTTCAAAAAGTGTAGCACCGTTAAAGATTGCCTTGTTAATCTACCTCACTTGAATCTTATGTAAACAATAGGAAATGCTGCCTTGAGTTCTACCCAGAATGTTTTGTAGAGTACACCAGTTCTATAGCTGATGAACCAAGATGAAAAGACTCCCCTGAGGCTCGGTAATTTAAGAATGGTTACTCTGCTTCTTCTGGTCTACGAGTGTTCCTTCAGAACAATTCCTTGGATGTTTAATGGTAAATCAATTCTACTGCAATAAATGAGGCTCACTTCCAAGTAAGTGTGCAAAAGATTTCAGCTTTATGCTATCAGCCTTCTCAACACATTAAGCACAACCCTGTACAAGTTAGTCACAATCAAGAACCATGGAAAGCAATGCAACAGGACTTTGAGCTAAGTATGCTTCCTGCTGCGTTCAGTGTGAAGCACCTCTTAATAAGTGTGGCTCAGGAATTCAGCATTAGTCACATCTAAACACCCATTGGTTCCAACAGGAGCCACTTCCGGTATATTAGGCACATTAACTGTAATTAACCTGCTCTAGGCCTCATTATTCTACCCAGGAGGCCTTTATTCTGAAGAAACAAAACCCCACATTTTATAGTCGTGATACTCAGCTGGAACCAGATTACTTATGCTATTTGTAGCTCTCTGCTTCTCAATGCTTTTTAGAAGAAATCTAGGGGTCAGGTGAACTCAAAAGTTGCAGTATTCAGAAGTGGTAGCCAATATATTGAATAGAACTGTTTATTAACACCGCACTCAGTCATAATCAAAAACAAAACTGGAAGCAACCCTTATATAGGCTTAGTTCCCGCCCAAACTAGCCCATACGAAGGAAACAAAACCAAGACTATTTAGTGGGAAATAAAATCCATGAACTATTAACCTTTCCGACAACTCTCATGCATAATATAGTACACTCTTTCCCCCAATTCAACATAGTCCTGTAAATACCCTGGACTTTGGCAGTCCTGCAACGAATACCAAACTGTGGTGGGAACCGGGGAACACAGGGCAGTTGTCAATGTGGAGTCCCTGTTCCATTCCCATCCCTTGGGTTAGATGATGGTTGAGGGACTGCAGCCTCCCCTGGAGTTGCTCCAGCTGCAGTGTCAGATCCAGCAGTGGAGCACTCTGCACCAGAATTGGGGCCACTGTTCCTGAGTCCACTGTCAGGTCCGCAGGCTTCTGGTTGGACACCTCCCGACACTGTAGCTGATCTACATGGTGGCAGAACTCCCTACTGCCCAAGGTCACAGCTCTGTAAGAAAAAGGGCCAGTCACCTCAGAGTGCTGTCCAGAACACCTCTGGGAGTCTGGCCTGCGGACTGGGCCGACCCCAGAAGTGCCCACCTCCAGAAGAAACCATGAGGAGCTCAGCCAGCCTCGCCACCAGACACTTCTTTGCCAGTGAGGAATGCGCTCCCACGGCTCCGTACATTCACCACCACTCAACCCACCCGCCAGCAACCATGCTGGCCCAACCGCCAGCGCGCACGTCACCCCACCTGCCAGCAAGCCTGCACCTCTGACGGCATGCAGTGGCCCGACCACCTCCAGCAACGTTCCACAGCCAACCGTGCTGCACCCTGCTCAACCGTTGTGCCGCCAGTGCCTCAGGTTCGGCGGCCACCGCCTTCCCCCTCTGACTGCACATGCCACTAGCGCCCATTGCATTCCTGCATGCAACGGGCTTAACGGCTAATTATTGAATAAGTTTATGTTTGCAGCATAGGGAATGCCCTTAGATAACATGTGGTCTATTGATTTATATAGTAGATTTTAGTACGGAAATGTTAGTAATATGAGGGTAAGCCAAAAAGTATTGCTACAAAATCATAGATACCTTTCTTAAACAAAAATATCAAAAAGTGGAGCTGTTGCTTCCCAACATATCTATCATGTAGGTCTATAAACTTCTGAAGGCAGTGTTTCCATCTCTCTAACCCTTCTCTAAAGAATTCTGTGCTCTTTGATTTGCATCATTTGGACTGTCGTTTTGACATCCTTGAGGGGCTCAATATTTCTTTTAAATGTTCTTCTTTAGGGAACAGAAAGTCTAAAGGGTCAAGATTAGGGCTATAAGGTGCACGGGGTAAGATTTCACAATGAAATTGGGAATGCAATAATAGTACAGCTATGAATGAGCAGGTTAATTGTCGTGATGGGGGGAAATTCCTTGGCACAATTCTCCCCAATGTAGCTTTTCTCCCCAATGTAGCTTTCAGGGGGTTTTAAGGTACCCTAACAAGACTAAGGTCAGTCCTAGAGAAGATCAGCCCTGACTGCTCTTTAGAAGGCCAGATCCTGAAGATGAAACTCAAATACTTTGGCCACCTCATGAGAAGGACGGACTCCCTGGAGAAGAGCCTAATGTTGGGAGCGATCGAGGGCAAAAGAAGAAGGGGACGAGAGAGAATGAGGTGGCTGGATGGAGTCACTGAAGCAGTCGGTGCAAACTTAAATGGACTCCGGGGAATGGTAGAGGACAGGAAGGCCTGGAGGATCATTGTCCATGGGGTCGCGATGGGTCGGACATGACTTCGCACCTAACAACAACAACAAGACTAAGGCAAATGTATTGCGGAGAGAACTTGTCTGCAGCCATCCACTGATGGCAGAAACATGTTTAAACACATTTTGTTTGGAATCAACCCAAGCATGTATAAACTGGAACTCTAGTAGTAATGCTTTATTTATTTATTTATTTATTTATTTATTTATTTATATACTGCCCTCCCCGAAGGCTCAGGGCGGTTTACAGGGAACAAGAAAAGATACCGATAGGACTTACCCTCCTATTTGGGAAGAAGGGGCAAAATTATTTAAGCACAGTATCCTGACTTCTTCCTTTGGAGATGCTCAAGCGTGGGTGAAAACACAACAGAAAGTTATTCAAGAGCACACCCCTAAGAAAGCCTCAGCCTCCAAAACATAGAATTGAAGACAATTGTATATAAAACCAGGAGGACAATTTCCAAAGCAGCTAATCAGAAATAGAAGAACTGCAAATGAACTATGTGATGATTTCATTTCCATTGCAAATGAAGCCACATTTTTTTAAAATCCCTAATCAACTGAGCAGTCATTTTAACAAGGCTTTTGATAAATCCCAAGGTCTCTTTGCTTCCTTGTCACAAATCAAGTTATTAAGCTTGTCCCTCATCACTAGTACTCCTAATATTATTGTGAACCCCACTTCAGTACTAGTAGACCAGATGTTCCTGGCTAAAAAGGCTGTTAGAGTTTTAATGCAGTAATAACCATTAACAACAATTGAGTTTTTTTCCCATCAAATGCAAGCCTGTCAAGCCTTGTTCTTTACCAGTCACAGAAGGCTGTCTCAGTACAGATGTCCACAGCCAGTTTTATGGGTTGCTTGGGAACCAGGGGATATGCAGGCAATTCTGTAGGTTTGCTCTTTTATCCCCCCCCTACATTAGGGAGGAAGGTTTGAGTCCATCTTCAGTTACCAAGTTGATGGATTTTCTGATGATCCTTGATTAGGCCCTTCTGGGCAGGCAGAAATCTATGCAATGCACAGAATGCAAAATTTGGTGCCATCACAAATGGCCTTCAAGAAACATTTTTGGATTGGGATTGGACAGTGCTGAAAGACATTTGACACTCAAATTCTAGTATATGGCCCGCTAAAGCAAATGCTAAGAACAAACATTCCAATACAGATAAGTGGTTTGTAACCTCCCCCAGACACTAAAATCGAAATGTTGGTTGCTTTGTCAGAACATGACCTTCACTGTTTTCTAACTGGTAAAACAGACACAAGGGCCTTTCCCACATTCACAACTCACTCTTAGTTTTCACTGAATTTGAGTTGGCATGGTTTTAATTCAAATGCTGGGTGTGCACCTTCCTATGGAAGCGCTTATCAATTCATATCAGAGACCTTTAAAAACAAATGCTGAGCTCTCTTTGCAGAACTAGGGGTGGCAGCTGTGGCAGCTGCAAGCATTGACCCCTTATCCAGGAATAAACCCTGTCTCTCCTTGAGTGCACAGACTTGGAATAGGCTTCCAGAAAGCTTAGGGCCATTCCACACCCAGCAAATGTAGTGAAAGGGTTACCTCTTGCAGATGCTTTTTTTTTTTTTTGACGTTTTCATGTCATCAGCACCCAGTGTTCCAGCAGCAAACTGTCAGCTACATCCTCCATTTTAAAGCGCTAGCTGGGGAATCCACAAAACGGGGTTTCCCCCAGCCTTGTAATGTGAGCGGGAGGAGAGCATCCAGCAACCACTAGTGAAATGGCTGTGCGTAACCAAAGTGGCCAGAAGTAGCATGATCTCCATCTCCAGCGCCCACCTCTCTTTCCTGTCTCCCTGCAACGGGGCTTTTTATTTTTCCACCCACCTGTTGCCAGACAAAGCATGCCTCTGAACACCCCCCTGAAAAAAAAATTGGGGGGGAAATTACTTTTGTGGATCTTCAAGCCTCATAATTCCAAAACGGGGTGGCATTAAAATATGCACTATGCATCTATGAGTAGATGCATAGGCATAGCAATGGAGAATTTCTACATTAAAAAAAAAGATTGCTTTCGCTTTAAAACTAGGAAAAAGCTGATTGGCTGGCTGCCATGATTGACAGGCAGGGGGAGACTTCCTGGTATTGCGAATCCCTCTCTGCAGCCATTTTAATCAGCTGTGTGGAGTGCCTGGAAGTGGGAGAAAGCGGGAGAAGAAACCGAGAGAGCAAGGAGGTGAGAAATGGCGGGGCCCCAATTTTTAATAGGGTTAAGCAATTGCACTTGCTTAACGCTATTGTTTTAGAAGTGCAGAATGGTCCCTGGAGTATTCCTCCCAAATCCATTGCCCTAGCTGGTGTGATGGGGAAAGGCTATCTCAATGTTAATTGATGACTATATTAGCATTTCTATAGAGCATTCAGGCTGGGCTGTACAGAGATGTCCTGTCTTCCCAGTTTCTGCCCCCGCCCCCAGTCTTAAATGTGAATTGATAAACACTTCTGCAGTAAAGTTCTGAGAATGGTTATTTGAGCCCCCTCCTCTCTACTCTGCAGTCATTTTCCAACAGTGCAATTCGAGGGGCAGAAAAGTTTATGGTTGATCCTGCAAAATGTTCCATTTGAAGGCTACATTTCCCCCAACACCTTACAAGCAGTTTCCCTTTCATGGTGAGCCTGTGCATGCAGCACTGACTAATTGGTGTTCTTTTGTCACTGAAACCTGGAACTGTAGTTCTTGCCTGAATACTTTGGAAGATCAATCATGCACCGAGAGCATTTCTTATGGATCTTGACAGGACCCCTTCCAACCCTTACTCGATAATCATTGCATTCCAAAAGAAGCCACCACCTCCCATAAGCGTTCTTGGTCTATTGCTGCCACAAATGATCATTAATTGTGTCAATTTCAGCTATAGGAATGCATGAGCAGAAGAATATTCTAAAAAGAAATGCTGAGAAACTTAAAGAATCATTGCACGAAGATTGCCTTGTGTTCAGGCAGCTAGCACAGCCAGCTTCTCCAGGAACAAACCCTGTTTCTACTGGAATTGGCTGCCAGAACCCTGCACTACACCACACAAATCCCTTGGCCAGTGCTGGAGGGAAGACCACCTAAATGTGAATGATTGATGAGATCATCATTTCTGAAGAATACATTGAAGCAGAGCAGGGATACTGAAGAATGCACTGAATCTTCCCACTCACTGGCCAAAAATACATCCCAAAGGCAAAGTGATAATCACTTCAACTGCAAAGTAGTGACTGATAATGGTTGCTTATGTGAATGACAGGTTCTAACAGTGAGCAACATGCACCCCATCCATCTCCATTCACAGAAGCTGTCTTAAATAAACACTATCCCCCATCCCAATGTAAACTGTAAAAGTGAAGCATCCAGAAGACTGAGCATTTTTTTCCCACAGCAGTCTGTTTGACCATGGAAAAACTGACATACCAAGCATGAAATCTGAACTGGGAATGAGCATGATTAGAGAATCTCCAAAGTGAAAGTTGACGGGAATATTATGACGCCTGGATGGATGCTTTTGGGGCAATGCTATGAACCCTGAAATGCTTACATTATGCTAGAGTTCGTTCATATAAGCTTTTATGTAATTATTTCTGCAGAAGAAGCTGCCAAGGATTGAACACGGACCCTCCTTGGTCACCCACCCATCACCTTGCAGCAATGCAGCTTTCTGATATAACCATGTCCCCTCCCAAAATATCACTGTGCATAGTTTTGGAACCACCACACAACATTAATCTGGGCATGATCTTTGATGCCTTCTTCTCTATGGAGGTGCAGGTCACAAAAGTAGCAAGGCTCTTCCATCTTTGCCAAACTAAGCTACTAGCATCCTACTTGGACCTGGAGCTCCAACCCACAGTGACCCATGCAACAGTCACCTCTAGATTGGACTTCTGCAACTCATTCTATGTGATCCTTGCTCTGGAAACTGCAACTTGTCCAGAATGCAGCAGCCAGGGTCCTCTCTGGAACACCTTAGAGGACCCATATATGCTCTGTGCTCTGGCAACTGCACTGGCTCCCAGTTGAACTCTGAATCAGGTTTAAAGTTTTGGTTCTCACCTCCAAGGCCATCCATGGTCTGGGCCCAGTATACCTGAGGGACTGCCTCTCTGCCCCCCGAAGAGCATTATACTTGGCAAATATCAACTGGCTAGGGATCTCTGACCCCAAGGAAGTATGTCTGGCCTCAACCAGGGCCAGGACACTTTCTGTCCTGGCCTGTACTTGGTGGAATGAGTTCCTGAAGGAGATCTGGGCCCTGTCGGAACTGGTTCAGTTCTGCAGAGCCTGTAAAATGGAGCTCTTCCACTAAGCTTTTTGTTGGTGCCAGGGAACATAACATCTACTGGGCCCCACTAGAATGCCCCAGCAAAAAGTCCCAAGGGAGAGCATCTGGGGAGAGACGGAATCAGTTATGACCAGACAACTGCTGAATTGTGGTTTCTATGTTTTTAATAATGGTTAAAGTAAAATGTTGTAATCTTAATGAGAATACATTTTTTACTATTATTGTATTGCATGATCTTTGTTGTTTATTGCCCTGAATCACTGGCAGCAGGGCAGCATACAAATCTAATTAAGTAACTGGAGAGGTTTTGAAAAATGAAATCAAGAACAGGAAAGGAACAATACATGATCCATTGGCAACACGGCCCACTTTAGACACAGCATGAGACCCAGTGTCAACCTTCCCCCAGACCAGTCAGTAGTAATGCTTAACAAATAACATTGTCATCAGCTGACAATTTCTGTTGTCCATTGCTTTGGCCTTCATGCTGTCCGGTTAGCAGGCTTTCACCTAAGGATCTGGGGGCATCTATGGCCATAAGAATGACAGCGGAGAGCAGAAGGGGACGGAAGTATATGGGGCCTTTAAATAAATTTATTGTGGATGCCAGCCTTACTTTGCTATGTTTTGTGTCCAAGACAAGGGCAAATCATGGTTGCATGTATGTTTTATTTCTTGTCACATTTGTTTCTCTTTTTAATTCTATTCTTTAACAGTCTATGGGAGGGACCAGAGTCCCCCAGGACTCCATATGGATGAAAATAAGCTCACCAGAACAAAGTAAAACAGCAAGCTAAGTCATATAGCCTTTGTTGCCTTGGGAAAGAAAACCATATTCTTATGGAGTTCTGTGCCTACATAGACACATAGCTCTCTTAAAGTAACCCACTATTCATCAGTGAAGTCTTAGTACTACCTTGTATCATGTGCTGTCACCAATAAAAAGCTGAAACGATTCTAGTGCTTCCATGTTCCTTGACACATGGATCCAACACTTATCATCAGAGCAAAAGGACATTTTATGACTTAGCACTCCAAACAGGAAGATAGCCATAATATGCAAGACAGCAATAAGGAGACTAGATGGCCCTGGACTACCAAAGCACTAAAACTCACTTGGGAAAACAAGAGAAGTCAGTTCAGAAGAGCAAGAGCAAATGAGCACCAGAAAGGCATTTCTGGTCAAGTTGAATGTGGCATTAGCCATAGGCAAATATGACACATCCCATTTTGACCTCAACAACCACAATTTGAGTTTTGCACTTGGGAAACCTGTTCACCAAAATCCCTCCTCAAAGAAAAGGAAAATTTTGGCAGCAGAATGAGGTGCGCAGAATGTTGGTTTTCACTGATGGGGGTGGGGGTGGGGGTGGGGACGAAACATGCAAAATATCTTATGGCCAGCACCCACCTGGAAAACTGCAGTATATTTGCTGTGGTGGCAAGATGCCTCCAGGTGGGTAGCTATGACCAGATGGAGGAGCTGTGTCACTCCAAATTCAAGTGGCTGAAGGCCACCTTCATGGGTGCCATAGAGGTATGCCTGGGCATACCACAGAAGAGTGGACAACCCCCCCCCCTTACTGAGGTTGTGGAAAGTCTCAGGCTGGTCTCAGCAGGACAGACAACCCAAAAGTAATACTCCCCTCCTCAAATTACACAGATTGCCACTGAAATGGAATTGCTCACTGCTTGCTGGAAGGTTTCCTTTGGTCTGCTCATTACTAGCTGCATCCGTGTTTTCTTTTGACAGTTCATTCTGAGGGTGGAGGGAGGCTCATCCCCTTTGTCAAAAGATTAATGAATGAGCATTTGTAAACCCTGGGGTCAGGCACAGCTACAAAATAGGAGCATGGACTGGAAACTCGTGTCATGAGTAGGCAACTTTTCCCGCTCATGGCACCACTAAGGATGGCTCCTGAGGAGGCTGCTTGGACTTATTACTTAGGAAGGCTTCAACCCTGTTTCTCCTTCACTACACCAACTTTGAGTTTGCTTCAAGAACTCTTGAGCTATTACTCCCAAGCCCTTTCATCTTAGTGTGTGTTTAGGGAGAAGACCATTAGAATGTCCAAAGACTCTGTTGTGCCCCTGATGTAGAGAGATGTTCTGCTCTTCCCACTTATCTCCCTAAGCAAAAGAGCTCTTAAAGGCAAAGTGCAAAATGCTTCTACTCTCAAGTACTGACTGACAATGGGTGCTCAAGTAGACAATCATAGGGGGAGCTACAAGCCCCCCCCTCATCTCTATTCACAGAAGCTGTCGGCTGCCATTAACCCGCCCCCACAATCTAAAACCCCAATGTGAACACTATCAGTCAATGTTCTAGAAGCAGCACTAGTTGGTTTTAGCTAATGGCTTTTTGACTAGGAACCAGATGAACACCCACTAACCAATCTTAAATCAGAAACGGAAATTTACATAACTGTAAAAGTCTTTAAATTAGATATACTGTGAGCGATATGACGTCATGTTACTTTTGAAATTCGGTTATGGAGTTTGAAAGAGTCACCTCACATGAAGTTTCATGGCCCTACCATCGCCCCCTCTCCCTTTTCCATTCCAGTTTTTGAGAGTTTCACCACATTTCTAACATCACTTTCCACAGATGCAGTGCATTATAGGATCAAAGCTTTCCCATAAGCAGATATGTGCTGCTTTCTATCCAGGGACAACCTTTCCCAGTAACCATAATTTTGTTAATATGGTGTCCGTGTTGTTGGCCACTTAAAGCACTGAAATGAAAAATCCAGCCTCATACATGGCTATGTGACAGTAAAGGGTGGTTACTGGGTACTCTCTTAACAATGCACAGCAACCACCAGAAGAGTGCTGACCCCACCAGTGATACACTCCAGGTAGGCTCTTCAATGGGCAAGGAGGAAAAGTGGCTGCTATCCTCCATCTTTTCTTTTTCTGGTTCACTGTGAGCAATACAGGCCAAGCCAAGGATGGCTACCCATAAAGCTGTGTGACAGAAAGAGGTCTACTGGCAGACTTCTTATAAAGTCAGTATTCTCAGCCAGAGGTCTTTTAGCTGTCCCAGGAGTAACAAATTAGTTGCAGAGAAGGGCCGGGCAGAATGTTCATCTCCACCAGAGGACAACTGAAACAAATGATGGAACTGCACCTGGACCAGTGGCAGATCTAATTAACTATTCTGTATTGTTTCAGCTTGGTGGGTTATGCATATAAAGGTTTTCATTGAAGCCAGCACGCTGACCCTTTTAAATCGTCATTTTAAAAAATGGTTGTGTTTTTCTACAAGGATTATGCATTTGAAAGACAAACTTACCACAGCAAATAGTGTGTGTGTGTGGGGGGGGGGATGCCTCCATTGTGCTAGATGCTGATTGGCAGACCATAGTCAGCTGCAATGTCACAGGACCGCCACTCTGGCACATGTTACTCCCAGGGCCTTATGGGAATTGTAGTTCATGGACACGGAGATCTCAACAAGAAATTTCTGTCAGGGCACAGTCTTTTGAAAACACTACAACCTTTCCCCCTCAAATGTGTGCTGTTCCTCATAGGGAATGAATACATTAATTTTCTGCTGGTGTAATGTTGTCATAGCAGTGGAGGGAGGGTCTGTGCTGAACAAGGGGCACATCAAGCTCCCATTGGTGGATAAGGTCCGTTTCCCTCATTAGTGTACAGAGGAACAGGGGAGGAAATCAAAAACACGCTAGCATTTATGCATGCAAAAAGAGGTGTTTTCATGGCCATTGTAAAAGAAGGGAAATTTAAAAGCTATTCTTAAATACTGCACTTAAAAGATGCAGTGGCTACTATGAGGGGGGAATGCTGTGCGTAATCAAAAATACAATGGTGGCTTTTCCATGGCAAAACCAGCTTCACATGCAGAATTAATTGGGCAGACTTTTTATGAGGTTTCCTGCGATGCATAATAACACCCTTAATGTCTCTTCCTGGTGCTTCTAGAAGCTTCCTTCTATCTTTAATAACTGACACATCAAAATCCAGTTAACAAATAGTTCTCCACACTTGGACTCCCCCTCCTAACTAGAATATAAACACAGTCAGTCCCAAGGACTCACTTGAAGTCTTTTACCCACTCCAGAGCTACTCCTAATGGCCCATTAGAGTTATTTTATCAAAATCTAGTTCACTCATTAACAAACCTCCACTTCTTTGTCATTGCCTTCCTGATCACATCAAGGCTTTGTTTTAGCACTCCCTGACCCTATCCTCCAAGGTACAAATTTGCTATAAAAAGAAAGCAGAGGAAAGCATTCTCCATTCTTGTATTGGGCTCTACCTTGTATGAGACCCAGCTTGCTGGATGGGCAGTTTCTGGAATTTATTTATTATATTTATTTGTATTTCAATTTATCCCCACCACTCCTAAAACCAGTCCAGCTCGTGGCGGTTTACAGTAAAAGAATAAAATATAAGATTGCATAATAAAAATACAGTATGACAAGGGAATCTTCCTCCCTTGATGCATGAGATGGTAAAGTGTGCTTTAATTGACCCAAGTTCTTCCTCTTTCATATACGATCATATCTTTATTTCCTCTGTATGCCTGATCTAGATTAAATTTTATGCATGTTGTCAGGGATTATTTTGATTTGTTTTCAATAAAATTCCTTTTAATTAATTTTTAGACCTGTCTCTATCTAAGATTTCTTGCCAGATACGCTCTTCTATACAAAGATGGACTATCTCTCATGTGTTACCACCTCTCGCACTGCTTATTAGTCTCCTAGAATTGCTAATCCTCCATCATAAATTCAGGAGACAGATCTATTTCCAGTAACACCTGTGCTGCAGAAGGGGAGGAAAGTGGAGTTAACATGGAGAAAGATGAGGAGCATAGCAATGTGCTTCTTGATAATATCAGTGTTTCCAAAATACTGGTAACAGTTGGCCGAATGGATCATATCACATGTGTTGCACAATCATCATTGACAGTAATAATGCCCAGCAACACTCTCCGGGTGTTGCAGTGTGCAAAAATGTGATGCTTGGTCAATGTTCACATGGATCCTGCGCTCACAGGGGAAGAACAAAGGAAGTTCTCCAGTTTGGTTGTACAGAGACTGCCGCAAGACCGGCCCATGCTCCAGAGAGGTTAGGGAAAGAGGCCTGGAGTTGACGTATCAGCTCCATGCACAACACACACACCCATCCCAGGAGGCAGGGTGCAGGACGCAGAGCTCTCTATAGACTCAGAGGGGTCTGTGGGGAAGAAAGACCCTCTCTCTAATTTCCTCCATCCAATGATTAGGTTAACCATTGATCACAGTTTACTTAAAGACCAGGCGACCGGCTAGTGTTCAGCACTTTACCTTTCCTTTCTATATTTCTTCTGTAAGAAGTTCACCTTCCCGTAGAACAGGGGCTCCGCAATGCCTTCCTTCATAGCTTAATTCCACAAGATCTTCTGCTTTGGCTGCCATAGCACAAATAGTATATTGGGCTCCTGCTAAAGAAGAAGCTTATGGCACCAGCAAGGAAGGCTGAGACAGCTGAGCAGAGAAGCACAGATAGACATGTTATTAGATGAGCATAGAATATGTTACAGTTGCGATGTCTAAAAGGCCCACAGGATGCCGCTGAGGGGGAGGAAGCCTTTCCCTTCCGCCATACATGAGCCCTTGCACAGAACTTCCTAGCACTGTATAAAAACCGTTATGGCACTTTGCAAGTTCTGCTGAATAATTAAACCACAGGAGATTAATACTTTATACTTAATTTTTGAATTGGGGTATTTGTAATAACAATTTTACTGAAGCATTAAAGATTAAAATGTAACTGGAGGTTGTTCTTTGGCTAAGTGCTGTACAGTACTGGGCAAAGCAGTACTGGAATTTCAGAGCAGGAATCAATGGGCTGGCTAGACAACCCCAAAGGAAGACAAAGGAGGGTGCAAAAGAAGCACATTCACATTTCACATTATGCTGATCCATTGACAAGTGGCTTTGCACAGAGACTTTCATGAGCTGAACGGTGTGCTCCAATCTCATTATCCACCTCTAAAGTCAGGCAAAACCAAACTGTCCTAATTCAGCCTCAGCTAGGTTTGCCGCCAACCTCAACATGGGGAATTCCTGGAAATGTTGGCCTAGAGTTTGGGGAGAACAAGGTTTGGGAAGGGGAGGGACATCACTGAAGTATAGCAGCCTCCAAACTCCTTTCTCAGAGGGAAGAACAGAAGCTAAGGCTGCCACTTGACTATGTAAAGTAGTGGCCCTTAAACCCTGTCTTCTGCCCTCCTGTAAGAACCCCAGAGTACTGTTTACTTGTGACATAGAATAGTTCATCTTTTTTCTTTGTGCCCAAGGCACAAAGGCCTTCCAGGAACTGGAGTATATTCTGTAGGATGACCTACGAGACAACAAAATAACTTCTGAGACCTCCTCAGAATAGCCTAACTCTCTAAATTGAGACCTTTCCATTTCCAGGCAGTCAAAGACCACCAACCCGGATTGGGATGAACTATTGGCCCCTGCTGTAAGAGGTCCTTACACACTGTAAGTGTGAAGTGTGGAACTATTGACAACATGACTAGGTTTGCGAATCAAGCCAACTTGGCCAGTTTGGGGCCACAAGAATGACTTCAGCATTTGATAGCTCTATCCTGCGAAGGAGCTTTGTCAGCACTGATAGAAGGGGAAAGGCATAGAAAAGCCCTTGGGGTCACCTGGCTGTCAGAGCATCTGCAATTTCGGATTTGGGGTGAAAGAATCGGGAGAAGAACCATGGTGTCCGGACATTCTGATTAGTGGCAAAGAGATCTAATATCGGCATGCCAAAATGTTTGGTGATCAACAGAAACACTTGTTCAGCCGCCACTCGGCTTCAACAATTGTCTGCTTAGAAAATCCACTTGTGTATTTAGTGTTTCCTTTGTGTGTTCTGCCCTTAGAGACTTTATGGTAAGAGATGTTGTAGTGATCTGACATGAAATATCCCCCATTGTATGATTTCTATATTCGATATCAGTAAGCCCATAAAGACTTGCCAACTGAAGGTTTGAGTGCTTTGCCCTGATAACAGAAAGAGCCAAATTCTTTGTCTTTTCCATTTTTGGGGATGCCATGAACCGTTTGTTTTGTTGTATGTTCAAAATTACCCCCAGATATTCTAATTTTTGACTTGGAGCTAATGAGCTCTTTGCAAAATTTACCAAGAACCAAAAGTGCTGCAGAATTTCTATGGTTCTTTGCATGTGTCTTATCACTAATTCTCTGGAATGTGCCCTCAGTAAGAGGTCGTCTAACTAAGGATGTATGACAATTCCTTCCAGCCTCAGTTGCGAAAGTGCATTGACTAAAATTTTTGTAAATACTCTTGGGGCTGAGGAGAGGCCAACAGGAAGAGCCCTGTACTAACAGTGGGCTCCATGGACACAAAAACAAAGGAATCATTTGTGAGGGGAAAACATGGGAATGTGGAGGTAAGCCTCCTGAAGCTCCAGGGAAGTTAGGTAATACTATGGTTGCAGGGTCTCTGCTATAGATTTTAAGGTTTCATCCTGAAATGCTGAAGAAGTTGGTAGCGATTTAGGAATTTTAAGTCTAGAATGGCTCTCCAATCCCCGTTGCATTTTGGGACGGTAAAAAAGATGAAATAAATTCCCTTGACCTGATCTTGATAGGTAACTGGTTCTATAGCCTCTATGGCCAAAAGATTATCTATGGACACCTGAGTTCTTTTAATTTTGGGGGGAGAAATAAATTGATTTGGTGGTTCTTTTTTAATTCTACTTTGTAATTGTCTAAGACGGTGTCTCTTGCCCAGGTATCTATGTGGGCAAGGTTCCAATTTGCTGCAAATTTTTGAAGCCTTCTCCCTACTGGGACCTGTGTGGCATCACACCTTGGATCCTCTGTTTCCATAGCCACCTCTGCGCCCCGAGTAATGAAAATTAGAATTATTGTTGTTATTGTACCATGATCCCCTTTTGTAATTAGACTTAAACCTAGGCAAGGTACATTGTGACCTAAATGTAGACCTTTCTCTTCACACTTGCCTAGACATGGCCTTTTTATTGTCGCTAGTCACAATTAGGATGTTCTTCAGATGTTCCCCAAAAAGCTTTTCTCCAACAAAAAGGTAGGCTGTTACTATGGCTTTTGACTGAGGGCCATTCTGCACAACTTAAATGTAGCCGAAGTCTTACCTTTTGTAAACACTATTAATTTAATGTTCCGTATGACATCGTAAACAAACTGCAAAACTCCCGCCAAACTCCAGCAACCATCAGAATTTTATAGCGCTTAGGGGGAAATCCAGAAAAGTGGATTCCCCCAGAGAAAACTGCTACATTTCTGAGCACAAGGCGCAACACATCAGCAAAAGACATGTGCGTTCTCAAAATAGCGGTAGAAAGCATGTCCCTCCCTAGCTCTCGCCCCCAATCTTCCGGAGACGCGATCACCATTTCCCCCCCTTAAACTGGCAAAAGCAATGAATAAGTGAGGCTTCTTTGGCTGAAATCCCTCCACAGAAGTGCCTACCAGTAAAACAAAGCTCCCTTCTGCAATTGTCTTTAAAGTTTCCGAGCACAATACTGTTCAACACTGTTCAACACTGCCCGTAATTTCAGCCACAAATCGTGGCCATGGGGGGGGGGATTTTATTTTTACTTGAACAGTGTGAGGACAATGATTTAGCGCCAGCAAAAAAGGTCTTTCAGAAACAATGAATGAACAAATATTCATTGCTACTGGTATTTTGGTTTTTTTAAAAGTTTTTAAAGGGAAAGGGGCTTTTCGGGAGCACAAACACAACAGTTCATTGGCTGTTCTGTTTGATTGATGGCCAGGGATGGGAAGAAGCGCGGAAAAATATTGCCTCCTTTGTTGCAAGACCGGAAACCTGTGGGGAATGAATAGACCGCTACTGGGACTTCAATATTCCACTAGAATTGAAGGTATGCGGAATGACGAATTTTCACTATTAAATATAGCATTTCTGCATACTGCAAACATTTAGCAACATTGGTCCTTGTGTAGAATGGCCCTGATAGTCAGCCAATCAGGCCTTAATCCAAAAAAGATGGCATTAGATGCCAACTGTCAGGATTTCAGACTTGCAAACAAGAATTCCACTTAGTTAAAGTAATAATCTTTATTCAAGCTGTGCCACGCTGAACTCAAAGACAGTTCTGGCTAGGCCAGAACAAACAATACAATATAAGACTCACACAGCAACCCCCCCCCCCATTTGTAACTGTTAGTAACAGGAATAGCAAGTCCAAGACACAACAGAGAGCAACCCCGGAGCAGACTTCGGGAATACAGCCAGATAGGATATAGATAATGGCTAGCCAGAGAAACCAACCTTGTAATACAGACAGCAGCTAAAATCTAGAAAGTTACAGCAGACAAGCAAAATGACTATAGTATGGCTAATGAGCACAAAGCATAAATGATCAGTCATGGCAGAACCAACAGGATTCTGACACCAACACCCTAGCTGCAAAAACGAGAGCATCCGCTGAAAAGGAAAAAGCTTTTAACATGTGAGTGACACCTTCAATCACCTTTTTGTCTTTTTCAGGAACCAGTTCTAAAAGCTTCCTACACCAAGCTATGCCAGCTCGGTTCATGATAGATGCCATAGAAGAGGCCTTAATTGACATGGCCACAGTCTCATGTGTGCAGCATAAGGCCATCTCAGCCTTCTTATTCATGGTGTCTCTGAGATAACCTTCACCATCCTCCGAGACAAGGCCACCAGATTGTAAAGCTACGACAGGAGCATCGATCAAAGGAACCTGAAGGAGACATTCCCCATAAAAAGTTAATGGGTTAAATGTTGGGATTTGTTTGTTTACCAGTGGTCTTCTCCACTCTGCCCTGATTTTGGTTTTAAAAAAATCTCTGACATAGGAAACACTTCCTGAGTTGGGCCAATTTTTGGAAAATATTCCCCTTTTCCTTTGGGTCCCTTGGGTTTTTTTTTTTTTTTGCACCAGCTTGTTCCTCTTCAGGAACCACTTCTTTTAAGGCCAAAGCTCCTAGAGCCTTGTTCAACATAAAATGCAGATCTTCTCCCTTAAAGAAACATTCAGATTGGGCTGAAACGTTTATGGGTTCTACCTCCTCCTCTTCAGTTAAGAAGGCAATGTCATCCTTGGACCTAAGTGACTCTAAATCATTCTCATCAGAGGAGTGTGATGTATCCAAACTCGGGCTGGGTCTCTTTTGAGCTGCCTTAGTGGGCCAGTTGGAAACCCCTTCTGCCTGGGATCGGGATTCAGTCTGACCCCTGTAATGATAGTCCTTTTATTTTTCTCCGTCATATTGCTCTATTTCCTCCCTCATAGCCACTCTTAAAAGGCTAAAGAATTCATGGGGCAGAGAAGGAGCAAAATTAGTCTCAGTCCCCAACTGAGAATTGCACTGTGGGGTAGGTTCAGCACTTATGTGACATCAAAATGGCCACCAATCACTGGGTCTGATGGTGCCTCTCTTCGTGCTGTAGAGGGAGCCTTGGCAGCACCACGAGGCTCTTTAGTGGGCAGCACATCAGTGCGCTCATTGCCACTCATGGCCCCTACACATCGACAGCCCGAAACAGACCTCTGTTGGCCACACCCACTGGTATCACTGGCAGAAGGGGAACAGAAGTGTTGCCATCAGAGGAAAGACTCTGAGTGTTCTTTGTGCATCACCATAAGAAAAAATTGAAAAATAAAAATGGTGGGCACAACTATATAGCTCAGAGCATTTGGCAGTGGAAGAAAAAAACCCGCCCACTGTCTGAACTCCACACCGATAAAATAAAAACAGTAAATAGACGGGTAGAACCCGGTTAGGAACTAATGCCCCAATTTTTAAACTACTAATTCTGAACAATAAAATAATAAGAATTAACTATATAACTAAATGGTTCTTTTAAACAATTAACTAACTATTTAACACCTAACAACTATTGGAAAAAACAGGCCTAAGCCAAGAAGTTTATCTGGAGAAATTCATCAGCCCTATCACTCCCTGAGAGGCAAGAAGAAGACTGGAGCAGGGTGTCTTCCATGGCACAGGACAGGAAGTAAAATTTAAGTCCTGTCTCCCTGTTAAAATGGTGGGAAAACACCGACCAAGGCGTCCTCCTAGATCTCAAGGGAGAACTCCTGGCCCCCAGACCTTTGTGGACTGGTTTGCTGACTTTGCTTTGTTTCTAGCCTAGATTCCTTGTTTCTAGCCTAGATTCCCTGCTTCTGTGTATCCCAGAACTTCTGGGTAGAATAAAAGGCATCAGGTTCAGACTTGAATGTGACATTCAATTACATTGTCTGCATGTGTTCTGGAGACTATGCTGGTAAACACCAGACTTACATGACATAACACACTGTGATTTCTTCCTTAAAACAAGGCAGCGTCCCTTAAAATTATGCAAATTTACCAGACTTTTTACAAGAAAGGGGGCTTAGCTATTGTTCATTTTATCTGAATTAATATTCAAAATGATATGACACAAAATTCAGCTTTCCAGAACCAGGGTCTATTTTGCGTTCAGCAGTTAAGGACCTGAAGTCTTCTAGAAAACGTTATGCAAACTTAGAAATGATGACACGTGATACTTATAAAGACCAAATGAAGAGTTTGCAGGAGTCCTGTTTGATATCAGAACACGTCCTCTGTTCAACTGTTAGCAGGGCTGCAAAGGAACTGCCACTGGTACCCCACTGAGCAATTGCATTGCAAGATAGATATTATTGACTAAGATGGACCACTGGCCTGGAAAACCCTGCTAAATTCTAATTTTCTTTATTCAAACCTTGCCTGGAAAACCCTGTTAAATTCTGACTTTCTTTGTTCAGACCTTGCTCCTGTATCAGCTTCCAGTTGTGAGCACAACATGGAGCCAGTTTGGTATAGTTGTTAAGAGCAGCAGCTTCTGATATAATGAGCTGGGTTTGATTCCCCACTCCTCCACATGCAGCCAGCTGGATGACCTTGGGCTTGTCACAGTCCTATCAGAGCTGTTATCACAGAGCATCAAGAGAACTGATAGTCTTGTCATGTTGGTGTTTATGCCTAATATGCACTCCAAAAGCGTGTATCATTGGAGATTATAAAGTCTATGGGAATAGTTCCCCATTTTTTAAGATAGGCTGTGACGAATGCAATATTTACAAAGCATTCCTCTGTAGAGGAGTGCAGGGCTGCCATCTGGGACTCTGTTTTCAGCTTTGCAAAGTATTATAAACTCAATGTATATAGTTTTGCTAATGCAGCCCTTGGCAGGAGGGTACTGCAGCATGTTATGGACCGAGATGACAATGTCCTACCTGAACCTGACATACTGCCCTGAGAGGTTCCAACCAACATGTCCTCTACCTCAGAGGGAAAATAACCATTGATTACTTCTCCTTTGAGGTAAGGATGGCATCTTATCTCTTCCATTTCATTGTCATAGAATCATAGAATGATAAAATCATAGAGTTGGAAGGGGCCATACAGGCCATCTAGTCCAACCCCCTGCTCAACGCAGGATCAGCCCTAAGCATCCTAAAGCATCCAAGAAAGGTGTGTATCCAGCCTTTGCTTGAAGACTGCCAGTGATCTGAGTCCTTGGCTTACTGTCAATACCCTATATATAGTTTTTCAGAGGTAGCCTATTGAGGTTATTTATGTCAGCATGTTAAGACATTTGTTCTTCTGCATCCTGTCATTATTCTATTGTAAATTGTCTGTTAATGTTTGGAAGACAGTGGAATGCAGTTTTTAAGATAAGTTCCTAGCTCTACAGTGCTGATAGCATTAGAAACATTTTCTCCTCCTTTTTTTAACACTCTCCTCCACAAATGTTTTTGGCCACATTGGCCTTTGGATTTCCATCCACCATGCTTTGTGCCTTTTATTCCAACTACACATCAATGTCTGTATAGACTAAAGAAAACTCATAATAAGTATCTCAACAGGATCACTAGAACCTCTTCCTGGAATACTGGTATAACCTAGATCTTGAAGGCACAGGCAAGGACCTCACAGAAGAGAAGGAAGAGTAAGAAGAAGGGGAAGAAGAGGAGGAAGAAGAAGAAGAGTTGGTTCTTATATGCCACTTTTCCCTACCCAAAGGAGGCTCAAAGCGGCTTACAGTCTGCTGTTTTTCCCTATGGATTGATGATCTAGTAAAGCTCCTTTACTGGGGGGGAGAAGAAAATGGAAAAATGATGGCAAAGGTGTAAAGCAAACTTTTGTGGCTGATCCTTTACCATTCTTTATGGTAAAGAATCAATTTCCCCTCAAAGCATTCAGCGGGCAGTCTTATGAAAATTGTGGTTATCTCAATAGAAACAATATCATCTCAAGGTCTCACTCTGCTGATAGCAAGTGCCAAAATCCTGTCCCTTTCAAATCTTTTGTCAGTTGCAGGGGGCATGATACCTTGCTGCAGGTCTACCAAGTGATACCTCTGTTTTAGAGCTGCTTATGAAAGACAAGCCACAGGGGACCAGGATCTTGCTGGAAGCATATGACTGGCAGGTGCACACACAGATACACACACACACCCCATTTGCTAATGGAGCAATTTCTCTCCCACAGCATGTAACTTCCTGGAAGAGATTCTAATTTCTTCCACAAGGAGCTTGTGAAATTTTGTAGAGGGGGGAAATTTTCAAATAAAAATAAAGCCGTGGAGGATTCAGGATGGGGGAAGATTTATATCAATTTACAAGGTTCTTGTGTATTACTTAACTTATTCCTCAAGTCTCTATATCATTACAGATTTTGGGGGGAAACAATGTTGAGCCAGCTCATTGCTACAATTGTTATTCTCAGAATGTTGGAACTGAGCTGGATTTCATATTTTTTTAGATGACTTTTATTGAGAGGAAAGTAAGTATTACAGAAACAGTTGTGTTTCTTCCAGCCTCTCCACCTTCTCAGAGGCAGGTGGAACAAAGAAGGCCTCTAACTGCAAGACACAGAGATGAATGGTGAGAAAAAAAAAAACAGCTGGCAAGGGAGGGGATGCCTCAATGTGACACATTAACTCCCCCCCCCCCCAACTTCCAGACAGGGCACAAGTAAGTCCATCTTCACTCCTTGGACACCATGTGAGCCAGCAGGTTACCACACGGTTGCTGTATCTGTACTCATTGTCATACCAAGAGACCAGCTTGACAAAGTTATTGTTGAGGGCAATGGCATCAAGGATGGAGGAATAGAAATCACCATTGAAGTCACAGGAAACAACCTGGCCCCTTGTGTAATCCAGAATGCCCTTAATTGGGCTTTCAGATGTTACCTTCACAGACTTCTTGATGTCATCATACTTGGATAGTTTTGACAGACAGAAATGTTTGGAGTTGGAACATGGAAAGCCATCCCAGACAGTTTTCCGTTCAGCTCAGGAATGACCTTGCCGACAGCCTTCGCTGTGCCTGTGGATGCGGGGATGATGTTCTGAGAGGCCCCATGCCATCTCTCCACAGCTTTCCGGAGGGATCATCCAGAGTCTTCTGTGTGGCTGTGATGGCATGGACCATGGTCATGAGGCCTTCCACAATGCCATAGTTGTCATTGATGACTTTTGCCAAGGGAGCCAGGCAGTTAGTGGTACAGGAGGCATTGCTGACACTTTTCAGAGAGTTGTCATTGAAAACACTCAGATTACTGTTCCAAAACCTGGATATTCCCTAAAACACAAGGAAGCTGGAGGGGAATCAAATTGCTGTTGGCTGATGCCCTAATGAGACCCTGTGCATATTTGGACAAACCTGCTCGGCCCTTGTCACTTGGAGGGAGCATCCCATGGAGCATTATCAGGTGTTTTAGAAGCACCAGACTTAACACTGGCCTTTTCTGGATGGCCCCAACTAGAGCTTGCTGAGCCTTTCCTTTATTTTCAACTTTTTTGCTGAGCCATAACATAACGATCTGAGGATCTGCCTTGCATTAACTGACAATTAGACAAAATATATTACAATTTGAGTGTCTCGCTTACTCTATCCTAATTTGAAAAGAAATACATATGAATATAATCCTAACTATTATTAGGGCCATTTCGCACGGCTTCAAAACAGCACAATGGTTGCTAATTGGAAACGCTACTAATTTGCCATAACCCACGACGTCGTAGACAATCTGCAACAATCCTGAAACCGACCCG
This sequence comes from Paroedura picta, assembly GCF_049243985.1. NCBI lineage: Eukaryota > Metazoa > Chordata > Lepidosauria > Squamata > Gekkonidae > Paroedura > Paroedura picta. The sequence goes on from NC_135371.1 coordinate 127,843,681, forward strand.
CAAAAAGCGCTTCGTTGTAGCGCTTTCAGGGGAATCCAGAAAAGTGGATTCACCCTCCGGATAGCGATACACTCCTGCAACCAATCTGCGACAATAGCGCTAAAGACCTGTGCGTTACCATTGTTGCGGGTTCTTCAAAGTCCCTCCTCCCGAGCCTTTCCTCCAAACTTCCGGCGAAGCGATCGCCATTTTTTTTTCTCCGAGCGAGCGGGGATAAACGCACCAGCGAGCCTCTTTCTGTTTAGAGGCTTCCCTGGCTTCAGTCCTTCACCTTTAGTCACTAAGCACAAACCACATAAAAGCCCGTTTGCTGAAATAAAGTCCCTTTATTTTTTACACATTAATTCAGCCGAAAATCGGGCCCGTGAGAGGGGGGGGGATTTTTTTTTTTATCACTCGGGGCAGCGTGCCAACGATCATACAATCAAATGACAGCTCACATTAGGCAGCTGGATGGGTCTCTCCGTTGCAACGAATCTACCTAGATTCGTTGCTATGGGTCTGTTTTTTAAAAAAAAAACCTTTCTTAAAGGGAAATGGGCTGTTTGGGAGCATGCTAACGGCTGCCCATTGGCTGCTTGACGGCCAGGGGCGGGACGAGCTTGGCAATAGCGCTTCCTTTCTAGCGATTTCTGCCGAGACCGGAAGCCTGTGGGAAACGCTAAAAAACGCAACTGATTCCACTACAAAGGCAGGTATGCATAACGACGAATTCCACTATTTTAAATGGCGATTTTTCATTCCGCAAACAATTTGCAACAAAGATCCCCGTGCGAAAAGGCCCTTATTATTTCATTATTCCAAAAGTAACCCCTGAGCTACCTATTAATACCAATTATAGAAGAAAACTAACAAAAGGATGCAGTAGCTAGATACCAAAATGAAACTTAGCCTAAACGTGAATGCCTGGAGCAGGAGCCTTGCCAGTAGCGCTAAGGTGACAAACCCAGGACAAACTGAGCTGCAATCAACCCAGTGACAGAAATGCTATGGACTTCATGGCTTGAAACAAACCCTGGAAAAATAAGGATAAAAACAACCAGGTGCCTAATGATATCTCCAACTCCCAATTGCAAAACTTAAAAAAACACTACTAAAGTCACTGCAATCTCCTATTCTGTTTTTAACTATCAATCAAGTGGCTACCCGACCATGGGGGGGGGGGGGGAGGGCGGTGTTACGAACAGGAACTTGCGGCCTAGTGTATGCAGCCAATTGACACAGCAAACAATCTTCCACTCTCAATTTGCACACAAATGTGCTCCTCAAACAAAATAAGCCACTCACCAATAAATGCAGCTCAGTAAAACCAAAATTCTATCAATAACACTCCCAGTGGTGCGTACTCGCCACTAGAATTCTGTTCAAATGCCATATGCAAACACTCCAACCACAAGGATGAATGAGTTCAATAGCACTGTGCCTGCTTAAGCCCAGGCGAGAGCCACAAATCTTATTAATTTAAAGGGAACAAGCTGGCTCCATGCCTATCAGCTGAATCATGCAAGCCTAGAGCCAGAGGAACAGATGGTGTTTCAAAAACCTGCAATCAAAGTGAAGAGCTCTGCAGCCACCTTTGCATGTGATCGCCAAGAGGAGAACTTCCACTCCAGAACCTCCAGGAGAGTTGAAGAAAGCCAGAAGAGGCACTTGGCAGCAGCTTTTTAGAAAGCTGCAGGGAGAGAAGGGGGCGCATGCATTAACACTCCTCCCCCCGGATTACCCCTACAGACAAGCTGGATGTTGCTGATGTAATTGGATGGCCAGCCCAAAACCGTTGTCCTAATTGAAGAACAGACCCATGGAGACCACAAAATGCCTTTCTGCACTCATCTACTAGCCCAGGCTTCAAATTCTGCTGTCAGTAAGTTGGATTCATTGATTCCAGCTAGACTGAACAAGATCTCAATACAAACAGGTTGAAGAGCTGGAAAGGTCAGGATGGCCAAGCATATCTTCATTATCTTTGGGAGTGTAAAATAAGTATATCCAAAATGATTAGCTAAAGATGATGAGCAGCCCCATCCCAAAAGGCTATTGCATTGCTACCGTCCACACAATGGTAGTTAATTTCCATGCCTGATCCACGCAGAGGAGATATGTGAAAGAAACACCCCATAGCCAAGGTGCAAAGGCCATGACTACCAATGACACAGATTGCCAGGCCAACAGCCCACACCATGTAAGGCTAAAGAAAATAGCAGCCTACACTGATGTGGCCACACCCAACTGATCTCAGCTGATTACTGCTTATGTGTAGAACACTAGAAAGGAAGTGTCAAGTCTCCAGGTTCACAGGCAGCCAGAAAATTAAAGGAAGTGAGCACATACGTGGGAGTGGTTGCAAAATGGAAGCCAGGGTCAATAGCCAGAAATCCGTCACTCACACGCCAAGTCCAATAGGAGCAAGAAGGAAGTCTGTGGTCAAGTCACAGGCCGAAGGTCAAGAGAGGGAAGCAGGTCCAAGAAGCCAGGAACAGGCTCCGGAGGTGCAGGTCCAGAAGGAATGACAAGGCAGGCACGAATGGCCTTTTGCCCTCACCACTTTTCAACCTGACTTGCAGTTAATCGTCCCCAGCTGAGTCTGGGAGGCCTGTTCTTCCTTGAGTGATTAGCCTTGCGCTCCTCTGCCTTTCCTGCAAAGCGAAGGCTTGCTTTTCGTGTCATTGCCCCACCCCCACCCGAGGTTCAGGAGACAAGGTTGGGGAGCTGGCTGCTGCTGGGGCTTCACCAACAGGGTTGGGGTCCAAAGGCTGGAGATTCTGGGCACTTGGACCTGGTTGTGGTTCAGGCTCTGGTGCTCTGAGTGTGAGACTGTGGTCAGTGCTTGATCCTGGTAAGATTTTAGACTTAGGCAGGATTTCAGCCAGCTGGCCCCTAGCAGCAAGAAACCATGGACAGACAGGGCCTTCTAACGGAAGAAACTCTATGACACAAGTGGGGGGAAGCCCAAAGTGAGCATATCTTTTGTTTTCGGTCTTCTCCCACAAGTAGGTTCTCATTTGCTAGGAGCATACACAAGGAAGGACATGTAGTCACTCCAGCTACAATACTCACATGCTTCAGTAGCTCACTTAGCTTGTGGTAGAAATGTGGCTCAATGATAGACTATTTGCTTGGCACACAGAAGGTCCTAGGATCAGTGCCCAGCATCTTCACTTAAGAGGAGCAGGTAGTAGGTGATACAAAGGACCTCTTTTTGCTAGTCAGAGTAGGGACAATACAGACTCTGGTGGACCTATGGTCTGGGCCAGTACTCATGTGCTCATGAGTACTGCTCTATCAGCTTCTTGCCAGGTCAATGGAATACACAGCAGTATAACAATTATGTCCTAACAAGTGTTTGTTCTCATGCTTGGCTGTTTGGGCAAAGTGTTCCCTTTTATACAACATATCCTTTCTGTAGCATCTACCCAGCCTCCGCCCCCATGTACTAAATATGCCCAAAAAGATGTAATCCTATTTCAGACAACTGTATCTGAGTTATCCTCTTGGCTGGAGGTTTATATGGTGCTTGGAAGGGCTGTGCCTGGCTGCAGATATAGCTAGCATCCTAAGCTGTGCCAGGATGCTGGGTGGTGTGATGGGTAGAGAGAAAAAATTTTATTTTCAGCCTTTGTGTATTCTATAAAGATGCTTACATTTATGCCAGGGTTTTAACTGACACAATGCTGCCCCAGTGTACTGAGTTTGACCTGGACTGGAGAGATTTAGGAGGGGAATTAAATCCCAGTCTACCCATGGCCCACCTCTGATGTCACCCAACTCTATGTCAGCGCTGGAGTTATGTAGCATCACTGTAGATTGGCACTGGCACAGAGCCTAGTTGCCACCCTAAAGCTTTCTGACTGTGCCATGACAGGCCCTTTCAAGAGACAGAATGTGGGCGGAATGTTGACTAACACTGATGAACTCTTTTCAAAGGACAGCATATTCTCAACCAAAAATATGCAGGTGATCGCAAAAAAAAAAATCAACTTTGTGCTGATTCTGGAAACTGGCAAATGCTTGATCAGTGAATGATTGGTTAAATTCTGGAAAGTGACAGTGACAGACAAGTTCACCATGGCTACTGTATGGAGAACCGGTTTTCCTGTTCCATGTGTGTCTGTCTGATCAGACTCCATTTAGAATGACTGAAACGTTCAATAAAAACAGAGTCCAGTAGCACCTTTAAGACCAACAAAGATTTATTCAAGGTGTGAGCTTTCGAGGGCTTGTACTCGAAAGCTCATGCCTTGAATAAATCTTTGTTGGCCTTAATGGTGCTACTGGACTCTGATTTTATTGTGCTACTTCAGACCAACACGGTGACCCGTTCAGTGTAAGATTATTTTGGTTATTGCATGATTGGAAAAGCTGAAATAATCTGGAGTCTAAATGAAAATAATGTAAATGTGAATCTTCACCAGCAACTTCAGTAGAGATGTGTTTAAAGAGTGCTTCCCACAAAATCCATTTGAGCTTTAGTTTTTGCTGCTAATATTTTTTATATACTGATCATTCATAGTTCCTCTGATTAATATCCTCTTCCCCTCTCTCCCTCAACATCTTCTGTGTCTCATCTCCAGGCACCCTAGAATTCCTATGCCAGAATAATGTTCCTCATTCACTATAAATATCATATTACCCCTCCCCGCATATGTACCACTTCTTTATTAAATCTTTATTGTATTTTATATTACCATTAAGACCCTTGCCTTTTGAAGCTTGTTATCATTTCTCTTTTTCCTATATGCATTTATTCCCAAGGTCTATAAACAACATTTGCATTATAGGTGCAAATATTTTGTCAAGGGGGCAATAAGAGAACCAACCCACCTGGGGTTGCCAACCTCCAGGTGAGTGCTGGAGACTTCTTGGATTGTTTTTGTTATGGTGGGGTGAAAGTAAACAATAACTAACCATTTCACCCAGCCATAACACTGTTTTTTAGGGTGGGGTGGAGGACAGGGTATGAGAACAAGGTCCCAAGCAGCTGCAGAGCGCAGAAGAGAAGCTCCCAAAGGTGGGTGGGCAGGCAGGTAGCCTGCGTAGGCTCACAGGGTTCAGGCTAGCCCGTGGGTAGACTGGGATTTAATTCCCCTCCTTAATCTCTCCAGCCCAGGTCAAACTCAGTACACTGGGGCAGCATTGTGTCAAAACCCTGGCAGGGTTCAGGCTGGCCCTACACTGTTAGTCTGTGATGTAGAACAAGAATCAAAAAGGGGAGGAAATGGAGTTGAGAACCTGAGAAGGTTGAGAAAACTATTACTTTATATAATGAAAACGCATTACATTTGAATTTTATTTATGGAACTCAAGTATATAAAAGAATAAAAAACAATAAGAACCTCAAGGATTGGCACAAGTCGCACATATATGTTAGTTAGTTCTAACATCCAAAGAAGTACCGTGTTTTGGCTGTGACCCAGGCCAGGAATTTGGGAGGGACAATTGATACGTCGCTAACCACGGAGGCACAGGTCAAGAAAGTAGCCTGCCAGGCATTTTTCCATCTTTGCCAAGCCAAGCTACTAGCACCTTTCCCCTCCCCTGAATACTTGGCCACAGTGATCCATGCAACGGTCACCTCCAGACTAGATTTCAGGAACTCACTCTACATGGGCCTGCCCTTGTCCCTGTCCCTGACCTGGTACAAAATGTGGCAGCTAGAATCCTCACTGGAACACCCTGGAGGGCCCACATCTAGCCAGTGCTGAGACAGCTGCACTGGCTACCAGTTGCTGTCTGGATCCAGTTCAAGGTTTTGGTTTTAACCTTCAAGGCCATCCGTGGTCTGGGACCCACATACCTGAGAGACTACCTATCACCCTATGACCCCTGCAGAGCTTTACATTCTATGGGTGATATTTTTTGGTCATTCCTGGCCCCAAGAAAGCATGACTGGCCTCGACCAGGGCCAGGGCCTTTTTGGTCCTGGCCCCCACCTGGTGGAATGAGCTCCCAGGTGAGCTATGGGCCCTGCGGGAGCTTCCAGCTTTCCACAGGGCCTGCAAAATGGAGCTCTTTCATCAGGTCTATGGTTGAGGCCAAGGTGATGTGGAAAATCAGCCCCCCCCCCGGTTAGCTAGCAGCAACTCTTACGATCTGACCCTCTTTCCATCCCTCCATAGATGGAGGTAAGGGAGGAGAAAGAGGAGTTTTTCTGGATTTTTTACTGCCATGTTGTTGGGTTTTATTGCATTTGTCCATTTTTAATGGGGTTTTTACTGGGATTTTATTGGACGTCTGTAACCTTGCCATGAGCCAGTTGAGGAGTGATGGGTAATAAATGGAAGAAATAATAATTATTATACAGGTCTTCCTCAGAGGTCAATATTAAGGGCCTTTTCGCACAGGGATCTTTGTTGCAAATTGTTTGCGGAATGAAAAATCGCCATTTAAAATAGTGGAATTCGTCGTTATGCATACCTGCCTTTGTAGTGGAATCAGTTGCGTTTTTTAGCGTTTCCCACAGGCTTCCGGTCTCGGCAGAAATCGCTAGAAAGGAAGCGCTATTGCCAAGCTCGTCCCGCCCCTGGCCGTCAAGCAGCCAATGGGCAGCCATTAGCATGCTCCCAAACAGCCCCTTTCCCTTTAAGAAAGGTTTTTTTTAAAAAAAACGACCCATAGCAACGAATCTAGGTAGATTCGTTGCTACGGAGAGACCCATCCAGCTGCCTAATGTGAGCTGTCGTTTGATTGTATGATCGTTTGCACACTGCCTCGAGTGATAAAAAAAAAATCCCCCCCCCCCTCACGGGCCCGATTTTCGGCTGGATTTATTTGTAAAAAATAAAGGGACTTTATTTCAGCAAACGGGCTTTTCAGTGGTTTGTGCTTAGTGACTAAAGGTGAAGGACTGAAGCCAGGGAAGCCTCTAAACAGAAAGAGGCTCGCCGGTGCGTTTATCCCCACTCGCTCTGAGAAAAAAAAATGGCGATCGCTTCGCCGGAAGTTTGGAGGAGAGAGCCAGGGGGAGGGACTTTGAAGAACCAGCAACAATGGTAACGCACAGGTCTTTAGCGCTACTGTTGCAGATTGGTTGCAGGAGTGTATCGCTATCCGGAGGGTGAATCCACTTTTCTGGATTCCCCTGAAAGCGCCACAACGAAGCGCTTTTTGCTGATTGGTTTCAGGATTGTTGCAGATTGTCTACGACGTCGTGGGTTATGGCAAATTAGTAGCGTTTCCAAATAGCAACCATTCTGCTACTTTGAAGCCGTGCGAAATGGCCCTAAGTACACACAATCGTTTTAGAAAAAAACACAGATATACATAAGATATGTTTTTCTATAATTTTTTAATCACCAGGGCGGTAAACCAACTTCCCATGGATGGCAAAAATGTACCAGGATTAGTATAAAGATTACCACACCTATGTTCTAAAAATACCCAAATAGTTCAATAACAGTGGCTCCTTACCATAGTCAAGAGGAGGTCCCTTACACATCCAGTGCATATGTAAGGGACATCCTAGGCCATTGTCCAGATAAAGGTGCACACTAGCCGCCTTTGTGGCCCTGATTGGTCAGAAAGGCAGAATATAAATAACGTGACAGACTACAGTATCATACCATCTTTAGCTACCAGAAAACTCTTGCATGTTCAGCCTTGGTTTGTTTTGATTTGCTCTGGTATCTCTCATAGATTCATAGAGTTGGAAGGTACCTCATGGGTCATCTAGTACAACCCCCTGCACTATGTAGGGCACTCACAACCCTATCGCTCATCCACTGTAATCTATCACCCCCTTAAGCCTTCCGAGAATCAGCCTCTTCATCAGATGGCTATCTAGCCTCTGTTTAAAAATTTCCAAAGATAGAGAACCCACCACCTCCCGAGGAAGCCTGTTCCACTGAGAAACCGCTCTAACTGTCAGGAACTTCCTCCTGATGTTTAGACAGAATTTCTTTTGAATTAATTTCATCCCATTGGTTCCGGTATGTCCCTCTGGGGCAAGAGAGAACAACTCTGCTCCATCCTCGATAGGGCAGTCTTTTAAATATTTGAAGATGGCTATCGAATCCCCTCTCAGTCGTCTCCTCTCCAGGGTAAACAGACCAAGCTCCCCCAAACCTTTCTTCATACGTCTTGGTCTCCAAACCCCACACCATCCTTCTTGCCCTCCTCTGGACACACTCTAGTTTCTCTACATCCCTCTTCAACTGTGGTGCCCAAAACTGAACACAGTACTCCAAGTGAGGCCGAAGCAGAGCAGAGTAAACCAGAGCAGACTAAATGCAGAATTTTACATTTGTCCCTATTGAACTTCATTTTATTCTGTTTAGGCCATTTCTCAAGCCTATCAAGATCATCCTGAATTCTGATTCTGTCTTCAGTTATGTTTGCTACCCCTCCCAGTTTAGTATTGTCTGCAAATTTAATAAGTATCCCCTCTAAACCCTCATTCAAATAATTTATAAATAAGTTGAACAACACAGGCCCCAGGACAGATCCCTGGGGAACTTCACTTGTCACTCTTCTCCAAGAGGATGCTGAACCATTAACAAGTACACTTTGGGTACGATCTGTCAACAAGTTATTGATCCACCTGACAGAATTAGGATCCATACCACATTTTACCAACTTGTCAAGAAGAATATAATGTGGAATCTTATCATACGCTTTACTGAAATCCAGATAAACTATGTCCACAGAATTCCCCTGATCCAACAAGGTAGTCACTTTCTCTAAAAAAGAGATAAGGTTGGTCTAACATGATTTGTTCTTGCGAAACCCATGCTGAGTCTTAGAAATCACAGCTCTCTATTCCAGCTGCTCAAGGACTGACTGACTGATGATTTGTTCCAAAATTTTGCCAGCTTTAGATGTCAAGCTGACAGGTTGATAGTTACCCGGACCCTCTTTTTTGACTTTCTTGAAGATGGGGACAACATTTGCCTGCCTCCAATCATCTGGCACCTCACCTGTTCTCCAAGAAGTGTCAAAAATAATGGACAGAGGTTCAGAGATTACATCTACAAGTTCTTTTGCAGTTGCAATTCATCTGGCCCAGAAGACTTTGTTTCGTTTAAAGAAACTAGGGGCCATTTCGCACGGCTTCAAAGTAGCAGGATGGTTGCAAATTGGAAACGCTACAAATTTGCCATAACCCACGACGTCGTACACAATCTGCAACAGTCCTGCAACCGACCCGCAAAAAGCGCTTCGTTGTAGCGCTTCTAGGGGAATCCAGAAAACTGGATTCACCCTCCGGATAGCGATACACTCCTGCAACCAATCTGCAACAGTAGCGCCACAGACTTGTGCGTTACCATTGTTGCGGTTTCTTCAAAGTCCCTCCTCCCGAGCCTTTCCTCCTAACTTCCGGCGAACTGTCCGCCATCTTTTTTCTCCGAGCGAGCGGGGATCTACGAGGCAACGAGACAGCGACTGGCTTTCAAGCAAGATCACTTTCTGAAATTCTGCCCGGACAACACAATAGTTTTCCAAAAGCACAGTGGCACACACCGTCACGTTCCAAACATTTGCCCATAGCTTAAAACCCCGTCTACCTTAGGCCAGTACTAGCGGAGTCAACGTACGGGGATCATTTTTAAAAACTTTCCTCTGAGCGTGCCAACGAACGTTCGCCGCTCGCAGGCTCCTGTTTAGATTACTGGGGTTCAATAGATATGCTTCGAGGTGATTTCATGAGGGGCGGTTTATGTGTAGTGGGTCTTTGTGTGGTTCCGGGTGCGTGGTTGTGCTTGGGTGCGGACAACCCCTTCCATCAGCGGCTAGACCTCCGGCAAGCGGAGTCGCCGTCCGCCGTTCATTTTAAAAAAACTTTCAGCTGAGCGTGCCAACGAACGTTCACCGCTCGCAGTCTCCAGTTTAGCTTAGAGGGGTTCAATAGAAATGATTCTAGCATGAGGGGCGGTTTATGTGTAGTGGGTCTTTGTGTGGTTCCGGGTGCGTGGTTGTGCTTGGGTGCGGACAACCCCTTCCATCGGCGGCTAGACCTCCGGCAAGCGGAGTCGCCGTCCGCCGTTCATTTTAAAAAACTGTCCGCTGAGCGTGACAACGAACGTTCGCCAGTTACATGTCATTGATTTATGCTTTGGTTGGTGAATATTATTGGGGAACTGTCGCGTACCACTGCAATTGCTCTCGGTTTTACACCGGCATGCGTTTTTGTAATGGCGGACATCTCACTAAAATGGCTCCCGCTGCATGTTCAAACTGCTCTTCCCGCGTGTGGACGAATCAGCGCATGCGAGAAGTCAAACAAAAGGCGCTAATCTGGCCATTAGGAGCAGATCCTGTTCCCGCGCGAGGAGTTTTGAACGTGACATGTGACCTAATGTGGCCAATGCGCGTGTCCCCTACTGCCCTCTACCAATCAGGAGCCGGCTAGTCCCTTTGTCTTTGTGTGCGGGAAGGTATATGATCCGTTGCACCCTGCACCTCGCACCACCATTTTGCTCAGCTACTAGCGAAAGCACCATGGAATCCTCTTCTCAAGCCTCGTCCGTCCCTGCAACCGGCCGTGGCCCAACTTGGAGGGACGCGGAGATCAGGGACCTGATCGCGATTTTCTCGGAGGAGAAAATCCAGGACGCGTTCCAGTCCTCTCACAGAAATAGGGAGGTCTTCGAACAAGTGGCCATAAAGATGCGTGCCCTGGGCCACAACAGGACCGGCCTTGAATGCCGGTCGAAGACAAAAACTATGCGGGCGGAGTACATGAGAGCCGTGAACCATAACAAGGGTTCCGGCAACGAAAAGGTTACCTGCCCCTACTTCGAGGAGCAGCGCCAGCTGTACGGAGACGGGGAAGGAGCCGGCAGGCCGAAGCGCGTCGGGAGGAGCCTTAAGGTGGTTCGGAAGCCGGCTGCCCCGGTCGAGGAACCACCCGCTGAGGAGGATCCCGGCGAGGGCACCTCGTCCAGCTTTCGGCCTCCACCCCCCGTCCAGCAACGACCAGCGGAATTGGTCACGGTGGACCTGATGGCCATCGCTCCTGGGGAGCCGGAGGAGGTTCCTGAGCAAACGCCCCTTGCCTCCGGTAAGTAATTTTCTTTTTATTTTATATTTTATTGTTTTTATATTGAGCAAATGTGTGTTCTGACGTTTGGGGATCGTTTTCTCGTGTGTTCGTTGCTACGCATAATATGATAGGATGTTTGTGGATTGCTTTGGGTGGCTTTTTTAAACGGTTGTGTTTAAACAACAACCCAAACAGTTTTGCAGCATGCCTCAGCCATAGGCCTTCTGCAGCGCTCTAGCCACTACTTTGGGACCTTGATGTGTGGTTCAGGTTGTGTGCTTGCTCCTTTTTCACTATTGTATGCCTTGTGTTCGTTGCAACGCATGCTATGCTTGGATGTTTGTGGATTGCTTTGGGTGGCTTTTTAAAACGGTTGTGTTTAAACAACTACCCAAACAGTTTTGCTGCATGCCTCAGCCATAGGCCTTCTGCAGTGCTCTAGCCACTTCTTTGGGAGCTTGCTGTGTGGTTCAGGTTGTATGCTTGCTCCTTTTTCACTATTTTCTGCTCTTGTCCACAGAGACACAGATGCCTGGGACGGTGGTCCTAGAGTCCCCTGCAGCAGTAGCAGAGGACAGTGATTCTGGGGCGTCCACAAATGTTGGTAAGTATCAGTTGCAATAAGGGGGGGGGGGTTTAACTGCTTTGTGCTTTTCTGTTTGTGCAGGGCAGCAGCACTGCCAAGAGACAGAAGATAGTCCCTCAACGTTGCTGCTTTAGGGTTTGAAGCTTGCTTTGCCACACTTTGGTCCTAAATCATGTTCTTTGTTCCCTTTTTTCAGATTTCATACCCGGGACACAGGAGGAGGAGGAGCGTGGGGTGGCTGGACCTCCTGCCCTGCGCAGGCGGATACAGATACAAGATGGTGAGCGTGCATGAACTGTTCCTTTCGAGCCATGGCTGCAGGACAATGTCTGTGTGCAATAACTGTGTGCTTCCTTTTCATTTTTGTGCTCCCCTGGCATTGTTCTGAGTCTTGGTTTAACATGTAACCAAGAAAGGCCACCATGGGCAAACAAACAATAACCGTGTGCTCCCCTGGCATTGTTCTGAGTCTTGGTTTAACAATATGTGACCAAGAAAGGCCACCATGTGCACCAGGGTGGGTTTTGACTGTCTCGTTGTTACTAACAGTTCTTTTTCTCTTTTTTTGCCAACAGAGGTCCTTTCTGAAGACGACGAGCCAGCTGGCTCACCACCCAGGGGCGCTCTCCCGGCTGAGGAGAGGCTGGCCAGGGAACGCGGCAGGCTGCGGCGCGTCTCCGTCCTCACTAGTGTGGGAGAAAGGATCCTGGAGCACTGCCAGGAGGAGTCCAGGCGTGCAGCTGCTGCAGACCAGGCGATGCTCTCCCTCGTGGCCCAGGAGGGCAAAAAATTCCGTGCCATCCTTAGAGATTCGAACAACTCACTACGCGAAAGCATGGAGGAAGTTCGAATGATAAGGAGGCTGATGGAGAGGGCGGTCGCGGTTATGGAGGCGGCCCCCCCTCCTCAGATTACAGTGAACGTCCCCCCCCCAACCCACACCCCCCCCACCACCTCCAGCACCCCCCCCACCCCCCCCACCACCTCCAGCACCCACCCCACCCACCCCCTCTCAGAATGCCGCGACCCAAACGAGAAGGAGGACTGTTCTCGGGAAGAGAGTTGTTAAACCCGCGGACAAGTTCTCCCCCTCCTAGTTTGGGCCATTTTGTCTGTTTATCTGTGTTTGCTGTTGTCTGTTCAATAAAGTTTATGTTTTTGACTCTGTCTCTGTGTACCCTCTCTAGTGATTGTGCCTATTCTGGCACCGTTGTGTGGGTTGGAGGTTGGAGGGTGTTTTAAAGGTTAAAGGTGTTTTAGGAGTTTGGTGTGAAAGGTGTGCGAGTGTAAGGAGTCACACTGGAGTCTTTTTCAGGAAATTTACAACAACATTTTATTTTCAGAAACAGTTCAACAGGGGAAAAAAACAAGGGAATGTAACTTGGACCCCCCCACCACCACCCCCACCCTCCAAGAAAGCCAATTTTTTTTAACAAATTCAAATATTTAACAGGGATAGAAAAATGGGCAAAGTAACTGGGAACCCCCCCAACACCCCCCACCCCAAAACACAAAAAGAAAACAAAACTTAGGTCCCACCGCTCCCCTCCCCAGCCCCTTCCAGCTCCCTCACTCTCCTGCACAACCGTCCCATGGTCCCCCGCACTTTGCGGCGGAAGAGGTCTTCGTCCTCCTTCTTCTTAACTGTGTGGGGAGGGAGAAAAAGTACACATTAGTGCCAGACATATTTTCCAATTTTTTTAGTTTACATGCATACACTTTTTGGTGGCCGTAGCCACAGTGTGAGAAGAGTTGGGCAGTGGGGAACATAACCTACGTTCTTCCGCCTCCCTCTGCTGCCTTTGCTGCTGTAACTCCCCTTTGAGGTCTGCCACTTCAGCCTCTAAGGCAGCCACCCTGGCCTCCATGGCACGCAGCCTTGCCTCCATAGTTTCTGCTATAGAAATCAAAAAAAGAATTTAATAGCACTTAAAATGGAGGCATCACAGCAGGCTCCCATATTGCTCCATGGGGGAACACACACATGGGTCTCCCGCACAGACATAAAACTCTCACCTGCAGCCTGTCCCGAGGTGGAAGGTCCCTCTTCCTCCCCCTCCTCAAGCTCAGGTGCTTTTGCCATCTTGGATGGTGATTGTGTGGCTGGGCAAAGAAAAAGAGAAATCATAATTAAAAGCACACAAACCAGAGATGAAACACAGCTGGTAGACACACCACAGTTAGAGTCAAAGCGCATAACCAAAGTGGTTCTACACAGTACTGGCGGGCTAAGTCAGAGGGGGTTGACAGCATCTAAGTACTTTCTCGAATTTCATTGGGGACAGTAGGGGAAAGAGGCAGCTAGTCATGCCATGCATGTTTAAGGGCAAAACACAACGAGGGCAGCACTTACCCATATGCCTCCTCATTTCCAGGGGGGGCTTCCCAGCCTTCTCCCATATTTTCACCATCTGGTCGTGGAAGACCGTCCTCCCGCTTGGCTGCGGGACCCCCCCCCCCCACTGCTCCAGACTGTTGAGGAAGTCCAGCTTCACTCGCTTAAATTTTGTCCGGACCTGCTCCCAGGTCCGGACATAGCCCCTCTCCCTCAGCTTTGATGCCAACACCAGGTAAGCACCCTTGGTGTGGCAGTGGGTGCTGGCCATAAGGCGGCCAACACTTTTAGATTGGAGCACTAGCTCCAGAAGTGCCTCAGCCTCGGCGCGCTGCCAGAAGGAGCCCTTCCGTGGCTTCGGCATCTTCGGAATGACGGTTAGGGAACGAACGTGCGTTGCTCCGATCGACCACCCCTATTTTAAATGTATCAAAGCTGCCCACCAATAAAATTATTCCTTGGAACATAAGTGGATTGATCCTCCGGTTTGACAGGGGTCGCCAATACTTCCTGGCTACCCGCCTCCCCGAACTTTCCCCGTTCAGCGCTTCCGTATTGTGTGTGTCAATTTCAGTGGGGAGTTAACATTTAGGGCTGTCAAAGTGCTTTTCGACCAGAGAATCCCCGTTTTTTTGCAGGCAAAGTACACAAACCGCACAAGACAAGGTTAAGCAAAGAACACCAAACTTTATTCAACAACAGAGTGGGAAAAACAATTAAACACGCCTCCTGTTTCTGTAGATGTGGGTGGCTATGGCGTCCCGAACCTTGCACCCCTCAGCATAGATCCTTTTTCTCCTTGCTTCAGGGATGTCTTGAGTGTCCTCAAGGACCACAGGATCAGGTTCATCCACAGGGAAGGGGATGTTATGTCCCTTGTCCTCGCATATGTTGTGCAAAATGACACACGCGATGATCAGCGGAGTCACATTGTCTATATGCACATGGAGTCGGGACATCAGGCAACGGAACCGGGACTTCAGACGTCCAAAGGCACGCTCCACTACATTCCTTGCCCGGGAGTGACTGAGGTTGTAGTGGCTCTGCACGTCTGTCCTTGGCCGCTTGTAGGGAGTCATGAGCCAGCGTCGTAATGGGTAGGCTCCGTCACCGAGCACCAACGCCGGCACACGCACGCCCTCAATGGTGGCGGTGGGGTTTCCTGGAACAAAGACCCCTTCGTCCATGGCTTTCCTGAGGTTGGATTCCCTGAAAACAAGGGCATCATGCCTCCTGCCACTCCACCCCACCTCGGCATCGATAAACCGGCCGGAGAAGTCCACAGTTCCTTGCAGGAGAACAGAACAAAAGTCCTTCCTGTTACCGTACTCCTTTATGCTTCCCCCGGGGGCACGGATAGGGATGTGGCTTCCATCGACGGCCGCAAAACAATGCGGGAATCCAAGCCTGGCAAACCCGTCCATACTCTGGAATAAGGGAAAGAAAAGAATATAAGCCATGGCAAGTCAGCGTGGGGTGTATCGCGTCTTCGTTGCTGACCTGTCAAACAAGAAAAAAATTTTAAAGGGCAAAGGGGATCGAATGACACTCACCGCTCCAAGCCGGTCTCCGAGGCACACGACTTTGCTGAACAATTCCGCCTCCATGGCGAGGCAGAACTCCTTAAGGATATCGCCAACCGTAGTGACTCCGAGTCCGAATTGCTGGGCTACTGTCCGGAAGTACTGAGGGGTTGCCAAGTACCACAATGCGACCGCTACCCTTTTTTCCACTGGCACGGGTCGCCGCATGCCAGTGACTTGCCTCTCCATGCGTCCACGTAGAGCCTCCACGAGTTCAAAAAATGTCCCCCTAGACATTCTAAAGTTGGCAATCCAGTGGTCATCATCCCAGCGAGCCCACACAAAATTTTCCCACCAGTCAGAGGATCTTTCGTCCGCCCAGAACCGGGGGGGGAACCGGACC
This sequence comes from Paroedura picta, assembly GCF_049243985.1. NCBI lineage: Eukaryota > Metazoa > Chordata > Lepidosauria > Squamata > Gekkonidae > Paroedura > Paroedura picta. The sequence goes on from NC_135371.1 coordinate 127,859,506, forward strand.
TCTGCCAGAGCTTGCCAGTGCCTCTTTGCCGCCATGGTTGCCCGTTGAGAACGTCTTGTGCTGCTGGTCATCGCTCTGGCAATACGTTCTCGGTATTCCTCTGAAGCAGCCCTCCTATGCTGCACAGTGGTGCGGATACGCTGGACCAACGCAATCATCCGAGCCAACAATTGAACAATAATCCTCTCCATTTCAACGTTAACCTGTGCTGCGGGCAGTAGGCTACGCAAACAAAGAGAGGCCGACCGCGTGTCTGCCCAGGTGCATATAAGCAGGTAACCTGTGGGCGTGTACTGTGGGCGGGGATTAACCTTTCAAACATATCAATGCATCAACCTCTGGTTCATAGAAAACAATAGAAAACACGTTCCAAGGGCGCCAATGATTTGACGATAACGCGTTGCTACGGGTTTCCCAAGGTTTTTTTTAAAAAAAGGGGACCCCGACAAGTCCGGCTTTAGGGTCGAGGTCAAAGGTGTGCCCGCAGTTTGATTGACGGGCACGGGAGGCCAGAAGCGCTAAAAAGGGACCTCCTTTGTAGCGAAAAGACGGAGAACCGGAAGCCTGTGGGTTACGAAAGTGACGAGAAGTGAAAGTGCTAAATTCCGCAAAAACCGCAGCTGTGCGTTACGGGCACAGCTAGTTACATTTCGCTAGTTGAAGTAGCGATTTCGCTAACAGCAACCAAATAGCAACTTTGAGCTCTGTGCGAAATGGCCCTAGGTGTTTATGGAATGCCCCAACATTGATCCTAGGCCACCATTCCCATAACTAAGTCGCCACATTAATCATAGCTATATGTCTTCCGAAGGAGGAGTCAAGATTGGTCAATTTCGGTTTAATTTCTGTGAAAGAACACTTGCATAATTTCATGGTTGGGGGTCACCACAACATGAGGAACTGTATTAAAGGGTCGTGGCATTAGGAAGGTTGAGAACTACTGTACTAGACCATGACCACACAGGAAAGCCCACAACAACCATTTATCACTTTCCTTTCAAACAAGAGAATTTTCCAAGGCAGCCTAAAATCAAATGTAAATCACTGCACAATAATTAAAGTCTGCCTAAAGTAGCAACACGCACAACCAATACAAAAAAATCAACAAAACAGACAAATTTCCCCCTTCCCCCAGTTTGCTACAAGCTTGCTACAATGCCTGCGAATCAAAACTGCCTTTGGTGGGCATGGGAGGGGGAGACAATGAAGAAAGTACAAAGCAACCTTTCTGGCAATGAAATGCAGGTACCACAGTTGATGGCCTTGTCCCATGTAATCTCTCCCAGTGTTCCTCAGATGTTGAAAGAACATGACCCAGGGCCTCCAGGGAAGCCCTTAAAAAGATGGACAGGCCCATATGGGAGAGGATAGTCCGTGATCTGTAATGGGTCATGAGTCTAGGCAATATAGGCCTTTGAACACAGTGATACTGACTCAGTGGCTTGAGAGTCACCTGAGGTTCTTCTTAAATGTGGCACCTTTGCCATGTTCCAGGAAATTCAGCAACACCATTGGCTGGTAAAGTTTGTAGATGGCAGGTAGTTCCTACCTTGAAACAACCACCTTTGGGGTAGATAAGCACTGAGCTTCCCAGGCCTCGTGCGAGGGATGCAGTTAAAAGCCTTTTGTCCCCCCCCCCCCAGCTCTCCACACTTACCTTACAGCTGATAACTGAGGTAATGGCAATTTTACTTCCCTTTCTCCACAGACAGCTTGCTTTCCTCTGGGCACCTCAGTCTGAGCTGTTGTGCTTCAAGCTGAGAAGAGGGGGCATCCAGTAGTCATGTGGCTCTTTTGTTTCACAGTAATTGGAAATACGGCTCCTTTAGAGTTGCAGGCTGAGAACTACTGCTTTGCAACTTACACATCCCAACAGGCTATTCCTAAGGACCACAGATAATTTGTGGGGTTGCCAGCAGGCCTGGAACAAAACACCCTGACTCTAATTGAGGCTAAATTGAGGGATGCTCTTTACCTCAACTTCCCATTCCCACACAAACCTCTGTTAAAGATACAGGACATTTTTCTCCAAGGCCTTGTTGGCAGCCTGAATTAGAAGCTGTTTTGCATTTTAGCCATGCCTTTGCCTATCATTTCATTTTAATTGCAAGTCCAAAGAATGCTATCAAGTCTGCTTTATACCTTGTATAGGGCTTAGTATGCCATTAACCCTTATTTAATAAAACAACTGGAACAATCATGTCAATAATCTTGGGAGAAAGGGACTTCTGGGGAAGTGGTGACTTGAAGGGAGCCCTTCCTAAAGCTTCCTTCCTTATCTTGCTGTTGGACATAACACATGACAGAAGAGGAGTATTTACTACTCTATACTAGTACTCCCTCACAGAGGAGACTCAAATGACAGGTAAACCACAGGGGGGACCTGATCTAGCTAGCTCTGGCAAGCTGTGATTCCAGCAAGGGCATTGGCAATAAGGTGGCTTCTGCTTTCAAAGTCTTCCACCTTTGTTATTGTCTCTCAGTGTAAAAAATGCATTTATGGCTCTTTCTTTTTTTACATTTTGCTAGACTATAGCTCCAATGCAGGAGATAAGCAAACTGCCGGCAGTGCATTATTGCAGTGGTACAAGAAGAGAGCTTGAAAATTTATAGCTTCTGGATGTAACACCATTAGGAAAAGGGAGAATTTATTTCTCTATTTATTGCTTTTAAATTACTGATATTTAACAAAAGATTTATGTGAACTGCCTTTGCAAAGCGGAGTGAAAATATTAATTTAACCAGATTCAGTATACAAAATATATCAGTGCCTTTTTTCTTTTCCACTTTCTTTCCTGGTTGAACTTTATAATTGTGGATTATCCTCTTTGTGGACTATGCAACCAGCTATCTCTCTTTTCCCTTATTATCTTTTTCCCTCTGTGATGAGAAAAGATTCAGTGCTTTGTCTACAGCTTAATGCAGTAAAGCCGAAGCAAAAAGAAAGCAACACATAAATTGTCTGATTCACCAAAGGATTGCTCAAAGGAAAGACAAGATTTATTTTCTCCCTCTGAGTAATTGTTTGCCTAAGCATATTCTTTGATACCCCATAGTCAAAAAGCAACAGGAAGATTCTGTAGTACTTTTTTTACAATGTCCACCCCCCACCCTCCACTTTCCTTTTCTAAAAACCACAGGTGAATCAACATACCAGGGGGGAAAAACAAAGTAAAAAAAAAACTGCTTCTCTTGGGTGAATTATTTAAGGTGACCAGATTTTAACATTGGTAAAGCGGGACACCATTGACTGGGAGGGGGGGGGGTCTTGATTTAAAATTTGGTCTATATGGAGCAACAAAAAGTTTCATAGAACGCATAGAACACAAAAATAGTATTGTAATATATATTTTTAAAATTTCAACATAAGTACAATTTGCCAGGTGCCCCTAGATGTCCCTCCAAAAGTGGGATAATCTGGTCACCTTAATTATAACAGACTAACAGACATTTTTATGAGCCAGAATATAAAGGAAATTTTTCATTATCTCTGCTGTTTTTCTCCTTGCCTTTCCTTTTTTCCAGTAGATTTTTTCTAATATTGTTTAAACTTTTAAAACCTACTTTCTAAGTTTAAATATTTCCCTATGTAATTTTTATTATATATTTGTGTCCCTATTACCCTTATTTCTTCAATCTTCTTTTGTTTCTGTTTTACCTCCAATTCCCCCTCCTTTCCCTATTTCCCTCTCCCCATTTCATTAACTTCAAATCTTAATAGATGAAAAAGAAACAGTTCTGCAAGTGACGTATTTTTATAACACTTACTCAGAATAATCATTGTTTACTATAATAGGCGTGATCGAGAAACTTCCTCCACACTCACTCTAACCATCTCAGTTCTCTCTTCCTTCCCTGCAGCTCCTCAGTAAACCAAGGAGCTTGCTTGGGGTGAGAGCAGAGAGGGTATTGGGGAATTATCTCATCAACGGAGGCCAACAAATGGTTATGCAAGTTGTCGACTAACTCCGCCAGTGGAACACCAGGAGGCATCAGTGAATTCCTCTCCTTGCTTGATTTCATGCAGTGTTTTAATCCTTTCCTCCAGGCCCCTAATTTTCCCCTCTAAAAGCCCTACCAATTTACACATTACAATTATAGTCTATCTTCTCTTCAGGGAGAAAAACAAACATGGCACACTGCTTGCAGGTGATGGTGTTGAAAGTGCCCTGAAGGGATAAAAGTCTCAGACCAAAATTGCTACCCCCAACCCAGAGTGCGGGGCTGATGAAGAACTGAGAACCTGGGTGGGGCCAGGTATTTCAAGGTTATAGGTCTACCTCATGCTCAGCAAAATAGTTTTGCAGAGCTGAAGATTTGTTGTTAATTGACCTGGCATTATGCAACATCAGTGTAGGAGCTGGGTTAATTAGCTTAGCCTCCACTCCAGCATTTTTAGGGATGGGGTGGAGGTTAGAAGTGTTTTAGATATAAGGCCTCTGGCCATGGTAAAGCCAGGCTGGGTGCCACCCAGCCAACCATACCTCTCAACCCTTCTCTTATTCTGCCTCCTCCCACCACCATATACTGGATATGTATTTATTATACTGTATTACCAGAAATGCATACACACATGTCCAAGACACATGTATATGTGCAATGGGTAATTGCCTTGCAAGAGGTTTGGTAACGTAGTGTTAAGAATAGTTTGCCAATGTTTTATGTGGTGATTATACCCTTTATAATTCAAGGCAGACAACAGATAGTTCTGGTAAAATAATAACCATCTTTATTGGAAGGAAAACAATAAAAAGCAATATCTAGCACACTAGTGATCTGACAGATAGGAAAATAAAGTAGGGAAAAGAGTTGTAAGTATATTTACTGGTCTTGAAGAGCAGGGAGGCAGAAATATGACAGAACCAGCCAGCTATGTAAAAGGTGTTCTGAATGGGTCCACATCAGATGCACATTTTGGGCTTGGAAAATCCACTGTTTATATATGTTTTTGGGAGAGGTAGTACATGACCGAGACCAGGTGAACACAGGATGGAATTTTCCATGGGGCAGGATATTAAAAAAAAATGTCACATCTCAGTCAGGAGATAGGCTTTTAATGGGTAACCTATCTTATCTGGCTGTGTTGGGGAGTAATTTCCCTGGGCAAATAGGAGCAGAGTGGATTATAGATGAGACATTGAGAATCTTGCCCAGGAAGCCTTTAGACAAACAGAACTCTGCCAGACCCATTGCTCAGCAAATACAATGGTGTGTGTGTGGGGGGGGGTCAGTGAGAGGTGAGCTGGATGTGCCTTGGATTGAAGCTGCTGTGTTGAACCTGTGACAGGGAAGGTGGAGCCTGATTGTGGCTGACCTTAACAGTGCTTGGCTTGGCATAAGCCTAAGAGTGCCGCTGGTTGTTCATAACAGCATGCCAACCTGTACGGCAGGGTCCTGCCATCATTAACAACTGGATATATACCCCAGCTTATTTATTTTAATAATATAAAAATTGTTAGAAGTATACCCTTGTATTTACACAGAAAATAGTATATGGAAAATTTGTATAACATTTTTAAAAAGAGAAGACTGAAAAGAAGAATGGCAATTAGAACACCTCAGAATGAAGAAAAAAACCAGAAGAAGATTCAGTGTCTAGAATCATTCATGTAGCTGAGGAAAGAATTTAGAAGAATGTCAAGATCTATCAGCTGGACTTTATTGGTCCATTTCATTCATAAGAAGATGCAATATTAAACAAGTAAAGAGAATTTCTACTTGAAGTTGCAGGGAAAAGGTGCAGAATTTTCAGGATCTACAAATAAATGTATTAAGAAAAAGGAAAGATTTTGAGTTTCAGAGACAGAAAAGAGAAAGCAAAAAACAAACATGTTAAAAATGAAAGTGATACAGAAAAATATTAAAAATTCTAAAACAAAGGCATTTTGAACATGCAAACAATCCTGGTCGATACTTGGCATATTGTTTAACAAAGGAGTAAAATAGTAATAAGGTATAAAGAAAGATAAAATTAAATATACAAAAAAAGACACACAAGAACAATTTATGATTGCTCTTTCAGGATTATACAAAAAGAAGTCTGTCTCAGAAAAAAAAATGGAGAATATCTAAAAGCTATCCTGACCACACAGAAAAGGTTTAAACCACATAATAACAATTCAAGAAATCTCCCAGGCAATAAGTGTGTAAAAGAACAAAGTATTAGGCCCAAATGAAGAAGTTAAATGATACTATTACAAAAAGTTATGAATGAAATCTAAGAAGTAAAGGTGACAGAAATGAATGAGAAAAGTGTGGTGGAAGAAGAGTTTTTGTGCCCTTTTTACTACCTGAAGAAGTCTCAAAAAGTACGTGTGCGGTAGGTGAGGCTGAGAAAATTGTGATGGGCTCAAGGTCACCCAACTAGCTGTATGTGGAGTGGTGAGGAATTGGACTAAGTTAGAAGTCATCTCTCTTAGCCACTACACAAAGCTGGTGCTGAAGAGAGGGAGAAATTGTTTTATCTTGCTGCAACACCATAACTACCATTTTGCAAGGCCTGGCTGAGCAGGATGCAAGGAAAGGAAGAGAGAAAGGCTAGACAATTGGAAAAAAATACCTACAGGCTGGCAATTACTATAGCAGCTATCAAGATCAGGGCTTGGTTAAATTTGTTAAGCAAATTTGCTTCAGTCTTGGAGAAAGGGCAGTCTAGATAATCCTAGAGTGTTTTCTGCTATGCTTAGACTTCCCTGCTCCCCTAATGGCTGCAGTCAGAATTGGATTATTAAAAAGGGCCCTCTTTAAAGGCAATCTTCAAGCTACACTCAGGGCATAGCACACAATGCCCCATCCGTAGTATGTAGGTGCCCAAGACCACCACTAAGGTGCTGGATTAGAACCATGGAGACCTTATACCATGTTTTCTCAACCAGGTGTCATGAACCCCGATTCATGCCCATTAGTTTTGTTTCCTACCAGCCTGGCAAGGTCAGGGGTTGTAAACCTGTAAATCTGTCTTCAGGCTCCAAGCCTTCCTTCTTTTCCCAGCAGGAGTTATCTGCTGTTGACGTATCAATCTCACTATAAGTATCCTTGCTTAGACAGCCTAGTCTCAACAAGGCTGTAACAGTTTAGATTAGATTCCTGGCCATCTGGCATCCTGTGAACCCCGGCACCTTTGGTGCCCCTTCACTCTCCCGCCAAAATGCCTTAGTACCCCTCCCTTATGGGGAGAACTCTTGTATTGCCTATTGCTCTTTGTTATTATCAAGATCTTTGCTTAGGAAGATCCTGGCTTGCTTTAGCGTTCTGTGGATTCTGTTTAATAAAGCTCTCTTTGGATTTCAACTGACTGTTGGATCTCAGATGTGTCTTTATCACGTACTCTGCAGGCTTGGCTCAGCCTGATTCCTGACACCAGGGTTTCGTGAAGCCCTGTGGTTTTTTGACAGCCTTGGAAGGGTTTCCCACCAAATTGGTGGGTTATATATATTTGTTAAACATTTGTTAAACATTTATCAAGTGACATGACCATAAAGGGTCATGTTGATCCACCCACCCCTCCCAAAATGGCCAATGATGAGCCTTGTGGAGATGGAAGGGGAGGGGCCCCAGGTGGTCATGTATACAGAATCAGAATCATAGGATGATAGAGTTGCAAGGGGCCATACAGGCCATCTAGTCCAACCCCCTGCTCAACACAGGATCAGCCCAAAGCATCCTAAAGCAGCTATGACCCCTGACCATATTCTGCACAATCACACCACTTCGGGGGTTTCTTGAAGCCTGGGGTTCCTCTATGGTAAAAAAGTTGAGAAATGCTACTGTATACCGTATATAGCCATAAAGCTTATTAGGTGATCTTGGACCAGTCACTCTTTTTCAGTTCATCCTAACTCATAGAATTGTTGTTAGGCTAAAAAAAGAGCCCCTTGGACAAAGAGCAAGATAATAATGTAATATATCAATAAGTCTCAAGCTTGGGAACAATTCTGAAAACCTAGGCATACATTCAGAACAGATGTTGTAGCATAGTGCTCTGAATTTTTCCCTGCTCAGTTTTTTGAATCACAGTATGTGGAGAAGTGATATTCCGTAAATTAACCACAATCTTTTAAAATGCAGAGTAACCAAATGCAGAGTTTGGTAACTGTTCTCCAGTTGCTCTTCTTCCTCTTTTCACTGAATCTCTACAGTAAGTGGCTGGTCATAATTTTGCACCTACAGTTCTGCTGAACATTTATTAGCTTTGAGGAAAAGACACGCCCTGGGACCAGTCACTGGAGAAGAGAGATAACTTCCTCCAAGCTGCAAATGGTGATGTATCAGCTGTTTACTTCCTGGCAAGGAAAATCATTCATGTTCTCATCTCTACACATAGAATTTGGTTTTCACACAAAAGGAAAAAGGGCATGTCATACACAAATCTGTGTCTAAATCCTTCTGCCAGTACATTTTTAAAAGATTACACTTCTGAGTGCAGGAGGGGGTACTTTCCCCACTGGCTCTTCTTCTGCTGAAAATTGTTCTCATGCTTAGTCCCTTCCCCAGCAGCCATTTAGAAAAGAGGGAGCATTTCCGCACCCGTTAAATGTAGTGAAATGCTTACCTAATGTAGTCGTTATATTCCACCCCTCCATATGGCATTGCCAACATCCAGCGTCTGGGCAGTAACTGGCTTGCTACATCCTCCATTTTAAAGCATGAGTTTGGGAATCACATAGTGGATTCACCAACCTATTTAGCGCTAGCTACCAGAAAGCAACCAGCAGGCAACCAGCAGAGGGAAGGTAAAAGGTAAAGGTAAAGGTATCCCCTGTGCAAGCACCAGGTCATGTCTGACCCTTGGGGTGACGCCCTCTAGCGTTTTCATGGCAGACTCAATACGGGGTGGTTTGCCAGTGCCTTCCCCAGTCATTACCGTTTACCCCCCAGCAAGCTGGGTACTCATTTTACCGACCTCGGAAGGATGGAAGGCTGAGTCAACCTTGAGCCGGCTGCTGGGATCGAACTCCCAGCCTCATGGGCAAAGCTTTCAGACGGCTGCCTTACCACTCTGCGCCACAAGAGGCTCTTAGAGGGAAGGTATGGGGTCTCAAATGTGCTACAGGCACCTGCCTCATCCTGCCCTTACCCTCACACCCACCTCCCTCTCCCTTGTTCCCGGGGATAGGATTTATTTTTAATCGCCAACTTACTGGAGCAACAAATATATGAACAAGTGTGCAAGTGATGCCAGAAATAAAATAATATTTTTTCAAAGTTGTAATACAAAGCGTGCCTCTCTGAAGTTTTCTCCCCTCTCCCCAAATCAGGAACGAGATTAATTTTTAAAAGTATCAAAGGACTCGTGATCCCATAAGGGGTGGCATTCAAAAATGCCATCTATGCATCTATGATCCTATGCATAGGCGTTTCAGTGGAGAAGTATGCTTTTTTAAAAAATTAGCAGGCATTGCAGGACCTTTAAAACATGAAGAAAGGGGTTTGTTTGCCTGGATTGATTAACAGGTGGAAGTGAGTAGCGTATAAGGCGTGTTGCTCTCTTCCGCCTCTTCCAACAGCAGATGTGAAGGGTAAGATGTTGAAAAGAAGGCAGACAAAGGCGAGACAGCAAAAAGGTGAGATGGAGCTGGGAGGCACGATATGATTTAGAGCTACGCCATTCAGCTGGCATAACGCTATTTTTACTGATGTGTGGAAATTGCCAGAGAGTTGTTCTCATTATTCTTCCTCACTACTTCTCCATTCAAAATCTCTTTATTCTTCTAACTTTAACCTGCTCTTTCATTCAGAGTCAAACTCCTCTTCCTTTCACACAGCTCAACATTAATTGCTCTAACTGTGCACTGTCAGCCTTTTCTCCAACTTTTTGTCAGCTCTTATTGGTACCTTTTTGAAAAAAGCAGAACAGGATCTGTTCATCACACCATCTTTTCCCCTTCTGCTGTTCTCCCTGACTCTGGAACAGTTTCCCCTTCTTCAGTCATCAAGCCATCTCCTTCATCAGCTTTCTCTTTTATGGGACTAGGCCTATAGCTATATATAGAAGGAGGTATATAGGTAACTGTATGCTATGTATGTAAACTATTTATAGCTACGTACACCTAAATACAGAAGGTAGTTTGCTTCCTTTGCACAACAGAGCATATTGTAGTAAAATAAAATGGAAGTTCAATGGTATGTTGAAGACTGACGTTTTTTCCTGCATGATTTCCTCAAATGGTTATTGGAGATAAGTTGGCTTTCTCAAAAAAGATAACATGGTCAATGGCATCCAACACCCAGCAGTCCAGGAAAGTCAACAGAGACACATTCTCTCTGTCACTATTTTGGAAAAGAATATCCATCAAGGCAACCATAGCCATTTCTATCCCAAACCTAGATATGAATCCAGTATGAAATGGGTCTAGATAATCCATTCCCTCCAAGACCATGTGAAGCTGCATGGCTACCACCTGTTCAAATACCTTGCCAAAAAATCGAATATTGGCTACTTGGCAATAGTTTTTCAGCACAGGGTGGTCTAGGAATGCCTTCTTCAGAAGTGCTGGAACAACTGCTTCTTTTAAAGTGGTGAGAACTATACCCTCCTTTATAGAGTTGTTTATGTTAGTGCCCTTTTGAACTTCTCAATAAGCAAACTCTTTTGATGAAGATATCCTCTTTATTAAGGAAAAGTAAACAAAAACAGTATACCCAAAGTCTTTTCAGAAACTAAAGCTAGCCCCAAGCTCACCCACCTATATTATCCACAGAGCCCACCCCTGGCACCTTTTGAAGAACAAATGTTCCTGGTTCCCACAGACTAAACTAGCAAAAGCAAAAGTAATCAAGGGCTCTCCTAGACATGCCAATTCTGCTTCCCAAGGCTGGAGACATAACCCAGAGCTTCAACAAAGTTATTTGGAAATTTACTGCACATCTTCCTCACTGGGAGGCACTACAAAGGAAAGGAGCAGGCATCCCATTTGCTTAAGCAAGGTGTGAAAGGCAATAATAGCTAACTCTAAAAGTGATACAGAACAGAACACAGCAGAATCAAATGAAACCTCAAACAGTTCAACATGGCAAGAGAATATGTTTACAAGAGAATATAAATACATGATCTTGACAGTTTATTACCTCCCAGAGGCATTCTACCAACCCTGCCAGGCTTGATGCATGTGGTGGGCTTCACACTTCTGAGCAGCTTGTCCACCTCATCTAGTCTCACTAATTGAGATTGAACTGCAACAAATGTGGAATCTAAATCTCAGCAGATGTAAACAATTTTATCCACAACATGCATCACAAAACCATCACTGAGTTAACATTTTCAGGAGCAGAGTTTAAGAGCCCTTCAGGAATGCTCTGCTGGATGGCATGGTATGAATGCAATGTTGGCAAGGAAGTGCTTCCCTCTTTGCTACAGAGTAAACACAATAATGTGCTCTCACCTGATCTTAGCCACACTCATTTTGAGTTTTCATTTACTTGTGCTCCAAACATATGCCCATCTGCTTAAAAGAGTAAAAATCTAAAAGCATCTGAGAACACATAAAAGTAGAAGGGATGAAACAGGGAAGTTTTAGGGAAGGGACATACAACCTTACATATGGGGCCGGAAGTCTGGAGAGGTCCCGTGGCAGAGCATCAAGGAGGAAAGAAGGAGAAAAAGCCTGCAGACTGTATCAGGGGTTCTCAGAAGGGAACCAGAACCCTGACCAGAAGAGAGATCTGAGGAACCATTTGCTAAGGAATTAGTTTTTCTTTTAGGGACAGAAAGTTCCTATGGTAAGGAGTTTTTGGGCCATTCTGGCTTTGGATTGGATCAAGACAAAAAGTTTGAATCTCACTGTCTGGTTTAAAGTTAACTGCTGTCAAACTTTGGCAGGAAAAAGTAGGGGAAATACCTTAATTAGGCTATTGAGAGCCAAATCTGCATGGGCACAAAGAGACTGAGTGAGGCAACATTAGGTTGAAAGAAGCCAGAGCAGCATGGACACAACAGTTTGGGTGAATAGCTCTTAAAACAGCGTAGAGGACCAATTAATCACTTGACTGCTCTTCTTGATTGAATTAAAAAGGTGTGTGGGGAGGTGAAGGAACAGGGCATTGGTTGTTGAAACACCAGTTGGTGTTTCACAGAGGGTAGTCCTCTTCCCACTTGTCCAGAGTTTGGGGCTGGATTATCATCAGTATGCTGATGACACTCAGCTGTTCATCTTGATGGGTGGCTGCTCTGACTTCCCACTCCCAGAAACTTTTGCCAGTTGTTTGGAAGCAGTGATGGTTTGACTCAAGAAAAGCTGACTGAAACCTTCCAAGATGGAGGTCCTGTGGTTTGGTAGGATGGGGATGGACTTGGAAGCATGCTTACCCACCCTAGATGGAGTGCAATTGAAGATCTTGCACTCCACTAGGAATCTGGAAGAGATCCTGGAGACCTTGTCATTGGAAGCCCAGGTCCCTAAGGTAGTCCAGCTGGCATTTTCCCACCTTCACCATGCATGGCTACTAGCACACTATCTGTCCCAAGAACACCTTGCCACAGTGATCCATGTGATGGTCATCTCCAGACAAGATTTCTGAAATTCACTCTACACTGGCCTTCCCTTGTCCTTGACTGGGAAACTTCAGCTGGTCCAAAATGCAGCTGCTAGGGTTTTCACTGAAACATCAAGGAAAGCCCACATCCAGGCAGTGCTGAAGCAGTTGCATTGGTTGCCAGTTGTCTACCAGATCAAGTTCAAGGTTTTGGTATTAACCTTCAAGGCCATTCACAGTCTGGGTACAATATATTTGAAGGATCTCCCCTATTCCCCCCACATGGCCATGCACTCTGTGGGTACAAACAGGTTGAAGGTCCTGGCCCCACCTGGCCTTGACCAGGGCCAGGCCTTTTTGGTACTTATGCAGTTCTGCAGGTCTTGCAATACTGAGCTCTTCTGCCAGGTGTTTGGTTCAGGTTGATTAAGATCTGCCCCTTCCTCTGGTGCCTCTTGGCATGTAGTCCTTTACATTTCTTCTGGGCACTTCTGATATCTGGCAGTAATGTTATGACTTGGTAGGGGGATGGGGTTAGTGATGGGCTGGGATGGGTGGGAGGGGATTTCTACTGTTTGTTTTTTCTTGTTATTGTGTTGTAAACCACTGTGGGCCAATAGTGCTGGGAGCAGCAGCATAGAAGTCTAATGAATGAATGGGCGAACAAACGGATGAATAGTTACGGAGAACAATATGCCATTGAGTTGGGGGATATTGCACTTAATCAGTTTCTAATTTCAACACACCCTTCCTCTTCTTCCCTAGGATTTTCCATTGTCATGGCAGTACACAGGTGCCTTTATGAGACTCCCAAAGTCTCAAGTCCCCTGGCACTTAGTCTGTAAAAGGAGATGCCTGTTAAATATAAATCCAAAATAAGAGTGGAACCCTACTGTCCAAGAGGGTCTTGGTTGGAGGAGGGGAATTAGTGGTCTGACACTGAAATCTCCAAGGACAACCAAATCTGAGATTCAGTCATCTCAGGCAGGGAGAGACTTGGGTGGTACAGTGATTAGTACACCCATAGAATCCTGTCCTGACCCATCCAATCAAAATGGGCCTCGGGATAACAAAGTACCTGGTGACTGCCAGAGAGACCAAATAGGCCACAGCCACTCTGTCCCCCCCCCCCCCGCCCCACTCCCACCAAGCCTAGACAGACATGATACTAGACAGGTGGTGGGGCACAGCTGGGAGACCACCACCCCTGTCCTTAACCACAGGCAATATTCTGAAGACAGTTGATGTGAGCAGCAAAAAAAGATTGCGAGCATATAAAGAGATCCGTAGTGTAACATTGCATGAAACTCCGTGCTTATATATGCCCAAGATAAGCGGATGCTTTGAAAGTAAATGGATTTAAGGACACATTAAAAATGTTTGGACTGTGACTGTCAAAACTACGATATTCAATTGTCTTGATTCCTTTTGCAAATGTGTTGGTGTTTGTTGGTTCTTTCACTTGTGTATGGTCTGAGCACAATCAGAGCTCCTGTAGCAGCACTCCCAATTCATGTGGCTACGGTTCTGACAGGAGATCTCACTGGATTGGACTTTTTTGTCAGCCGAACTTCAGGCTCGATACATCAGAGTGGCTGTTGTGCTGATGGGCTGTTGCCACATTCTTCCCAACAGAGAAACTGTATTGAACACATCCTTTCTCCAGAGAAAATATTGATCTGGAGTTTAAATGGCTTCTCATTAACACACCACAATGAGTGCCACTGGAGATTTCAGTTTGATCTGATGACAAAGAAAGGCCTCTGATACTGATCTTCAAAAGAGCCCTCTCCTCTCCAATCTGCTTTCATGTGACATCAAAGGAACTGCTTTGTTATTTTTTGCTCAATATGTCTGAGAACATCATTTTCATTTATTAAGAAATGTCTTTAGCTTGGCCACAGGAGGAGGGACTGGTGGATTAAATATCTTGGTAGTTTTGCAGAAAGCCTTTGTAAATGAGGCAGAGCTCTTTGGGGGGAGCTTTCTCAGTCCCACCTGCCTCACAGGGTTTCTGTTGTGAGGAGAGGAAGGGAAAGGAGCTTGTAAGCCACTTCAAACAAACAGCATTTCTTCTCTTGATGCTAAGCATGTCACAGTCTGAAGATGACGTTCCCATTGCCTTGCACTAATCCCATCTGCACTAATGGCATCACTCTCTGGATGTCAGCTTTCTTGGCACCTGCTTTGGCCAACATGGCTTGCCTTGAAGACAAGAGCCTTGCTGGCAAGGCTATTCTGTGGATCTGCTAGGGAAGGTGAGCTGTGGGTCTGCTAGGGAAGGTGGGGTCCCCATAGAGATATCCATTCAGATTTCTAAACTGTGTTCCCATTTCTCCAATTCTATAACCGTTGTTTCTCTTAGGAAGAAGACCCTGATTTGCAATTTTGACATTTGGAAAGAATTTGCCATTAGAAAGGAGGCTATGGTTGTGGCAGCAGAATGAGAATGAACAATGTAAAACAAAGAGCAGAATGACCAGTTTTGTCATAGTTGACCTGTATAGATTGATGTTCATGATCATATCATTAGATATGGTCTGTTTCTCCTTGCCCAGCTATGAACTAGCTGACCATGAAGCTTGCTCTTGAATGTGGTGGTGGTGGTGGTGGGGGGGGGGGGTTGTTTGTTCTTTGTTTTGCATTATGCTGCTGGTATTAGCAGAGCTTTGGCAAAGTCAGAGAGGGGAACAATGCACAGATGACATCTGGCAGAATAATATACTTACTCATATGTGAAGTGACATCCCATGGATGCTTGCATGAATGCATTTTTAGGCCCTCTTTGATCTCCAATTAAATTCCAGAGGAGAAAAATAATTCAAAACTAAGATGGAAGGACAATGATTTAAAAAATCCCCCCCCCAGATCTCAACATATGAAACCTCTTCTTAAATGTATGCACTGTAACCAAAGAGGTATTTATGCTCTGTAAACACAAAAGGATGCCAGCGTTTTGCCCTTGAATTAAGGTTCTTTAATTATTGCAGGTTGTCATGGATGTGGCCAGAAGAAAAGCGGAACAGTTGCTGGGATTGACCAAAAAGATCATAGAGGATGTTGCAGCACATATAAATAGATGAAACTTGGCCTTTCAGGGAAGCCAGCCAAGAAGGGAATCTAGAAGCTCAGACTAAAATAGCCTTGGAGATCAGGAAGAAGAATATAATGTGGCAACAGATATATGGTGCATAGATTAGAAGCTGCTTAATCCATTACCAATAGATAACATTTGTTGAGGCCCCGGGGCAGAAGTATCTGAGAAGTACAAGAATCCAAATTCACAGAAATGAAAATGTGTTTCAAGGATGAGAGTATTGGTTGAGGTCAAAAGCTATTCATATCTATGAAAAACTTATTTTTAAAAATTGACTTTGCAAAGACTAAAATTAGCCAAGAATGAACTAACATTTTATATAGTCTATGAAGACGTTTTAAGTATAGATAACCTTATATAAAGTATGAAGTTGTGAGATAATTGATTAGCCAAGAATCTGACCCCTAATTAAGATCCCTACTGTTAGGAGATTGTTTTAAAATCCTATAAATAGTGGAGGATGTATTGATCAGGAACTTATTCTGAAATGGGACTCCTTGCCTGTGACCTGCTTGCTTTAAGGGTAAGAGACTTTTATGGACTTGCTCCTTTAATCACCTATGTAACAATGATGGATGGATGGTTGTGTGGCTTTAGTCTATGTTAAGAGCACAATAGTTGTTCTTTAATTTTTTAAAACTAAGAATGAAAACAGAGATTCTGTAACAGAGATTCCCAGAGCCATAGGGAAGGGTGGTATAAAAATATAAACAAACAAATAATAGTATTTACTTTGTATACTATACCCAGAATGTACCTACAGCATTGCAAAGGTGCTGATCCTGCTTAGCTTTCGATATCTGATGACACTAAGCTAGCTGGAGCCATGCAGGTCAGGGTAATACCTGTAATATAAGAAATTCCATGTTTTTGTTGGGGTAGGGAACACCAGGGCAACAGCCTTTTCAGTCCTGGTCCCTACCTGGTGGAACAAGCTCCCTGAAGAACTGCAGGCCCTGTCGGAGCTCTCAAGGTTCTGCAGGGCCTGCAAAATGGAGCTCTTCGGTCAGGTGTTTGGTTGAGGCTGGACGTGGTGAGTACCACAGAATTTCAAACTCCCCCCCCCCCAGTCTTGGGTACTATATCTATATAGACCATGGTTCAAACTGCCCTTTATCACCTTAAAGTATCCCATGTCTCTCAGTGAGGTCTGTGCATATGCTGTGCCCAAAATTCAAGTTCTCTGACAGTGGATTCTGAGATCTGGATTAACGTGAACATTTAAAAGACTTCGATTATTCTGTCAGTTGTTCATGAGGAGGGGAAGCTGAAGTGCTGCCCACAGGAAATCTTAGTACAAAACAAGACATCATGAGGAACAGAAGACTGCCACTGAGAATGACAACTCTGTGGTGAATTCTCCCTCATCCCTGCCCCTCCTGCAGCAGATAGTTGCTCTGATGTAATTGCTGCATCCATTTCTCTTCCCCATCCACATATCACTGCGGGTGGGCAGGGAAATGCATGAAATGATAATGCCACATCACGCTTCCCCCACTACAAGTTATGGGGAAGCTGGCGTGAGGTTGACATCTTCTGTGGCAACTCTATGTTCTTCCTTTTGCCTGCTTATTGGGTAACTGTTCTGGCTCCTAAGATTTGTCAAATTATTTCTGCAACTGTAACAGCATTAAAAAAACTGGGAGAAGGAGTTGGATAAATGAAAGCTGAACTTCTTGAGATCCTAGATTTTGCAGTTTATCTGTGCTCCTGTGGAATGGTGTGTTAATGGCTGGTAGATTCCGGACAGGAAAAAAACCATAATTAACTTACTCAATTCATTTCCATCGTATGCAGTAATGGTACCTAGTTCAGAGTACTTTTGAAAAGTGTTAGAAAAATGCACAGATGATAGGTCTATTATTTCCCACAATAGCTCAATGGATTTCTCCTTGTTGGAAGCAATATACAGCTGGATGCTGGAGACCAGGGGTAGTCAACCTATGGTCCTCCAGATGTTGATGGACTACAATTCCCATGAGCCCCTTCCAGAAAATGCTGGCAGGGGCTGATGGGAATTGTAGTCCATGGACATCTGAAGGACCACAGGTTGACTATCCCTGCTGGAGACAACAGTGGAGGAGAACTGTTGCTTAGCTTGCCCTGCTTGTGAGCCTTTGTAGGTTCACTTGACTGACCACTGTTGAATGATGGGCTAGTTGGATCTTTCTGGGACATTTCACTTAGTGAGCCATTGCCCTTAAGGCTTATTGGCAGCCAGGAGTAAACAGAGCCAGACCCCAACAGCTTTACCAGGACAGCTGTGGATGATTGACTATAGTAGCACCCATGTTTGAGGTCAGACTAGCATCTGCTTCCTGCTGGACTGTTGGTGGTAGAGAGGGGCATGGCAATGAATGAGCCACCCCCAGAATCATCGCCACGAGTCACTGCTTGGTTTGCTCCTCTGCCATTGACATTTGTCAGTCTTCCCTTTGGATCCTACACCTTATATTCCCACAGAAGTAAAAGTTCATTTGATGATCACCTCTCTGTTTCTGGATCATACATGTATGCCAAATTGATGTGAGCCTGTAATACTGAAAAATGATTTAATCATGTGATCTGTTCTCCAAGTGGCATTCAGGCTGTCCTTATCAGCCACCAACAGCATTTTAACTTCTAGGGCAATGAAGCAAATTAGACTTGGTAGATATTCTGCTTCTCCAAAGAAATTTGCCAATGGTGGATTTTCATGGGGTTCCTTATCCCTCCTTAATCCCCTTACAGGATGCTTCTTCTCGAGTGCGAATTGCAGCAGCAGCAGCAGCACACTTTTTGAAGGCACATATTTCAAGGAAGGTAGCAGTTGAGCATGAGTCCTCAAACTGAGATCATGATCATGATCATGGGATCCCTACTCCAAGCTTCTTTCTAGTGACACCTCCTGCCTGCCTCCTCACCCCTCCAAAATTCTAATTAGCTGCCACTTTCACAATTGCTTTGTCACTCAGAAAATGACTAGCATGCACATGTTTCAAAAGGGATGTGAACAAAGATTGGTTTGCATGCAACCACATTAAACTAGCTTGATGCAAGGAGGGAGCTTCCTGCCAGGTGTTCTAGCCTCACATTTTCCACATTTCTCACTCTGGCACTTTTACCTTGCTCTGTATGTCCACACCTCAATGCACCTCTTAATTTTTATTTCTACCATCTCCTTTGAATTTAGAAATTTAAGGAAAGCTTGACAGGGTTTCCATGTCACCTCCTACCTGGGCCTTTTAACTGGAGACGCTATGGATTGAACCAAGGATCTTCTGCATGCTAAGCATATGTTTGAGTCACAGCCCCTTCCTTTAAGTCCTGTGTACTTCTCCCAGGTTTTTCTATTAACTATTTCCACAAAGGTATTTGCTAGTTGCTTAGAAGTTCTCTAGAATTTGAGTTCTGCTCTGTAATTTTGGGGTGTATACAAAATTGTATGACTGTGAACCTGAGGGCAGTTTTACATTTCTAATTTCAATCTACATGTTCAATTGATTATGTCACTCATAACATTTGCATGGTTGTGATCTCAATCTATTATCTTCCCCCAAAGACATGTTTAGAGAAATACTGCTTCCAGGTAGCGGTGGGAACTTGATAGAGGTTTATAAAATTATGCATGGTTTGGAGAAAGTGGAGAGAACTCCTCCCCCCTTCTTGTTATGCTAGAACTTGAAGGTACCCAAAAAGTAGGTGGCTCAGGATAGAAGAAAGAGAATTGTGGGGAGGTATGCATTCATGTCCTTCTAAAAGGCTTCCCTGAAATATCTGCTCAGCTAATGCTGGAAACAGGATATGGAATTAGATAGAGCTGTGGCTAGAACTCACAGGGCATTTCTTTTCGGATTTTATCCTCATAAATTAGCTCTGGCTTAGAGAGTATGACTGGACCAGGAATCCCCATGAGGTTTGTGGCTGAGCAGAATTCAAAGCACCTTATTGTATCAGTTCATGTTTGAAAACCCTGTAGAGTCTGTTTGATTAGAGATAATAGTGGATCAAAAGAATTATGTGCAGATTCTAATTTGGAGAATCGGGTTTGATTCCCCATGCCTCCTCTACATGAAGTCTGCCAGGTGAACCCGGGCCAGTCACAGTTTTTTTCAGAATTATCTCAGGCCCACCTACCTCACAAGGTTCCGGTTGTGGGGAGAATAAGGGAATGTGATTATAAGCCACTTGGAGACTCCATAAGGTAGAGAAAAGTGGGGTATAAAACCCTATAATACTACTTCTTCAATAAAGGCCAACAATGCCACATGTCATACCACTTCCAACACTCTTAAAAATTGTAGCTTTAATGACAATGAGAAAGGGTGATTTTCAGATGACAGGATGTTGTAAACTGCTGCGAGCCAGTCCACTGGGAGTGGCAGTCTAGAAATCAAATTATAAATAAATAAAATAATCACCCATATACATAGGTGGAGATCTTGCTAGTTATCCCTCTCACTCAGAAGTCTCCTGAAACTGCTAAGTCCCTCATCCAGTATTCAGGAGACAGCCCTATTTTTGGTAACAGTGTGTCTATTTAATAAAAGTAGTGACACGTAGGCTCTCACAGGTATGTGGAACACATACCCACTCCAGAGCTCTTTAATCTGTTCCCCTCCTCCTTTCTCTCCCCTTCTCTCACAAAAACACACGCACACACAAACCCCTTCCATCCCCACTTCCCCCTCCTCTCTCTCCTTCCCTCTTCGTTCCTTGACCTACTTCCTGCCCCCCCCCCACATAAACATGCACACAAAGAGTCCTCCCACCTCCCTCCTTACCTTTTCTCCCAGGAAGGCCCCAATCTCCTCCAGTCTGCTGGGCAGTGCCTAGGCCTCTGCTGGCCTCGTGGCCTGTGCCCCAGCCCCCAGAGCCCTGGAGGGTACTGGCCCGGCCCCTGGGAGCCACATAGCCTCCATCCCAGCTCCCAGAGGCCTCCAGGTTGGTGCCCCAGCCTCAACAAGCCATGTAGCCTCCATCGTGGCCCTCAAAGACCTCTGGGGTGGTGCCTCAGCCTTGGCTAGCCATATAGCCACCACCCCAGTGCCCAGAAGCCTCTGGGTGGTGCCTCAGCCTGCAGCAGCTTTGTGGCTGGCACCCCAGCCTCCTCCTCCACCGGCTGATTTGCTCCTTCTCTTGTGGCCTCCTCCACTTGGTTTACAAGATGGTTCTAGATGATGCTCTTGCATGTATGTTAGGTCCAGATTCTAGTATATGCCTTCTTTTGTCTTTAGAAAAATATGCCTTTGTTTGAAAATGACTGCAAAACTTTGGTAGTGAATTCTCTGAGCAGATGCATAGTTTATAAAGATAGTATTTAAGAAGGCTCTCCCTTTACAGTGGTATCTAGAAGCTGACATGTAAAATTCCATTCTACCCACCACAATTACAAAACTGAATTGGAAGATTTCTCATCTGCACCTCATGACTTCTTTTTACCTCCCCTTCCCTCAGCCCAAAATATTGCTTCTGGGGAAGAATTTTGGGTTACAGAGGGAGGCCCTCTCCCAACTTATGATTCATCACTCACCTAGTATATTTTAAAAGGTACCTTATCTAATTCTGTATCCTGTTTCCAATGAACATCTGGTTAGAATATGCATATGTGGGGAATTACAGAATTTTCTGTCTGCTATTGAATCCTTCCAATTTTCAAAAGTTTCTAAACTTTTTATTTTTTGCAAGTTTTACAGTGTTGCATCCACTCTCTATAGCCTCATTTAATATCACAAAAACTCCCTTGGGCTTAAACATATGCTCACACCTCCCTCCATACATAATTCTCTGGTAAGTAGTACAAAAATTGAAAGTTTCTTTTTTTGAAACAAAATTCAATTTGTTATGAAGTTTAAATTTAGAATCAACTCTGTAGGAAAGAAAACAGGCTGTCTTTTCACCTAATTTAGCCCTTATGACAAACTAAAGTGAAGGGAGGGAGGGAGGGAGGGATTGAGCTCCAGGTTGGTTTGTTCTCAGCATGAACTGAGTTTTCTCTGTGACCTCTGAATGTAGCTTAAAAGAACTTGCATTTCTCTGCCTCCAATCAAATTCTTCTCTTTTATTCCCTTACATTTGCAATGATCTCAGGCCTTTTTGTAAAAACACTCTTTGCAATGAAGTCAGCCAAATATTTTGAAGTAGTAGCAATTCAAATGATTTCTCCCAGACCAGTTGTTCAATTTTCTGCTTTAATTTCAACTCCCCCCATAAAAATAAATAAAGATGTTCAAGGAAGATGAGATGTTCTTCAGAAGGATGTGAATCGTGGCTCTCCTGAGTCCCTCCAGGGTCTTCCACAGACTTGGATGTCATAGGAGATATGCCTTAAGAAGTAATGTTGAAAGAGGGATAATTCCCCTTGACTTGTAGATGACACAACCAATGAAGTCTCATTGACATCCAGCTATTTTCATGAGTCTCCAAGAAGAATACCCCATTTGGTACGTTCTTGAGTATTGCAGAAGCTTTATGAAAAAAGCTACTTGCTGTACATGGTATGTCACAATAGACATGTGCTGGTAGAATCACAAACAGTCCTGGCAGAGTGCCACTTGTCCTCTCCGGTAGTCACGGCAAGGGCAGAGGCGCTGGTACTTGCTATTGCACCCTGCACAACTGAATAGCAAAGGTTCCTTCTGGAGGTAGCACTCCCGGACATTTTCAGACACAGCTGGGTAGAAGTGATTCATCTCTGACTCGGTACTATCACAAACCAAGTTGAGCCTAGAGGGAGAAAGAAAAAGAGAGCTTTGCTATATGGATCCTACTATGAAAAGAACAGTGAGTCCCATGGTAGGTTTCA
Source organism: Paroedura picta (assembly GCF_049243985.1). NCBI lineage: Eukaryota > Metazoa > Chordata > Lepidosauria > Squamata > Gekkonidae > Paroedura > Paroedura picta. The sequence continues at coordinate 127,881,858 of NC_135371.1, forward strand.
GCATGACTCTGCAGAAGTCATTAGGTTTGAAACAATAGCTGGGTCTCCTTAGGGTTAACTCAGAAAAGCATAATATAAGTACAGTGTGACCTTTAACACCATCAAACTTTTATTCCAGGTATAATCTTTTGTGTGCATGCACAAGTCTTTCTGGAGGAGAATCTCACACCCATTTGCAGAACAGGTCTGAGAGCCGCCCATTACACTGACGCCAAAGGCACATTGACTCAAACTTTGTTGGTCTGCTATTGGACTCAAACTTTGTCTCCCAACTGAAACTACCCTACATAAAATATATTTGATCCTCAAGTCCATGTGGTGCTGTAAATGTGCTATTTATTAATTTCATGCCCTTTTCCATCATGGAACTCAAGTTGGCATACATGGAATTCACTTGAAGTCTCTTATCCAAGCAGTTCCTTCCCAACAAGACCTTTATTGTATGATTCCCACTGTTCAAAACTCTCTTGCGTATTGTACGACCAGACAAATGACAAAACTCTCTGGAAAATAGTGACTGTAACTGTATATTTTTAAACTGATGCTTTCTTCCAAGCTCTCCCCCTGTTTTTGCAATTACTATAGGTTCTTTCCCACCCTGCTGGCCAGCAGCCTCCTGTTGCCTGCACAAATCCCTGACCTCACCCAGGAGCCAGAGGATACAACCCTCTTTTCTCCCTAGGGCTGTTTTAAAAGAGCACGAGTTGCTTATTCCCCAGACTTTTGTCAGATTCCTTCTGCTGGTGATGATGCAGCTGTCATTTCTGCTTGTCTGTTGCCAGGGAAGCCAAAATGGGGGGTCAAAAACTCACCACTGGAAGTAATTCATACCCATTCAGGATGACCTTTAACACCATATGTAAAGAGCTCTGAAGCACCAAGAGGATTACATTCTATAGTGACTGGAGGAGGTGGCAGTGGCAGTGATGCAGGTGGGTGGAGGTTATTATGGTAATAGCAATATGGTGGGGAACAGTGGCTAAAGCCACTAAGATCTAAAACCACTGCTATATTATAAGAATCATGTCCCCAAAAGCTGACCAAACAAAAGGAGGGGGTATACTCTAAAAAGGCTCCATTTGGTGACATTATTATTATTATTATTATTATTATTATTATTATTATTATTATTATTATTTGAATGTGTTTCCCGCTGCTTTCCAAAGACTCGTGGCAGCTTACAAACATAAAACCCCCATAAAAAACCCATTTAGCTCTGAGCCCGTAAGACCCCCTACAAGCCCCAGGATTGGTAACCAGACTTCCCTAGTCCCCCGAGCCGACCTCTCTAGAGGTGGGAGTGTAGAAGGAATAGCAAACCAAGCCTGAGGAGGGCCTTGTTGTTCTTAGCATTAGCCTCAACCAAAGACCTGGCAGAAGAGCTCCATTTTGTAGGCCCCATGGAACTGTGACAGCTCCGATAGGGCCCTCAACTCTCACGGGAGCTCGTTCCACCAGGTCAGGGTCTTAGGGTCAGGGAACATGTGATTTCAGGCCAGCTCTGAGTATCTGATAGTAACTTGCCAAAATATGAGTGCCAAATTAAATAAGTCTGGAAATCTATCACAGATATCCATCTATGAAAAAAGCACAATGCATTTTGTTCCAAAGAAGCCCAAGTTGTATAGTGGGCTTCTACCCCCTAGGCATCTCTCCTCAAAAAGCAGCCTCATGGGAAGATGCCCTGCATATACCTGTAGGTGTTGCTGCAGCTTTTCCATCTCCTATTGCTCAATAAAACCATCCGGCATCATATTAATAAACTCTGATTCGAACTAGTGATTCTGAACCAGCAATTTCTTCAAAATGGCTGGATTTTAAGAAGCTAAAGGAGCTTAGCAAGTAGAATCACAGCTCTGGTACTAATGTATCATATAAAAATGTCACTTGGACTCAAATTGCTTGCCTGGTCAGCGTGACAGAAATGATAATGCACCCATTTTAATTGTCCAGAGCTATGTATGGAGCTGGGTGGCAGATTTATGTTCTATGAAAATGTCAGCGCCTGTGTGTTCCAAATGTATGCTTACAGACACAGGAATAAAAGGGGAAGAAGGAACAGGAGAGAATAAAGGTTTCTGAAATATCCAACACACTTTTCAGCTGCAGAAAGCCGTTCACACACAATAGGACCAGAAGGCCTGTCCAAATATTTTTATATTTTTGCTATTTGTGCACAAAGGGCACTGAATAAATGTCAGAGAGGCATCCATGAAAGGATTTATTTGGCAAGAATTCAAGGAGCTGCAATAAAAATTAACACCAATTTCCAGGGCTTAAAAGGGACAGGGAGCAAAAGAGATTTTTAAATAAGGGAACTGTGCCTAATGGTATGGGTTTTCTGTATGATGTGATAGTACTCTGGCAACAAAAATTAAAAGGCTGACATTCAACCACAATACTCTCACATAACAAAATGTCCATGAAATGTCCATCATTCACAAAGCAAAATGCAAGTCATAATCCAAAGTTCAGATATTTCAAGCAAATAGCAAGTTTTGCAATAAGTTCAACATTCCAACTTGAATTATACCCTAAATTACAATTTGTGGCTCTTTTAGTATTACATGGAATTGATGTCAAAACACAACATGGCCATTAAAAATAAACACTTACAGCTTTGTCCCCACAGCTGTGATATCTGACACTGTTTCAGTACAATCCTAGGAACCAAGTCCCATTGTGTTCCATGGGGCTTAGGAGTGCCTAGTGCTGTGGCCTTAATAATAAAGTCTCAGGGGAATAATGGAAATAAGTGAAATAACTGACTTACTGTTGAAACACTTCCTTCTTGTTGATGAACTTGAAAAACTCTGGCTCACAGACCAGGCCATGCTGCTGACACGTACTGGTGCATGCCTGTCCAGCCTCTGAGAGCCACACCTGCATGGAGTTGACTGGGGGCCAGGTTGGGAGACTGCTGCTGGCATTGTGAGCCCACACCAGGTGTGTTGAGTTGGGCTGCAGAATGAATGGGCTCGTGGAACTTTTCATAGCTGGTGTGTCTGGTAGAGCGGCAGCAGCACAGAAATCCTATCAGGATAGAAATAAAGGTTGATATAGCGGCATTTTCAAAAGGGCATGAAAATAGCAGATGGGGAAGTAAATGAAGGCAAGGACTGAACTCGGGGAGATTTATGATGCCAAGGATGACTGTTTTGACATCCTTCCCCCCAATTGGTAATTATACCTATAGTGCTTCCAATCTGTTGATTACTCAAAGTTGTTCTAAATGGAAAGAGCTGACAGGTCTTCTCCAGAACAGAGTTCCTTCCAGCTGCAGTACATTCATTCTATGATAGTTTTGAATCCCAGATGGCATTTCATGAAATATTCCATAGCAGCAAGGAAATTCTGGCCACACCTTCTTTGCCTGAGTCACTACACTCCAACCCTCTATCCTTTTAACAATAATTATTCAACCCAACTTCATTGGTGTGAATTACACTAAGGGCTCTTTCATGTAAGTCAAGCCCTAAAAACTTGTGTGGGCAGCTGTCTCAATGGGATAAAGCTGAGAATGTTAGATGGATGGAAGTTGGAGAAAATGGACATCTGAGAGAGATGAAATATTTTTCCCAAGGGAGAGAAGGATTTTTACAGGTAAAGTCTTTCTGAGAATATCTACAGACCTATGTGAAAGGCAGCTGGCAGAAGAGGGGCCATTGATGTGGTGCTGTCCTTCAGGAGTGTTTTTGTGCTGCTGGGAGGAAACATTGCTTCTCAGAGCTTGTAAAGAGGATATACCTCACCAAGCATTCAGACCTTCCTGGAATGTGTCAGTTGGACCGTTTATGCACTGGAAGTTTCATGCCGGGCTGTAGGCTGGAGTTTTAGTTGTGGCAGGTTGCCCCACCTCTTCCTGTACCCACACAGGGGAGCATTTGGCGCGGTGCTCCTCATCTGCCCCCGATTTTTGCTCCTGCACGGGAGCTGGGGCAGTGAAGTTCCCAGTGCATAAATGGTCTTGGAGGCCCTCAATCTGGGACTCCTTGGTATATTTTATTTTGTTGCCAACACTGTTCTGTTCAAAACACCCAGTTCTATAGCCCTGGTTTTCTGCCCCCTGCCAAGCCCAGCCCCCTTCAATAAACAATGCTTATATTTAAGCTTCAGTGTGACCAGTAACCCAACCCCATTTAAGCATGAAAGGGTTACATGTGTTACAGAAGAAATGGTCCCATCTTGAAATATGAATTTGGGTGGCTTGTAATACTTACTTGCAATCTCCATGTAACAACTGCAAATCACAGAACAGCCTTGCCCTTCCTCGCTTCCCCTTCCCCTCCATCAAATCCTACTTGCCAATGTGGAAGGGACATCAAAATTTCTCTATTCCTTCCTCTCAGTTCTCCCCTCCCTTCAATGCTGGGGACTTAGGCAACACTTCTCCAGAGCTCCTGAGTATGTGCTATAGAATGGACGTGGGTGGCCGGCAAAGTTTAAGGGGCTTGAAGGGTGTTAAAATATTGCTGCACTGACAGAGGCATTACTGGGAGCATGGCAGGCTTCCGAATTGGAAAGGGACCCACATCTTTTGGGAAACTGCTCATTTTGTTGATCTCAATTCTAAACTGATCTTTGAAAGTTTGCACATGGGTATGTCATATGTCTTTTCCAGCACAGATATATGCACTGGAAGGGCAGGTGTACCTTCTGCATGTTTCCATAGCTTCTCATGAGGAAAGGAGCTTTAGGATTTGCTCAAGAGACTGTATTATCCCTTTGGTTTTTATTCAGGCAATAGTTACAAACAGCCCTGGTGTTAAGAATGTAGCCCGTGCATGATGTACCCAAAGCATATCACTTTGCTAGTTAGTAAACTGGGGGGAAATGTTGAAAAGGAGCTATTAACACTGATGTCCAGTCATGCAGAAAGAGATGAAATTAATGTTTCTAGAGAAAACATTCAGAAATGAACATCCCTATAAAATGAACATCCCTGTAATATAATTAATATCTCTTCACTGATCATTTTGAAAGCGTATATATTTCATGAATAAATTTTAGACGGGTAGCTGAGCTAGTCTGTGGCATTTGATGATGTTGGCTCTGGATCCCAACAGTTTATGCGGCAGGAATCTTTGCTGTTTTATAAGAAGAACTTCTACTTTAACTCCCTCCCCCCATATTATCAGTTCTTCTTTCCTATATATCCTTGAGGAGCAAATGGTGGGGGTTCCCCTCCCACATCACCAACTGTCTACTTCTTCTAAGACATCAATGAGATTTAATCTACATTAGAAAAATAGACAGTGATTATGAAGTTAACACTGGCTGGGTATCAAGCCCTATTGACCTCTAGTGCTCATTCTGCACATGTAGGATAATGCATTTTCCATGTCCTTTTGCAGCTGAATTTCCTTTGCAAAACATTGTGTGCAGAATGAGACTAGGCTGAGGCAGAAAGAACTGCTGGTCAAGATGTAGATTGACACAGGAACAGCTTGGAAGGCTCATGTAGAGCCTGTGCTGAGGCAGCTGCATCAGATGCGGCTCAGATCTGGTTCCAGGTTTTGTTTTTGATCTTTAAGGCCCTTCGTGATCTGGGTCCCATGTATCTGAGGGACCGTTTGTCACCCTATGCCCCTTGTAGGGCTTTGCACTCTGCAGGTACCAACTTGTTGGCCGTTCCCGGCCCCAAGGAAGTGCACCTGGCCTTGACCAGGACCAGGGCCTTTTCAGTCCTGGTCCCTACCTGGTGGAATGAGCTCCCAGGAGAGCTGTGGGCCCTGTGGGAGCTGCCATCTTTCCACAGGGCCTGCAAGACAGAGTTTTCTACCAGGTCTATGGCTGAGGCCAGTGCAGGAGGAAGATCTGACTGGGCCATCCCTAGGAAGCCTCCGGGGAGGGCGGTATATAAATATAATAAATAAATAATATCATACCATCTTTCAACCACCTTGATAATGACTGTTGACATGGCCCTCTCCCGCCTGGTGGCAGGCGTTCCATTATGGGGTAGGAATGTTTTCCTGTCATGCTGGTGGTTTTTATTGGTTGTGTTTTAATGAATTTTATTGGCATTTTTCTATTGTGGAGTTTTTATCTACTTGGTAACCCGCCTCGAGCTGACGTACCGGGAGTGGCAGATAAGAATAAACAAACAAACAAACAAACAAACAAACAAATAAAATTACCTGGTACTGAATGTAGACATGAATTCTTTCCAGCATCCCTTCAGATGTGTACTCATAGGGAAGGTAGGGATCAACCTGGAGCAAGGGAAGAACATTTAATATAATTCGTAGGAGAAGACCATCCCTGGCTCCAGATTTTTTAATTTAATACATAGAAAAAACAGGAAAAGGATCTCAAAGATGCTAAAAGTTTGCAACTGAGAAAGGCAACAAAATCAGCAATTTTGAGTGCACTTACTAAGTTTGCAGTGTTTCTCAGTTTTTACAGAATATATAAAGAACCAGGTACATAAGAAAGGGAAGAGGTGGATGTAAGGAGCCAGGCCCTCTAAAAAGTTCAAAGAGTTCTCATCTAGCTTTAATACCCTTAGTCATGATAAAAAGAATAATACATAATGTATATACAAATAACCAAACTTGTTAAATCTCCCGAAAATTAACAAGTATCTGAATTTGAAGCCCCCTTTGAACTTGAGGCTCAGGCTAAATGGCCTTAGATCCAAAGGCTTGCAACTAGTGGGGGTGGGAAAGGGGGCAACTACACTGTGCCATTGATGCCACATTTTTGGTATTCAGTGGAAGTGACATTGTATCACTGGTGTGATTCTGAGGTCACACTTTAGGATTTGCGCAAAACTCTATAGCCCAATTCCTATCACTCTGAATTCACACTGGCAATATGACATCACTTCCAGGTATCCACTGGAAATGAAATAACACTGGTACAGTGCCATTTTTAAAAAACATCCTTCCACCAGCCTTCAGGGGAGCTGGATATCTCTCTAGATATTTAGAGGCTAAGGGACAAGACGAGGAAATGGAAGATGTAGATTGAATGCAGGTTTCACCTCCAGAGTAGAGAAATTCTTATCCAGGTCTGAAGAAATTTAATAGGTTTTTAACAACCAAGTAATACTTATTTCCCCCCTCCACTATCAAAAGCAAGGACCGTTTCATTGAAAACTCAGTAATCTTGCACAATTTACCCCACAATATGCCCTGGATTTTGCAATTACACTTCTCCAGTGGTCATTTAGGGTTGCAAAGAAAACCGCAGGACTGCTGAAGCCAACTGCTTGTTAGACTTCTGGCATCTTCTGATGGGTCTGACTTGGCATCAAGCTTGCTCCTTGGTGCGTCTTTTCTTGGGCACTTGCTTCTCTTCCTCAGGAATGCTGGCAGCCCTCCTGCTGGACCTGTCAGGCAGACTCACAAGGCAATGCCAGCAGAGGCCCTCTTCCATCTGCTACCAGTAAACAGGTGGGTGAGGCATCGTCTTGAAAGTCAAGAGCTCTGATAACAGATGGACTCACAAGGACAAGTGGCTCCTAATGAGCCTGCTTTCCCTTTCCCTTTCCAATTTTTTAAACATGATCAAAGCCAATAAATAAGCCAGTTAAGAATCAAAATAAAACTAGGTGATTAAAAGCATATGGCAACTTCTCTTCTTCTGGCAAAAGCCCCCCTCTGCACTCTAGCTAGGCCTGTGTTCTTCAATAGAAATTTAACTACAAAACCCTCTGTGCTTGGGAGCTTGGCTTGTAAGCCGCTTATCAGTGTCTGATGACAACAGCGTACATTCTCTCTGAAGATTAACTCTGATCTTATCCGTTTTATGGCTTCCTTATATTCCCTCCCCTGGTGTTTCTCATCTTGTACTTCACACATAAACACATAGGGCATTTGTGGGGTCTCATTTAATCCTAAAAAGCCACCTGACACACTGCATTGATTGCCACACTGACCGTCGCTACTATACTTATATTAGAACTTTAATCCCATGAACATACTACTAAAGCATGTGGAATACAGCAAGACTTCCTACTGAATGAACATGCCCAGGATTGGGCTGCCTGGGGGTCATAAATTCACAGTAGATGGCACAGGGACGGGATATACTAGGAAAAGATACATATGGCCTAAAGCAGTTTCTCTGGTAATACACTGGAGTTCTGAATGAGAAGCATGGGTAATGTGTGTGGGTGGCATAAAGACTGAACTAAACTCCCACCGTTGTGGTTACAAAAATCCCCCAAGTGAAAGGCTATTTCTAAGTTTATAAGGCAATAATTAATCTTTCCATCTATCATTGTTCTTTTTCATCATCATGGGGGGGCGAGAGTCCTGAGGGGTCTCATTGGATATTTTACATTTTGAGCATAAGCACATAAGCGTCATTGCATCAGAAAAGCCAAGGAATATGTACAATGGGTTGGCTGCTGAGAAAGATTAGCATTTAATTGTGGAATATGATTAGCCACCAAAGCCCGTGGGAATAAGGAAAGAGCAAAGGAGAGAGTGAGAAATGGAAGAGGGGTCACTCTACTATAGCAAGATATAGAGGAGTTTTAACACAATTTTATTCCCAGCAAAAACTTGTGAGGATTAGAACCAGCTTCTTCACATGGAGTAAGTGCAGTATCACAATGAAGTCATTTATGTACAGGTATGTAAGAGTCCTCCATTTAATTGCCGACTCCACAGTATATATTTTTCACACCATTCCATAAAATGTCCACAGTATAGATCCATTCATTGAATCTGAAGAAGTTTGTTTTGCGCTACTATAAAATATGTTAAATGTTATGACATTTCTGAGGATGCAAAATGATTGTCAGAGCACTAAGAAATTCTAGCCAGATCTCCACAGATTTCCACTGCAACCAAATTCTATTCAGTAGTGTCTCCTAGCCTAGACCATTTATGCACTGGGAACTTCACTGCCCCAGCTCTCATGCAGGAGTACAAATCGGGGGCGGATGAGGAGCACCGGGCTAAATGCTCCCCCGTGTTGGTACAGGATGAGGTGGGGCAACCTGCCACGACTAAAACTCCAGCCTGCAGCCTGGCATGAAATCTCCAGGGCATAAATGGTCTTTATGAGCTTCCACGCCCACCCTATATTGAATGTGCTTTCTTGCTTCAGCTCATCACTGAATTGATTTGCACTAGGTTCTCCTCACAGGGCTGCCTCAGCTCCTTCTAGGAATCCTCATATGGACTTCTGCTCTGTGTCTTTTCACTCTGTGACAGAATGCTGCTACGCTTTCTTCCATTTTACCAGTCTCTACAAGATACCAAAGGAATAATGTCAACTTGCTGTAATGTAATCAGTATCTTTTCTCAATAAGGTCTGGGACCATCGCACCTGTGGGATCACCTATCCCCGTATTTAAGCTTTAATATTTGGAAGATCCAGATTTGCTCTGGATGCCAAGGCCCAAGGAAGTTAAATTGGCCTCAACCAGAGTCTGGTCCTTATAGCCAGCCTGGTGGAATGCTGTGCCAAATAAGATCAGAAATTAGTTCCGCAGTGTTTATAAGACAGAGCTATTCCACCAGGCCTACGGTTGATGCCCAAACAACATCTGGAACTGCTGGTCTCTCTGCCAGAAACCCACCACATTAGACTCCAGTGAAAAGGTTCTTGTGACCCTTCCCCTGCCTTCACTAAATTTGGGTGGCTAATACCCCAGAGGTGGGGGTGGCTAATACCCCAGAGGAAAGGACCACTGTGCAAGGAGATCTGGATAGATAGAAAAAAATAGCCCATAGCCAACAAAATTAATTTTAATAAAAAGTGTAAAGTACTACATTTGAGTAATTAAAATGTGATGCATAAATATAAGATGGGGTATACCTGGCTTGGTAGTAATACATGTGAAAGGGACTTAGGAATCCTAGTGGAGAATAAGTTGAATATGAGCCAACAGTGCGATACGGCAGCTGAGAAGGCTAATGGGATATTAGGCTATATTGTTAAGAACATAGAATCTAGTACTGTGGCCCTCCAGACGTCCATGGACTACAACTCCCATAAACCTTTGCCAGCGTTTGCTGGCAGGGGCTCATGGGAATTGTAGTCCATGGACATCTGGAGGGCCACAGTTTGACCACCCCTGATCTAGTAGATTAAAGGAAGTTATTATCAATCTATTCCACATTTGTTGCACCTCATTTGGAATATTGTGTCCAGTTTTGGGCACTGCAGTTCAAGAAGGATATTGACAAGTTGGAATGTGTTCAGAGAAGGGTAAGTAAGATAAATGAGAGATTGGATCCCATGCCTTACAAGAAGAGGTTGAGAGATTTGGGTATTTGTAGCCTGGAGAAGAAGAGGGCAAGGGGTGACATGACAGCTATGTTTAATTGTGTAAAAGGTAAACATTATAAAGAGGGGACCAACCACTGCAGCAGCTTTAAAAACAAGGGCCCATTCAATATAATATAGAAGTAGATTTTCCTGTTCCACACAGCTGCAAAAGCACATTGAAAGTGCATTATCCAATGTGTGCAGAATGGTCCAAGGACTAGGAGGAATGGGTTCAAATTACAAGAAAGGAGGTTCTACTTATATATTTGGAATATTAGAAAGCATTTTCTGATTGTGAGGACTATCCATAGATGGAATATGCTGCCTTGGAGGATGGTGGAGTGTCCTTTGTTGGAAGTTTTTTGGAGATTGAATAAGAAACTGGCAGAAGCATGTCATTTATTTTTAAGTTTCCAAGAATGTTAGGGACTGGACTGGATGTCCCGTTGTGGTCTCTTCCAGCTCTGTGTGATTCTGAGACTTTGTATTTTTATAAAGAGAGAGAAAAACAGATACTCAAGATAGGGATCACTGTTGCCATTCCCAATGTTGGAGTCTGCACATGCATGCATGAAATCCACAGTCTGACTCCAGGCTATGGGTAAATAATCATTACCTCCATATAACCCTGTAGTCTTCCAATGCTATTATTTCCATTTAGCTACAGCAATGGATAATCGCAAGAATTTCTCTTGGTTTCTGGCCTGTTTTTGTCTATTGCTTCAGCCATATTTGTGCTGATGTAGCTTCTTTTCCTTTTCAGAAGAATGCATCAAACTGCAACTCTAAAAATTTTGGTCTATAGGGGAAGTGCCACTATGCAACCTTCTGCCATAAATAACTCAGCTGAGAGATCAGCCAAGCTGGAAACTGTGCCCATTATATCTAATTACAGGGGCAAACAGTAATGAGTTTCGACATAATGACAGGAGTTGATTCTGACTATGAATTATTGAGTGTGCCTGGGTGTGATTTGGAAACTTTAAGACAGCCGTTTGATGGGCACTTCCGTGAGTTCCGTAAATAGATGTGTCTTGCTTGTTGTAACCCAGATTGTCTACTAGACTCTCTCAGCAGAGAGAGCTCTTGCATTGTAGTGCAGAATGCATCACACTTAAAACAGAATTCAGTTTGACAGAACTTCCTGACTGTAATAAAGAAGGAAGGCAGGAAGGCATTTTGTTTCTGTAGCACTGGTGGTGGTGATTCTGCATTTCCCTGCTTTTGCTATCAGTAGCCTTTTATGCACGGTGGCAGCTACTGCGCACTGCCGTCATGCCGTCGTGGCGGGGCACGATGCCCTGCTGTTCCCCGTGTATGCACGGGGGCGGGGCATGCTAGGCTGCCCCGGCGTAGTGCATGCACGCTGAACACCGGGGCCAGGAGGTAAGCCAGAGCGGTGGGGGGAGGTTTGGACGGCTCGGAGGGGAGTGGGGGGCCCAGGCTCCCTCCGCATGCCCAGGTGGGGGCAGGGGGTCACCCCTGCCAGCTCCAGGGCTCCGCAGAGCCCGCAGGAGCATGCGGTGTTCCTACAGGGACACCGTAGGGTCAGGGCTAGGTGGGCCAACAGGCCTGGTGCTGGCAATTATGCACAGCGCTGGCCCGCTGCAGCCCTGGCTTACCCAGGAAGCTACGGAAGATCCCGTGTTTGCTTAACGTGGGCCTTCTGTAGCCCTGAGCTGGGAGGCGCCCACACTGGCAGTGGCAGCGAGCGTTATTGGTGATTTTTCCTGAAGCGCTGCTGCCGCCAACGTGGGCATTATGGGTCTGCTTTGTTGGATTATTTTCTAATTCATAGCATGAAGAAGCCTATGGGAGGAGGACCACTGAAAGCCTCAAGTCAAGCCAGGCAGTCACCACTGAAGGCTGCAAGAGGTGGATGTGGCATGGAGAGGTAAAACTGGCCTCAACCAGGGCCAGGGATTTTGTGGCCCCAACCGCAAGGCTTGTAAACCTGAACTGTTCTCTTTGGTTGAGGCCAGAATCTGAAATACTGAAATTGTCCCTACCAGAGAATCCATCCAACCCACTGAACCCTCTCAACACTGGCTGGCCCTCCCCTTTAATGCCACACATTGAAAAGAGGCAGTCTCTCTTAAATTGTTCTATTTAATATTTAATTGTCTGATAAATTAATATTATAATAAATGTATTTATTATTATTATTATTTTTAACTTTGTGATTTGGCCTGAGCTGGTCAGGGTAGGGTGGCATACAAAAATAAAATTATTAAAATGATGGTTGATGATAGATTCTGTGGATGGCCAATAGGGAGCCACGGAAGCAACCAACAGGAGTGAGGATATGTCAGGTTAAGGAGTTAGCAATACAGGAGAATCTCCAATTCCACCAAAGAGCTGGCATGATGTAGACATTAAAAGAGGGCTGGACTAGGACTTTGCACAGCTGGATTCAGATACCCTGCACAGCCACAGAACCCCCCTGGATTACCGTGGCCCAATCAAAATATCTCATCCTCACAAGGTTGTTGTGAGCATTAAGTGGAGGGGGGATATAAAAAGCTGAGTTGTAGCTTGGGGGGAGACTGGAGCCTTTTGAAACCCGCCAAAAAGGGAGATAAATCATCACTCAGAGACATTATCGTAATATGATTCTAGCAGACCGTTGGAGGACACATGCTAAGCTGCTCATTATTTAGTTGGTGCTTGGAGGAGGGACCTGCTTTAAGTTGCTTCAGATTACATAATGAAAGGAAGATACAATATATAAAAATTATAAAGATGACTGCGTTCCTGGAAGTTAGATGCTCCTGGCAACATATGGGATACAAATCTATCCTAATAACTACTCTGGAGCAGGGTAGAGTCAGCATCCATCTTGCTCATCACCAGAAGCTGCCCGACTGCCACTGTCACCCTTTTGTCAGAGCCAGTTTTATTCAAAGGATGGTGATGATCATGACAACATCATGAAGACTAAACTCCCCACCTACTGATGGCGCTGCTTGAAGAAGACAGAGAAGCACTTCCTACAATAGCTTTCATGCGATGATGCTTCGAAACAACCAAGCCATCGTCCAGTCATTACAGTCATCACACACAGCCACTTTTCATTGCCTTGAGGATTTTTTTTCCCATTCTTTCACCCTGGGGATTCTAATAGTGCGGAGTCATTATGCAACTACACCGCACAGCACTCTAGCTCAACCAGTTAGAATCAGTAAGCAGGTTTGGCTTTGACACACAACTTCACCTCTCAATTATGTTTTGGCTTCTTCCGGGTCTGAGGCCAAAACTTGGCACTGTCACAGCTAATCTTCCACGGAATTACATTTTGGCAGCCTGTCTTGAGATCAGCATGTCTACCTGGGCATAAAGTAAGAGAGAATCTGGCACATCCTTTTTCTCCCACAGAAGGGAAAGCTGTTATTTTTTTTTGATGGATGTTGTTTTGGAAGGGACTAAAAACACGGAAGCAACCAACAGGAGTGAGGATGTGTCAGTTTTTAATTAAATAATTATTTTGAAGAGATTGGCACTTTACTGTGGCCTTGCATGCACAATTTAAGTTTATTAACAGAAGGAAGAAAACAAAGAAAGAATGAGACAATATACAAGATGCTCTTGAGACCACAGATAGCAGATGGGTCACCAGAAATAGCTCAGGGGATGACTGTTGCAATTAAGGGGATATGGGAGGAAAGAAAAATGCAGAAGTGGTTGCACTAAATTTGTGGGATGACCTATTCAAAGCCCACAGAGGAGATTTTTTTGGTGGGGAGTGGCAGGTGGGGAATCCATTTCTCCTTGATGGAAGACTTGATTCTTGCTATGGTGCTAGCAAGGGTGGGTACAGATGGCAATCTGCTATCAGAAGGCATCACAAAACACCAGTGTGTGTAATGCTGACAGTCTGCACAAGTGATTAAAAAGTAACAAGCTCTGCTTAACTTTCCTTGGTGTGAAATAAAGGTATATCTGCTATAGATGACAGATGTGTGAAAGGTAGTTAAGGAGGAGAAAGAGGAGTGGAGCATGTCAGAATAGCTTTTCTAGGGTCTATTTCATTTGGCATCTATGCCATCAGAGCTGCATTTGGCCCTTATGGACTGTTAACAGAAGAAGAAGAAGAAGAGTTGGTTCTTATATGCCGCTTTTCCCTACCCGAAGGAGGCTCAAAGCGGCTTACAGTCGCCTTCCCATTCCTCTCCCCACAACAGACACCGTGTGGGGTGGGTGAGGCTGAGAGAGCGCTGATATCACTGCCCGGTCAGAACAGTTTTATCAGTGCCGTGGCGAGCCCAAGGTCACCCAGCTGGTTGCATGTGGGGGAGTGCAGAATCGAACCTGGCATGCCAGATTAGAAGTCCGCACTCCTAACCACTACACCAAACTGGCTCTCTCAGCCTCACCCACCCCACACGGTGTCTGTTGTGCATCAAGGGTAAAAACCATCAAGGGTTCGATTTGAATTTAGGTCTCCCCCCCCCCCCCCCGCCCATTGAAACAGAAAAGTGTTCTGGGGAGAGGATTGGAGACAGCAGTGGAGGGAGGGGGAAAAAAAAAGGCAAATCTCTACCAACAGAAGTTAGGGCTTCTGGGAGCGTCTGCTGAGAGAAATTAGGGGCTTCCCATTTACGGCAAGCTTGTCACCTGGGCAGCCTTGGCCAATCAGGGCTTCTTTACCATGGAGTCAGCAACAAATTTGAAGCAGCCATTGCTCCGCATGCTTTCTCATGCTTTCTCAATCCGATTCTTCAAATATTGAGGGTTCAAACCACTCTAGGATATTGCAGGATTAAGATAGGGTCACTCCGCATCAATCATGCTTGTTGCAGAGGGAAAATTTAATTTAGACAGAATCAAAATGGAAATTGCATTCAGTGGAGATGGCAGAGACTGAATCGACCAGGGATTGGAATAAAAGCTCTGTGCAGACTCCACCCTTCCCTACTGTTTCCTGAAAGCACCATAGCCTCTCCCCTTTTCCTAGTTCCTTGTCTTTTTTACATACATCAGGGCTACCTACCTTTAGTTGCTCCCCCCCCCAAGTCTTCAGTTATCCCTTCTCTATCCTGGCAGCCTCTTCCTGGAAAAAACTGTATATGGTTACAGCCACGGAGCCTAGCTGCATGATGCCAGCTGCTAGGATTGGCTCAGTTGCATGGTGAGGAACTAACAAGGACTTGTGGAGCAGGGTGATTTAGCTCAACAAGGAAAGATGTAGCATGTCACTTCACCCCAGTTCAGGTCTACTTCATCGTCAGGTGAGAGTGAAGGAAAGCAAACAATGACACAATTGCTTTGGTTGAACAATGAGCAAAATCAAGTAAGAGCACACTGAAAGAGAAAAAATGCTGATTGATAGATCCTTTAAACAGCAGTAATTTGACAAGATTTTGGAATATGATGATATCGTCTATGAAACTCAGGCATAATACAGCCCTTTCCTTCCCACCTCCCAAATGGGAAGATTACATCTTATCCCTGTTTATGTCATCATATAAAGCTGCTAGCCCACCTGAAAAATTATCTTAATGGCTAGAGATCTCCAGTAATTAAAAAAATAAATAAGAGAAATTAAATCTGGCAAGGCTCCTGGGCCTGATATGATTCCAACAGAATTATTTCAAAATAATATGGATTGGTGGTATCCCTTACTAGCTTTTATATTATCATTAACTAGACAGGTAAAGTCCCCATTTCTTGAAAATGGCAATTATCATTCATCTTTATAAAAACAGCAATACAAATTACTCTAGTAATTATCCCCTTATCAGTGAAGTGTCTACAGTAGGAAAATGTACATTGGTTTTTAGTTGTGTCAAATGAAGGATTGGGTCTAATCTGAAAAAATAATTGGGCATGAGCAGGCTGGGTTTGTGATAGGGGAGTCTATTCTTGATCTTTGTATGGTATATCATAATTTGATTTTAAAAATCTACATCTGCCTCAGGTGGATTATAGTATGTAGCCTCTATTGATCAGCAGGTAGTCATTGATAGTCGTTAGTATTCCTAGAGATCATTTATGGCAAAAACAGGAATGACTTTCAATAGGTGGTAGACTATTACAGTTGGTACAAACTTTATATGGGCCTTCTTTTGAGTGTATAGTGTAGCACCAAATGGCATTTAATCTGTTCCCTTTGCAGAAAGGGATTAGGAAGGGATGTCTTTTGGCTGCCTTTTAATTCAATTTGCAGCTTCGAGACATGGTGCAAAGGTTGAACAATTTTTTCATTATCCCATGATAGTATCCCTTCCAGTTTCTGAGGTTCAGCCATACTGGACTTAATACTGACCAACAGCCAAGAGTTGGTGGATGAGATGAAGGAGGTGGGGACCCTAGGGGGAAGTGACCATGTCCTCATAGTTGGATTTTAGAAAAGCTTTTGACAAGGTTCCCCATGATGTTCTGATGGATAAGTTGAAGGACTGCAATCTGGATTTTCAGATAGTTAGGTGGATAGGGAATTGGTTAGAGAACCGCACTCAAAGAATTGTTGTCAATGGTGTTTCATCAGACTGGAGAGAGGTGAGTAGCGGGGTACCTCAGGGCTCGGTGCTCGGCCCGGTACTTTTTAACATATTTATTAATGATCTAGATGGGGACTACTCATCAAGTTTGCAGATGACACCATATTGGGAGGACTGGCAAATACTCCGGAAGATAGAGACAGGGGCTTTTCGCACGCCTTCAAAATCGCACAATGGTTGCCAATTGAAAACGCTACTGATTTGCCATTATGCACAACGTCGTTGACAATCTGCCACACACCTGAAACCGATCCGCAAAAAGCGCTTCCTTGTAGCGCTTTCAGGGAAATCCCCAAAAGTGGATTCACCCTCCAGAAAGCGCTACACTCCTGCAACCAATCTGCAACACTAGCGGGAAAGTTCTGTGCGTTACCATTGTGGTTTCTACAAAGTCCCTCCCCCTGGCTCTCTCCTCTGATCTTCCGGCGAAGCGATCGCCATTTTTTTTTCTCCGAGCGAGCGAAGTTCAACCCACCAGCAAGCCTGTTTAGATGCTTCCCCGGCTTCAGTCCCTCCCCAGAGCTGTTTAGTCACTAAGCACAAACAACAGAGAAGCCCGTTTGCTGATGTATTTTCCCTTTATTTTTTACACTGTTTTCGGCCCACTTGGGGGGAGCGTGGCAACGATGAAACGACAGCTCAAACACACCTGCCAGCTGATGGGTCTCTCCGTTGCAACGAATCAACACATATTCGTTGCAATGGGTGTGTTAAAAAAAAAAACCTTTCTTAAAGGGAAAGGGGCTGTTTGGAAGCATGCTAATGGCTGCCCATTGGCTGCTTGACGGCCAGGGGCGGGACGAGCTCGGCAATAGCGCTTCCTTTCTAGCGATTTTTGCTGAGAACGGAAGCTTGTGGGAAACGATAGAAACGCAACTGGATTCCACTACAAAGTCAGGTATGCATAATGACGAATTGCACTATTTTAAATGGCGATTTTTCGTTCAGCAAACAATTTGCTACAAGGATCCCGGTGCGGAAAGCCCCACAGAGTTCAACGAGATCTGAACACAATGGAAAAATGGGCAAATGAGAACAAGATGCAATTTAATAAAGATAAGTGTAAAGTTCTGCATCTGGGTCAGAAAAATGAAAAGCATGCCTACTGGATAGGGGATACGCTTCTAGGTAACACTGTGTGTGAATGAGACCTTGGGGTACTTGTGGATTGTAAACTAAACATGAGCAGGCAGTGTGATGCAGCGGTAAAAAAAGGCAAATGCCATTTTGGGCTGTATCAACAGAGGCATCACATCAAAATCACAAGATGTCATAGTCCCATTGTATACGGCACTGGTCAGACTACACCTGGAGTACTGTGTGCAGTTCTGGAGGCCTCACTTCAAGAAGGATGTAGGTAAAATTGAAAGGGTACAGAGGAGAGTGACGAAGATGATCTGGGGCCAAGGGACCAAGCCCTATGAAGATTGGTTGGCCCCTTCCAACTCTATGATTCTATGATTCTGTCTTGCTCTATGCCAATGATACCATTTTGTTAGCAAAAACTCCCATAGGATTATACTGAAAAGAAGAAGCACTGGCAATTAATCATACTGAGGGCCATTCTGCACATTAAAAAAAAAATAGTGCTATACCAAAAATCACGCCTCTAGCCATTCCTCACTTCCTGACTCTCTTGTTCTCTTCTGCTGCCTTCTAGTGCTTTTTTGCAATGCTTGAAATGGCACAGGAGAGAAACGTGCTAGAATCATAGAATCATAGAGTTGGAAGGGGCCATACAGGCCATCTAGTCCAACCCCCTGCTCAACGCAGGATCAGCCCTAAGCAACCTAAAGAATCCAAGAAAAGTGTGTATCCAACCTTTACTTGAAGACTGCCAATGAAGGGCATACCATGGACGAGAATGCTGGAAGGGAAGGGAGCATGTGAAGGGTGGGCGCTACTCAAACAAGAGCTATTGCATGCTCAATCAATGACTATTCCAGAAATACGAAAACACTGCAGGAGCTCTAAGAAGCCTATTTGGATGAACAGAGAACTTCAAGAGGAACTAAGAAAGAAAAGGAAAATGTTCAGGAAATGGAGGGAAGGACAGAGCTCTAAAGAAGAGTACCTACAGGTTACTAGGCACTGTAGATCAATCATCAGAAAGGCCAAAGCTGAGAGTGAGCTAAGATTGGCCAGGGAAGCCCATTGTAACAAGAAAAGATTTTTCAGTTACGTGAGGAGCAAACGTAAAGTAAAGGAGGCAATAGGCCCGCTGTTGGGTGCGGATGGACAAACTCTAACGAAAGATGCAGAGAAAGCAGAAAGGCTTAGTGCCTATTTTACATCTGTTTTTTCCCACAGGTCAAAGTGTTTAGGCACATCTAGAGATGGCTGTAGCCAAAGGATAGTGTCTGGGTGGCAGGTTAACATGGATAGAGAGGTGGTCGAGAGGCATTTAGCTGCACTGGATGAGTTCAAATCCCCTGGTCCAGATGAAATGCACCCGAGAGTACTCAAAGAACTTTCCAGAGAACTTGCACAGCCCTTGTCCATCATCTTCGGAACCTCTTTAAGGACTGGAGATGTCCCGGAGGACTGGAAAAGAGCAAACGTTATTCCGATCTTCAAAAAAGGGAGGAAGGATGACCCGGGAAACTACAGACCAGTGAGTCTGACCTCTGTTGTGGGGAAGATAATGGAGCAGATATTAAAGGGAGCGGTCTGCAAACATCTGGAGGACAATTTGGTGATCCAAGGAAGTCAGCATGGATTTGTCTCCAACAGGTCCTGCCAGACCAACCTAGTTTCCTTTTTTGACCAAGTAACAGGTTTGCTGGATCGGGGAAATTTGGTTGATGTCATTTACTTGGATTTTAGTAAAGCTTTTGACAAGGTTCCCCATGATGTTCTGATGGATAAGTTGAAGGACTGCAATCTGGATTTTCAGATCGTTAGGTGGATAGGGAATTGGTTAGAGAACCGCACTCAAAGAGTTGTTGTCAATGGTGTTTCATCAGACTGGAGAGAGGTGAGTAGCGGGGTACCTCAGGGTTCGGTGCTCGGCCCGGTACTTTTTAACATATTTATTAATGATCTAGATGAGGGGGTGGAGGGACTACTCATCAAGTTTGCAGATGACACCAAATTGGGAGGACTGGCAAATACTCCGGAAGATAGAGACAGAGTTCAACGAGATCTGAACACAATGGAAAAATGGGCAAATGAGAACAAGATGCAATTTAATAAGGATAAGTGTAAAGTTCTGCATCTGGGTCAGAAAAATGAAAAGCATGCCTACTGGATGGGGGATACGCTTCTAGGTAGCACTGTGTGTGAACGAGACCTTGGGGTACTTGTGGATTGTAAACTAAACATGAGCAGGCAGTGTGATGCAGCGGTAAAAAAGGCAAATGCCATTTTGGGCTGTATCAACAGAGGCATCACATCAAAATCACAAGATGTCATAGTCCCATTGTATACGGCACTGGTCAGACCACACCTGGAGTACTGTGTGCAGTTCTGGAGGCCTCACTTCAAGAAGGACATCGATAAAATTGAAAGGGTACAGAGGAGAGCGACGAAGATGATCTGGGGCCAAGGGACCAAGCCCTATGAAGATAGGTTGAGGGACTTGGGAATGTTCAGCCTGGAGAAAAGGAGGTTGAGAGGGGACATGATAGCCCTCTTTAAGTATTTGAAAGGTTGTCACTTGGAGGAGGGCAGGATGCTGTTTCTGCTGGCTGCAGAGGAAAGGACACGCAGTAATGGGTTTAAACTTCAAGTACAACAATATAGGCTAGATATCAGGAAAAAGTTTTTCTCAGTCAGAGTCGTTCAGCAGTGGAATAGGCTGCCTAAGGAGGTGGTGAGCGCCCCCTCACTGGAAGTCTTCAAGCAAAGGTTGGATACACACTTTTCTTGGATGCTTTAGGATGCTTAGGGCTAATCCTGCGTTGAGCAGGGGGTTGGACTAGATGGCCTGTATGGCCCCTTCCAACTCTATGATTCTATGATTCTAAGGGGAGCTCACCACCTCATTAGGCAGCCTATTCCACTGCTGAACTGTTCTGACTGTGAAATTTTTTTTCCTGATATCTAGCCTATATCGTTGTACTTGTAGTTTAAACCCATTACTGTGTGTCCTTTCCTCTGCAGCCAATGGGAACAGCATCCTGCCCTCCTCCAAATGACAACCTTTTAAATACTTAAAGAGGGCTATCATGTCCCCTCTCAACCTCCTTTTCTCCAGGCTGAACATTCCCAAGTCCCTCAACCTATCTTGATAGGGCTTGGTCCTTTGGCCCCAGATCATCCTCGTCGCTCTCCTCTGTACCCTTTCAATTTTATCTACGTCCTTCTTGAAGTGAGGCCTCCAGAACTGCACACAGTACTCCAAGTGTGGTCTGACCAGTGCCGTATACAATGGGACTATGACATCTTGTGATTTTGATGTGGTGCCCCTGTTGATACAGCCCAAAATGGCATTTGCCTTTTTTACCGCTGCATCACACTGCCTGCCCATGTTTAGTTTACAATCCACAA
The DNA here is from genome assembly GCF_049243985.1 of Paroedura picta. NCBI lineage: Eukaryota > Metazoa > Chordata > Lepidosauria > Squamata > Gekkonidae > Paroedura > Paroedura picta. The sequence goes on from NC_135371.1 coordinate 127,903,082, forward strand.
GTACCCCAAGTTTGATATCTAGTTGATTTTGATTTGAATTTATTTGTGAGCCATTCAAAACCATTGGAGCTATAACAACAGATTCATTACAGAAAGAAAATATGTAGCTGAAGATCTTAGAAGTTAGGCAGGGTTGGCCTGGTCAGTATTTGGACAGAAGACTACTAAGGAATATCAGGGTCACTACACAGAAACAGGCAATAGCAAACCACCTCAGAACTCTATAAGGTTACTATAAATTGACTGTGACTTAATGGCACTTTCCACCACCGAAATGGTAGCTAATCTCACATGGGATCTCTGGAACCACCAGGCCCAAGGTATCTTCCAATTCCCAGCCATGTGACTTAAGTCTCATTTGGCAAGAGACCTTCTGAAAATTGACCTTGAATTGACCTTAAAAATATGACTCCATATTCTGTCCATTTTTTAAGAAGTATTTTTGAACAAATGTCCTAACCAGCCAGATTTTTTAAAGCCAACTTCTCCATAGGAGCCAGTGCTTCGAGCAAGAATCACAGCCCCATGACAAATAATGAATTTTTATCAAACAAAATTATAGGAGGGGAAAAAGTCCAATCCAAATGTTATCAGCCAAATAAATAGAAAATAATGCAATTGTCTAATAGCGTGTAACAGCAGCCTGGGGGATATTTTAACTAGCTATTTTCACAGCAATGCTTAATATGCTACTCTCCCAAGTGTAGCTGGAAATATATAATTTTCCATTATATTCCTGTACGTTTGACTTTAATGAAGCCTTCTCCCTTCACTACACCAGAATATTGGCTGTACTAAATTGCTAGCGTAGGAATTGTTTTTGAAAATGTAAATGCTGAAGTTCAAGTAAATGACCCCATAAAGAAAGCCACCTCCCTCCTCCACCTGACGCCTTTAACCTCTCAGTAACAGCTACAATTCATCACTAGGGCAATACTTCCAGTGTCACCTTTTCTTGTGGGCTACAATTTGTCTTTTTTTGTTTCTCATGCTTTGTAGGTTTCATGCAATTGTTCTGTAGCCTCGTCTTGTTGCGATGCAAGGTACTGAGTGTCACAAGGTGAAAGTTTGAGCTTTTATTATAATTATTTGAAGAACCATCACTTGTGGTTGGTAGCTGAAACCAAATACCTGAGGGAATAAACCTTGCCAGTGATCTGCCAAATTAAATGCAACCCCCTACCTTTTAAAGCCGCCAAAATGGGCTCAATGAAGTTTCTGATTCGTCTCCCTCACTGGGATTACTGAAACAAATGCTGGCTTAGTTAGCTTCCTGGCAGACCATACATGGTTAGCAGCAAAGGTGGACAGGAAATTAAAATGGCCCCAGAGCATGCAAACATGAGTACCTCATGTGGTGCTACAGTCCTGGCTCACCCATTACCTTTTCTGCTGACTGAATCTGACCAGTAGAAAACAGTCCTTGTGTTGTTGCAACAGTTTTACAATGCAACAACATAAAATAAAGGGTATTTTTATAGAGTTGCCAAATCCAGTAAAACCACAGATTTTCTTGCAATTCCTAGGTAGGCATAATGTAGTTTCTAGGTTTTTCTTGGAAGTGACATCATGCTATAGGCCTTATGGCGATTTTTTCCTTTCCTTGGTCCAATAAAAGCTCTATTACTCAATGCTTTGAGTGATATAACAATCTGAAATGTCACTGTAATCTCTATTTCTTTCCCAAAAGCTAAAAGGAATATTTTTAAAAAAACATCCATGGTTATATTAGATTTTGATCTGTTAGGAAGGGGACCACCCTGCTTGGATTAAAATCACTGAAAATTAACAGCTGTGATAGAATAAAATGGCATATAGAGAGTATTTTTATTTATTTTTGTTGGATTTATATCCCACTGCTATCAGCGAACCATCTCGCAGCCGATTACATGAATAAAAGATAAAACCCCACATGAAAAGTTAAAAACCTTTCAGCCCCCCATTAGTAAACAAAACATAGCAGTGAAAAAATAAAACCGCAACCTCCTCCCCTATTTCCAGCAACCCCCCCCCCAGTTGTCTCAGGGGGAAATCCAGGGGTGCCATCCATAGATGTTTACAATAGATGTTTAGCCTGGAGGGGCCCTTCGGATCTTCCACGTCCTGGTCTCAACCAAAGACCTGGTAGAAGAGCTCCATCTTATATGCCCTGCAGAACCGTGAAAGCTCCAGCAGGGCTCTCAGGTTTTCTGGGAGCTTATTCCACCAACTTTGGGGCCAGGATCAAAAAGGCTCTGGATCTGGTCAAGGCCAGGTGAGCCTCCCGAGGGCCAGGATCCACTAACAAATTAGTACTCACAGAGTGCAAGGCCCTGTGGGGGGTATAAGGCGACAGGTAGTCCCTCAGGTATGTGGGTCCCAGACCACAAAGGGCCTTGAAGGTCAAAACCAGAACCTTGAACTTGATCTGGGTTGCAACAGGCAATCAATGCAGCTGCCTCAGCAGTGTCTGGATGTGGCTGGATGTGGACCCTCCGATAAAATATGAGAGATAGAATCTATTTTACTAAGAGAGCAAGAGCAAATCGGAGTAGGGAAAATGCAAAAAGTGGCCTCTCAAAGCCATCATTGAATGGGCATTCATTCTAAAAAGAGTAACAGCCCTGAGAAGACTGGCAGATGGGAGGGGAGCATGGGAGGGGAGATAATCAAGGGAAAGTATTTCAAAAAACTGCAAAGAACAAAATCGTCACACACAAATAATAGAACTGCTGTAATCAATCTGCCTAATCCATTGTTAAAATTGTAATTGATGATTCAGCAAGCCCCGTTTCATTGTTAGATTCAGCCAATAGCCTCCAGTTTCCTGTCCTTGAACTTAAGCCATGATAATTTATAAGAATCCTCTTTCAATAAAGCCAGATAGCCAGTGACACAGAAAACTTTAAGCACAGATTCAATGCAAATATCCATGCCCTAATCTCCCATGATGGCTTCATGATGGCTTCAAATTCAGTATACAAAGTATACCAGCACCACAGTGGTATATAGAGCTTTCTAAGGAAGTAAAGAAATAGAAAGTCAATAGCTTCCATGACCACCTTAATTCTTATTGCAACCCCATATAAAATAATAGGGATTACCTTTAGATTAAAAATTTGAATAGCTTCAGTACATATTTCCTTCCCCTTGTTTGAAATACACTCAAAATATTCTCTACGTAGGGCAAACTGGTCAAACTCTATGCCAAGGGATAGATGAACACAAATCTGACATCAAGGGCATTTCCACACATGCAAAATGTAGCTGGGCAGCCTCCGAATATTGGCAGCATATTCAGGCCCCTCCACATGATGTCGCAAACTTCCTGAGGCTGTCCAGTAGGCGGCTCATTTTCATCATTTTTTAAAGTGCGATGCAGTAAATCCAGGAAAGCTGATTTTCCACTCTAAAATGTGTAAGCCAGTGAGCAACCAGGGAGTCTCAGCAGCTTTGTCCTGCCCTCTCCTCTCCATTCCCTGCTTTGAGTAATTTTCTTTTTCAAAACGGCACAGACAATGTTGCAGCATGACCACAAATCTACATTTACCAAGGTGAAATAAAATCTTCTTTCAAGTCTCCACAGTCTTCTTGGGATCAGGCAGGCAAAACACAGCCCCGTTTCTGTTTTCTGGAGGTGGGAAATAAGCTCGGAAAAGGGGGGCGGGCGGGTGATCTAGCAACTTTCTCCCATTCATTCAGCCATATGTGTGCATTGTTTTTAAGCTCACCATTAGCACAAAATGTCTTTTTGGGCTTCAGTTACCAGTTCAGCCTTCTCACAACTTGGGCAGGCAAAAACAGTCCCATTTGTGTCTGCGGGAGGTGGGAAATGAGCTGGAAATGGGGGGGGGGGGATGGGTGATCTGGTTGCCTTCTCCTGATCATTCAGCCATGTGTATGCTTTGTTTTTAAGCCTACAATTAGCACTAAATACCTTTTTCGGCCCCAGAAACAATGTGCAGCATCTTAGAAATCCACCCAGACAGAAATAAAGTAATATATATATATATATATATGTATGTATGTATGTATGTATGTATGTATGTATGTATGTATGTATGTATATGTATATATATGTATGTATGTATGTATGTATATGTATATATATATGTATATATATATGTATATATATATGTATATATATATATATATATATATATATATATATATATATATATATATATATATATATATATATATATATATATATATATATATATATATATATATATATATATATATATATATATATATATATATATATATATATATATATATACACACCAATCACCACTAGACTGGACTTCTGCAACTCACTCTATGCAGGCCTACCCCGTATCTGGAAATACAACTGGTTCAGAATGCCGCAGCCAGGATTCTCACCAATATACCATGGAGATCCTACATCCAGCCTATACTTCAACAACTCTGCTGGCTCTCAATCAAATTCCAGATCAGGTTTTGGGTTTTGGTTCTTACCTTCAAGGCCATATGCAGTCTGGGCCCAGTGTACTTGAGATACTGTCTCTCTGCCTATACCCTCCCCCCCCCAAAAAAAAAGCATTACGCTCTGCCACCGCCAACTGGATGGTGATCCCTGGCCCCAAAGAAGCATGTGAACCCTCAACAAGGATCAGAGCTTTTTCTGTCCTGGTGGAATGAGCTCCCTGAAAAGATAAGGGCCATGCCTGAACTCCCACAATTCTGCAGGGACTGCAAAAGGGAGCTTCTCCACCAGGCGTTCCCCTGAGACTGATGAACCCATTAACATCTACAGGTCCTCCCTGAGACACCTTCTCCATGGCCTACACCAGGGGTCCTCAACCCCCGGTCTGCGGCCCGGTAGCGGGCCACAAAGGCCATCATACCGGGCCGCCAGTGGCCGCGCCTGCCTCCCCCCCTGCAGTGAGAGGGGAGGAAAGAGGCCGACACGGCAGCTGGCGTGTCAGCCGGCGTGGCAGCTGGCGCGCCAGCGACGCTAACGCGAAACTGCCCCCTGGTGGCCAAAACGCGCATGCACGGCAACTCTGCGCATGCGTGTTAGCGCCACCTGGTGGCCAAAACGCGAATGCCCAGCAATTGGGCATGCGCGTTTATGAGCAACTGTGGCAGCCGGGCCGCTGGCTCTCCCCCACCCCCGGAGGCGGTCCCTGACCAGATGAAGGTTGGGGACCGCTGGCCTACACCAGTCTGACCTCTCTGGGTTTTTTGTGTCTAAGTTGTCATTCCTGTTATATTATTGTTGATCAAAATAATTGAGATTATGTTAATTTAAACCCCTGTGGATTATTGTTGATGTTATTTCTGACTATGTTATAAGCTTAGGTCATTCCATGGATTACCCCACAACATTTTATGTAAACCGCCCTGAGCTATATGGGAGGGGGGTATTAAAATCAAACAAATAAATAAATATCCTGTTGCTTGAGCCACTCCCCAATAATCTTCAGCAAATAAGAATACTATTTGCCTAAACATGACAAACGGATTGGCTGATAGCGAGCAGGGTTGGATCAGAGACGGGAACTCTTTTTAAAATTGGTACAATTACTGTTTACCTCCATAATTTTGGGATAACCCCAGTCTGGTTTATCTGAGTGAATAAGGGAGCGAGGTCTGTCCACCACATGGAACAATTTTAAGCAATTCACTGGAGTAAGATCAACACCAGGGGCTTAAGTGAAGACTAACTATTAAATCTGCAATTTCCAAGGGAATAACAGCTGGCCTGATTAATAAATAATTATAACCAATAGTCTGATGACAAAAAACAAATCCTATTAGTGGAAAACAAGCTCTTAAAATATGCTCACCAAACCTGTGGGAAAATACAAGAAGGAATATAACCTTTTAAGGCTCTGATCAGAATGTTCAGCCATCATTAAAACAGTCAACTGCTATTAGTTGGATCTGTGCATTATGTGATTCTTTATTGTTATTTTTATTATTTATTTTATTTGAATCCTGCCCCTCACTTGCTGTTTCAGGACAGCTAACGACACAGTAAAAACAGTAAAACAGTAAAAGCATAATTTGATATAAAACCTACTCGCTATAAAACCAGGATTAATACCAAATGGCTGCCCAATACTCATCAGAGTAGTTCCTTATGGAACAGTGGAAACAGTGAGTGTGTGTTGGGAGAGGCCAAAGCTTACTTGATTATATCTGCACTGGCCTCAACGAAAGGCTTGGCCAAAGGGCTTTGTTTCACGGGCCCTGCAGAACTCTTGAAGTTCTGACCGGGCCCTGATCTTACTTAGGAGCTTGTTCCACCAAATTGGGATGAGGGCCTTTTTTAGCTGTTGAAATTAGTCAAGTATAATGCCCTTTAGGGGACATATTCAGATACACTGGACCCAGACTGTGTATGGCCTTAAAGGCCATATCCAAATCAATTTCTTATAGTATTTCTTCCATAGCCAGGTCAATTTCTTATAGAATTTCATAGGAACCAAAAACTCTCTCAGAGTCAAAGAAACCGTGTTCCTCTTAAACGCTTCTATTGTAGTTTCTGCTTAGCTAGTCTGCATTCCTTCATTCAAACCATAAGGCACATTTGATGGAATCAGAAAGTTTTATTTGGGGATGTCCTTCAAAGGAAGGCTTCAAATAAAGTGGTTTTAGGAGAGATAACATTTGATGTGGCCAAAGCAAAGTTGACGTTTGTTTGACACAGGAGTATTTTCCTCATAGTGGTTACATCAGGGGTCTTCAACATAGATCTTATCTTTGGGTGCCAACAGATTGGAGGAGCAAATCTGAAACATTCAGAAGAAGAAGAAGAGTTGGTTCTTATATGCCGCTTTTCCCTACCCGAAGGAGGCTCAAAGCGGCTTACAGTCGCCTTCTCATTCCTCTCCCCACAACAGACACCCTGTGAGGTGGGTGAGGCTGAGAGAGCACTGATATCACTGCCTGGTCAGAACAGCTTTATCAGTGCTGTGGCGAGCCCAAGGTCACCCAGCTGGCTGCATGTGAGGGAGCGCAGAATCGAACCCGGCATGCCAGATTAGAAGTAGGGTTGTGCGATTCGGCCGCCGAAGCGGCCGTTCCGTCCGGGCGCAGCCAGCGCCGCGCCGCGGGGGGGGGAGGGCGGTGCCGGCAGCGGCGTGACAGTGGGCGCAACCACGCAGGCGTGGTTGCGCCCGCTGTCACGCCGCTGCCGGCACCGCCCTCCCCCCCCCCCCCGCGGCGCGGCGCTGGCTGCGCCCGGACGGAACGGCCGCTTCGGCGGCCGAATCGCACAACCCTAATTAGAAGTCCACACTCCTAACCACTACACCAAACTGGCTCTCAGCCAGTATACTAAAGACAGATGGAAAGGCAGGCATCCCTAGACCTTCAATGGAGGCTCCCAAAAGTACCCTCATAACAGCAAGAAGGGCGTAATGGGTTTGGGTACTCAGCCTAGGAACCCACTAGCAAGGACAGAAACAGACAGATGCAAAGCACATTGACCAATGGGCATATTTTATTTGATTCTACACCTGGTCTAGAGCAGTGGTCCTCAACCCCTTGTACGGAGGCCGGTACTGGTCCATGGATCAGTCAGTACTGGGCCGCAGCTCCTGCTCGTCCTTCTCCTTGGCTGCTGCCTCGGGGGCTGCCCTGCCACTCTGCTGCCAGCTCACCTTTGGTGCTCTCCAGCGGCCGCCATGGCTGGGGCTCCCCCTCGGCGTGGCACTGCGCAGCTGCTGCTGGCAGTGCCCCCCCAGTGGGTGGTGGGAAGTCAGGGATGCTGGTGGGACAGCAAGTGGAGCAGGGGCTTAGACATCCCTCGGCAAAAGACTACCCCCCCCCCAGGCCTCAGTAAAATTGTCAAGCGTTGACCGGTTCCCGGTGATAAAAGGATGCCCCTCATGGCCATCATGTGCAGCCAGTATCCAAAAGACTGATGGAAAGGCAGACACCCTCAGACTTTTGATGGGGGCTCCCCAAAGTACCCCTATGGCAGCTAGGATTATATAATGAAGGGGGCAGAGTACCAGGGCTCCAGGTGGTGCAGCAGTCAGCAAATGGCTATGCCCTCCACAATGCAGAAGGGTTGGCCATCCACAGCCATCATCTCACCAATGAGGTGAGTCAGTGCTTCCTGAGCTCTCCCCATTGCCTTTTCTGGAAGCATGACCTTTTGGAGGGTAGCCTACCTTGAGGTTACCAACCATGACACCTAGAGCACAGGGTGTTTTTCTTGGAAGGGCCTTCTGCTGCCCCTCTACACACACATGCTGAGAGGGAATGGGCTTCTTCCCACTGCCTGCCAATCCTTCCTCCAGTGGCTACAAAGTGGGGTGCACCCTTTGCAGGTGCCTGTGGAGAATGAAGGAAGGCAGGTATTAGGTGTTCATGCATCTGTGAACATGCATGTGGTACACCTAGCATTCTGCCACAAAGGGGTCATGGGGGAGGGTGCAGAAATGTTTCCGCATGTTAGACTGGAAACAGGCCTTATAATCTGAGATGGTAGAACTAAGCACAGATGCTTTCTGGCACTGAACTCAGAGATGCCAGGAGTGTTTTACTTTGGGCAGCAGACAGAGCAAGGAGTTGGGACCTGGGAGGGGAAAATGCTTCCCCACCCCCCTCCCCGGAGGATTTCTCTATAAAGAGTTCTAGCAACTACTGATTGCTAATACCACTGTTTTCTCTTGGGGAAGCCCCAAGGACAGAACAGAGGAAGAAGGCTCCAAGACCCCTGTTGGTGCTGGACTTGGCAGGGGTTCATGCCCTGGGACAGGGGCCTCTGACTCTCTATGGAGGAAGGGGTCCCCCCCCCTCCCACAGTGAGCACCGTGTGGAAGACGGGCTTCATTCCCTCACCCACTTTACCCTCATGGTATTCACTGAGTCCCTGTGCTTGGCGTGAGCCCAGGAACAAACACCAATCAAATTCCTGATTCTAGAAACCTCTCAAACTCTGACAGCAAACAGCAGATGAGATCATTAGCTGGGGGTGGGTGGGGGAAATATAAAGGCACCCAGTAGCGATGTCCCTATGATCACCATGAGCACAAAAAGAGTAGACCGAGATTCCTGGGTGTAAACTGCACGGAGCTTTTATTCCAACCCCAGGTCGATTCAGTCCCTGCCCTCTACACAGAATGCGATTTCCGTTTTGAATTTGGGGCGATTTAAATTTCCCTTTTGCAGCAAGAAGGATTGATCTGGAGCGACCCTACCTTTATTGTGCGATATCTTGGAGTGCTTTTAATGCTCAATATATATTAAAATCACATTGTTTTGAATCTGGGCTCTCCTCCGTGGTACGGAACCCATGATTGGCCACAGGTGGTCATGTGATAAGCCTGCCTTAAAGGAGAAGCCCCTAATTTCTCTCAACTTCTGTTGGTCTTGGATTTTTTTTCTGCCTTCTTCAATCCTCTTACCCCCCCCCCCCTTCAAAAAAAGAAAGGATTTTTTTCTTCCTTTCTGACTTCTTGGATCCTCTCCCCCCTTGAAGAAAACAGAGAGTCTCCATTTGCCTCTCCCCCCTCTGCTGAGCCTCCCTAACCACGTGTAGAAGACTTTCCTGTTTCAATGGGGAGGGGGGGGGAGAGGAGGACTCGAGTTCAAAGTGATCTGAATTCAACAGGATTGACAATGGAATAAGCAAAGTAAGTGCAGACTCTGCCCTGGTTACGGAAAACTCCCACGGCAGAGGGGACCACTGGGGCAGGGAGAGAAAGGCAAAGCAGGCAATAGCTAAATCCCATTGCTCAGTGTGAGTGAAGGAAGAGCAGACCCAGGTCCTTGGTTCCATAAAACTTCCCACACCCCCACAGCAGAAAGCAGAGCAAATCACTAGTAGGAGAGGTGGGAAGAAGGGAAGGTGCAATAGTTAAGCCCCTGTGTTAGAACAGAGTCCACCGCACCCTAACCCCAAACTCCAAACTCCAGAAACAGAGATCAGATCAAACAAACAGAAAGCAAAGCAATGAATTTGTCATGCTAACTCTGTGTCTCTCTTTTTGTTGTTGTTGTTATGTGCGAAGTCGTGTCCGACCCATCGCGACCCCATGGACAATGATCCTCCAGGCCTTCCTGTCCTCTACCATTCCCCGGAGTCCATTTAAGTTTGCACCTACTGCTTCAGTGACTCCATCCAGCCACCTCATTCTCTGTCGTCCCCTTCTTCTTTTGCCCTCGATCTCTCCCAGCATTAGGCTCTTCTCCAGGGAGTCCTTCCTTCTCATGAGGTGGCCAAAATATTTGAGTTTCATCTTCAGGATCTGGCCTTCTAAAGAGCAGTCAGGGCTGATCTCCTCTAGGACTGACTGGTTTGTTCGCCTTGCAGTCCAAGGGACTCGCAAGAGTCTTCTCCAGCACCAGAGTTCAAAAGCCTCAATTCTTTGACGCTCGGCCTTCCTTATGGTCCAACTTTCGCAGCCATACATTGCAACTGGGAAGACCATAGCCTTGACTAAACGCACTTTTGTTGGCAGGGTGATGTCTCTGCTTTTTAGGATGCTGTCTAGATTTGCCATAGCTTTCCTCCCCAGGAGCAAGCGTCTTTTAATTTCTTTGCTGCAGTCCCCATCTGCAGTGATCTTGGAGCCCAGGAAAATAAAATCTGTCACTATCTCCATTTCTTCCCCTTCTATTTGCCAGGAATTGAGAGGGCCGGATGCCATGATCTTTGTTTTCTTGATGTTGTGTCTCTCTTTAACTTCACCAATTAACAAAGGGAGGGGAGGAGGGGAGTTCACTTCAATATATAGCCTCCTGAACCCCAAGACCAAGATGGGAAATTTGTTTTTGGCAGCCTGTTAAACTTTGGAGGCTCCTACTGGTGTCTCTAAGGCAAGATGATTTTGCCCCCACTCTTTCCTTAGAGTTTTGTAAACAGTTTAATTGACAGGCACCAGTCTGTCTCTGCTCATGAACTATGATAAAAATTAATGACAATGGAACCTCCATGAGCATTGCTTCATGGACCACAGACTAGCCAAAATTCATGACAAATTTTGGTCTGTATGCTAGTTTGAGACCATGCCCAGTTCAGAGGTAGGGAAAAAACATTCACAAGCAGTCATCAAGCTGAAAAGCATTGACTGTAAGACACCCAATCCTTCCTTGTCTTAACTGAAGTTTATTTTTAATTTCCTGCTGCGGCAAAACATCATGGGAATCCAAAAGCACAAGCCCATAATAAAGATTTTAAGCTTTTAGGGTAGGTCAGTTTTTACACCTAATTGCCTTGACAGCATTTCTAATATCCTAGTCCTTGGGAGAAAAAAATTGAAATAACTGGGAATTACTTTGTATTCTGTACCACTCTCAGGGTAGTTCATGGAACATCAATTCAAAAGGAGCTCTAATCTGCTGGAAGATTAACCCCTAAAGATATTTTTCTGTATGATGGAAGGATGGGAGCCAATGAATCTCTCTCAGTTTTACCACATATTGCAGTTAAAAACGGGGCATCAAACTCTTCCTATATTTTAATGTTAAGAGCATTTCCGCACATCAGTAAAAGTAACGTTATGTCAGCTGAATGGCAAAGTACTCAATTCTATCGCGCTTCATAGCCCCTCCTCACCTTTTCTGCTGTCTCGCCTTTGTCTGCCATCTTTTCATGCATCTCACCCTCCACATCTGCTGTTGGAAATGGCGGAAGAGAGCAATGTGCCTTATACACGTCATGCTTCTGCCTGTCAATCAATTCAGGCAACTAATCCCCTTTCTCCATATTTTAAAGGTCCCACGATGTCTGCTATTTTTTAAAATTCATACTTCTCCGTGGTAATGCCTGTGCATGGAATCATAGATGCATAGTGCTTTTTGAACACCACCCCTTATGGGATCACAAGTCCCTTGATACATGAAAATATTAATTGTTCCTCATTTGGGCGGGGGAGGGGGGACTTTGATGTATATCCCTGTTGCATGGGAGGTTACGTGATTCCACCGCCACTGCTTTATTGTTCTTTGAAAATTGTTGAGTCATTTGAATGCTTTTTAAAGAGAAAAAAACCCCACTGGTTGAGAGCAAAGAACAGCTATTTTTTGTACCCCACTCTTCACCACCTGAAGGTATCTAAATGTGATTTATAATCACCTTCCCTTCCTCTCCCCACAACAGACACCCTGTGCGGGAGGTGTGGCTGAGAGAAATGCATCGGGGCCCAAGGTCACCCAGCTGGTTTCATGTGAAGGAATGGGGAAGAATTTCATGGCATAACACCTGGTAAATAACTGGCAATGAAACCTCTATTAAAGGGAGAGGACACATTTTCAATAGGATTCTGGCAACGCTGGCATTGCCCTTCCCCCGATCAGCTCATTCTTAGGTTCTGCACAGTTCTCCAATAGTAGGAAAATTTTGAATTTGAGCCGAAAGTAGTTTAAGACTATGCCAGATGTGGAGACTTTTTTTTCCCTGTGGCTACACTGAAGAATACTTTTCTAGAAGTAAATCCTAGTGAATGTAAAGGCTTACTTTTGAGTAGACCTACTTGGATTTTACCACAGAACTTCTGGCAATTTCCTGGAAGGGACAATGTGCTATTACTGATGGTACCCCCATGCCCCTGCCCCTGATCTTCTGCTGGTTGCCAGGCAACCCTATCCCTCTTTGCTGTAAAAATACTTAGGGCATTTCCGCACATCAGTAAAAATAGCGTTGTGCCAGCTGAATGGCAAAGTGCTAAATTTTATCGCACTTCCCAGCACCTCCTCACCCTTTCTGCTGTCTCGCATTTGTCTGCTGCCTTTTTGCATGTCTCACCTTCTACATCTGTTGCTGCTGGAAATGGCAGACGAGAGCAACGGGCCTTATACATATTGCACTTTTGCCTGTTAATCAAGTCAGGCAACCAATCCCCTTTCTCCATATTTTAAAGGTGCCACAATGCCCACTGTTTTTTTAAAAATTCATACTTCTCTGTTGCAATGCCTATGCATGGAATCATAATCATAGTGCTTTTTGACCACCACCCCTTATGGGATCATGAGTCCTTTGATACATGTAAACATTAATATTATTCCTGAATTGTGTGTGTGTGTGTGGGGGGGGGGGACTTTAGAGAGGCATGCTTTGTGTTACAACTTTGAAAAAAAATATTTTATTTCTGTCATTGCTTGCACGGATGTCCACCTACTCGTTACTTTTTAAAAAAGTAATTCTCATCCTTGGGAACAAGGGAGAGGGAGGCGGGTGTGAGGGCAGGACGAGGCAGGCGCTTTTAGCATGTTTGAGCCTCCATACCTTCCTTCTGCTGGTTGCCTGCTGGTTGCTTTCTGGTAGCTACCACTTTTTAGGTTGGTGAATCCACTTTATGCGATTCCCGACTTGCACATTAAAATGGAAGATTTAGCGAGCAGTTTGCTCCCCAGATGCTGGATGTTGGTGATGTCATGCAGAGCAGCCAGAATATAACAACTACATTAGGTAAGCATTTCACTATATTTATCAGGTGCAGAAAAGACCTTACACTTCTCTCCAAGCCATTATGGTAGCCATCATAGCAGGATCTTGCTCCTTTTAGTTTGGATTCTGCTAAAATGGAAGCTTCTAAAACAGAGTTATTTGTCCTATTTTTGGCTACATGATTTTCTCAATTCCTACACAACTGCCTGGAGGGGAAAATAGTCCTATCACTTTAGCAGAGGGTTTATGGCCTATTATTTACCAGGTACTCTTATTTACTTCCATGCTATTCCCTGTCCACAGATTATGCCTCTACTCGAGCAACAGGACTGCTGGAAATCAGGTTGCCAACCTTCAGGTAGGGCCTGGATATATTCCAGAAATATAACTGAACTTTAGACTACAAAGATCACTTCCCACAGAAAAAATTGCTGTTTTGGGGGGTGGGTGCTGTGATATTATACTCCAGAGAAGTCCATCCCCTCTCTAAAGTCCACTCAGTGTCTCCCCAGGTTCTACCCCCAGATCTTCAGGACACCCTGTAGCTGGCAACTCTTCTGAGTCAGAATAGTTTTAATATCTGTGAAAAATTGGAGACAGTTTTTTTATTGCATTGCTTATTGTAAGTTCTGTACTGCTTTACAGCATTGTTCTCTGAATTGTAACTTAGTTTTACAGCACCATTTGTTATATCCATTTTTTCATATATTTCACTGAATTATATGCTTGTATGTTTTCATTGCTTTGTTTTCTAATCATGTGCCCTGCCTGGAGACTTAACAGGAAAGGTAGCCGATCAATTAAGTAGGTAAGTGAATATAATAATCTCTAGGTGTTCAAAGCAATTGCATTTCTATCTGTTGTTCTTGTGCAGAAAAAGATGTGTCCATTTTATGTGCAAATTACAACAGCAGAAAAATGACTTACGCCCTCACTTGAGGCAGAGTTTGCAGTAGTCCTGCACAAAGAATACACATGTAGTACTATTGAGTGATTAGCACAGCTGGGCTGCCCAACATCTTTTTCCAGAATAACCCAGTTGTGGGAGGGGGAGGAGAAAGAACCCATACAAAGAAGTGATTGCAAGATATACAGAAAGGACTGATACAACTCACCGCACATGCTGTATGTCCTCAAATAGGAACACTGCATACTTTACATTGCTCCTAATGCTTTGGGTTGCTAATTGCCTGGAGAAATGAGGGCACTGTTCCTTTAATATATGTTATTAGTGGGATGTTATTCCATGGCATGAAAACTTCAGATGCCCACTTCCATTCATTTAGCCTCTATTAAAGGGGCAGGACCTTTTCCTCCACACTGTTTGACAACCCTATCTCCCACATTCACTCAAAATTTAATGAGAGAAACATGTGTCATCTAGGCATCCTTGCAAGGGATATGGAACTGGCTTTGACTCTTTGCAAAATATTCACTCAAAGATAAGCCAGGGTTTGCCAGAACCTTATGTATGAAACAGGCCTCGGTAACCTCCAGACTGTCTCTTTTAATAACCATTCAGTTGAGCTGAATTTTTGGACTCCTGCCAACTTTCTGAATCAGACCCAGGTATTATGAGAAATGCTATTTTGCAGCATATCATCTCTGTAACCACAGGGATGCCCATCTCCCACCCAAAGCAACTTGTGAACAAAATAGAAATCAGCACATTCCCACCCCCTTCTCGAAGAATTGACTTTAATGATCTGGACAACTTGAAAGGCTTCTGCCGTGGAGGTAAATATTCATGACAGGCACATTTTAAAAGCTTTTGAGAAACCTCATCACTCAGCAGGTGCTACATTTTTCAGGAAGTCTGTTTCTTTTCCCTCTCCCCCTTTTTTCCTTCCTTCTTTTCTTTTCCTTCTTCCTTTTTTCCCCCTTCAATACTCATATTCAAAAGGGGACACTTGGGGCTCTTCCTGTTGTTATTGAATGGCTTAATACAAATACTAATAACACCAATGATGAATAATTAAATTAAAGAAGATGAATTATCTAAAGCATTTACAACACTGGCATGGGAGGAACAGCAGGCGAGCAAAGCTAATATGCCTTGATACAGAAGAGGCTCTGTGGTATGGTATTTGAAAAATTGCCCAGACACTGAAAGCAATTATTCTGAAAATGAACATATTACCATTGATGATTGTGGCTGAAACAAATTTTATTTCAACATGCAAGTCCCATATTTTAGAGCCAAACTAGATGTTAAAGAAAAGCATGCCACTCTCAATGAACACAGCCACCAGAAAATCTACAACACTTCATAGAATTGGTCTTGTAGAATTGCATTGTTGTTTCCCCACCATCAGGGATGTGAGCAGGGTCAGAAAATGCAGAAAACTATGATATCCCAACACTGCTAATTTTATTTGTAGCAGTGGAAATGGAGTGGTGAACAAGATGCACCCAGTGAATATTTATCATAATGTTCAGCTTTGTTCTTGAACTGCTTGCTGCGATCACTTACAATAATGTTGTTTTTGTTTAAAGTTACCATGCGTCTGTTTTATTGCAAAGATGTGAGTTTAACAAAATGCTAGCAACTGAAATGCCTACAGCCGGTGTGCCAAATGGGAATTTCTGCAGTAAAAGGGTTGTATGCCTGTCTTTCTGAGATGTGTCCCTGTACAGCTTAAATACAATTGGAAGCAGCTCTTCAGTACTCAGTGTCACCCAAGTTCTGAATACCAGGGGGGAAATGCAGTGACCTTTAAAAAAATGAAATTTCAAAGGGAAAACGTTCATTTCCAGATCCCTCTCCCCAGCTCTATTAGAAACACCTAATCCAGATGGTTTGTCCTGCAGTCCTTCTGCGATTCTGAGGGTGTGTATGTGTATGCAATGAATCATGTTTTGTTATGTTCTTTCCCAGATGCAGTGGACACCCACTTTCGTTCCCAAACCTCGTGTGTTCCTGCTGAATCAACTCCCTGGACTGTTTTGCAAAACACAGAAACACAAGTTCCGTTTCCCCAATGAAGAACTTTTCGCCAGGTTTGGCAAGCAATTACCTTGGTTCTCATGATGGTTTTGATAGCAGCTTCAAACTCCACAGAATTATTATAGTCTACTGTCCACACATGGGGTTTCCCTATGAAATCTTCTGCGTAAGGATGCTGGGAGGATAACTAAAAATGCAGAAAGGTGTATTACTAGACATTTCCTGTAGGGGACACCACAAACAAGTTTTTCAGAAAGCATAGAGAACTGAATTTGGGCCAAAAAGGACAACAGGGAAACTTTATGTGATATTTTATGTGACACAGAAATAGGGACAGCCCAGATACAATATTTCTACGTAATGGATGAAATATTCCCATTCAATCTCAGGACCAAACCAGCTTTCTATAACAGACACACGTGTCCCACCTTCATTCACATGCCTGTGCACATTTTAAAGTGCACACTAATGCTGAGTATTATTGTATAGGAGGAAAACAACATATGAAGTAATCTTCATTGAGTTATATGTTCATTCATCCTCACAATAGCCTGGTTTTGCAGGTTATTTTTAAAAGTATTATTATAGATGGGGAACTAAAACTTAGAAACAGCAGTTTGCCTTTGGCTATCCAGACTTTCCATGATTACCCAGAGATCTGAGCCTTCTAACTCTGAGTTCACTCACAAAGCAGACTGACAGGGTACAGATTTATACCTTAGAAATCTCCAGGTCAAGACATGAACCAACGAGGTCCATCTCTGAGACCTTGGCTGCACATTCACAAATCAGACTTGCCTCTCTTGATGTGGGCTTCCCTCTGAAGAATTCGTGATTGAGTGAACTGTGCGGTGGGTTGAAACGGGACTGCAAGAAAATACACCCATTGGCGATTGCTTCCAAAGGGGCAGGGCCTTCATAAGGGAAACCAAACCCAATGAAGAGCTGCAGAAAGCAAATGGAGACATTTCAGAAATCCTTCACAATCACAGTATTTTATACCATTTCTTTACTATTCCACTATTCCAGTTCTTTGCTTTAGGCTAAACAGAACTTGCAGGTACTGTACACACATCTTGGAGAAACCCCTCGTTTGTTGACCACCTCACTTTTTCTGGGGGACAATATTTCCACACCAAGGCGGACAATGTGCATTGCTTCCTGCTTGTAAGTTTGCAACGGTAAACCACTCATTGGTTCTTGTCTTGGCTTTTTGCTTCCTGATGAGGCGGTGGAAAAGCTGGAAGCGTGGACAACCCGCTCGTTTCTCCCCGCTTCTTGGGTTGTCAATTAACTTAAGCAACCAATATCCTCACAGTGGTGGTTTTGGGGACTCAAACGTTCCCCCCCCCCAAGTCCCAAATTCAATTAAAAATAAATAAACAGACTCCCATATTGCTACAGGGACATGTCAAAACAATAAAATATTCTTATTGATTTCTTTTTGGGATTCTCTTTATGATGGTCTCAATTCATGTTTGGGTAGATTTCTGGTAGGCTTGAGATTTACGCTGGCCATGGTGATTGGACCCCGAGGATTGTGTGTTCACAAAACAGAATAAAAATATAGAACATGGACACCATGCTAATAGGGAGAGGTCTGTTTCATAACATGTCTCTCCCTTTCCCCATTCATGCCCTCCCACCAGAAAGTAAAAACATGAATTTGTTTTAGATAGGGTTGTTGGCCACTCCCAGTATTACTGTGTACACTGAAGAGAACATGACAGTATATTTTATTTCCGCTGATACACGAGCACATCAGTTTGCATTCCCATAGCAACTCAGACTGCACCATTTTTTTAAAAAATTGGCATTCCAGGAATGGAGAGGGCAGGATGGGTGCAAGGGTGGGGAAACCACTAGCGAGACTGTTGCACATTTCTTCATCCAGACAGGCTTGCCCTTGTTTTCGTCTCGTTGTGCACTGTGACAAGAAAGAGGAAGCAGATTCTCCTGCTTTTCTTCATCATGTGACAATGGCTACAAAAACTCACACCAACTCCTGGTTGCTGCCAACATCATCAGGAAGCAACATTAAAACCTGCAAACTATGAGAGGCTGGGCAGTAGCAAATTCCTAGTGTAGAAATGATCTTGATGTTGTTCACTAGAACCAATCTTTTCCTTTGCCCTTAATCCCCAGTCTCACTTGTTGGCTGAAAGTCTTGCTACTAGCCCAGTAGTAGATAACTTCTTCCAACATAGAAAGCTACATTCGAGTTGTCACACTAGTCAGATAGCCCCTTCTGATCTGCATATATTAGTCGGCGCTAATTAACAATTTGCATATAATTTTCATGAATACACCAGATGTCAGATTACAGTTTGTGAATATATTGGGCACATTATTTGACAATTTTCTTATTCAGAGACATTGTTGCTTTCTTGTTAAAAGCTTGAATTAGTCCCTGGGGGGAAGGGGGTGGAGAGGAACCCTGTTACATAAAGATTTAGAAATTGTGGCAGTTGAAAGTAATGAATTAGGGATTCTTGTGTCCTTCTTTCGTCGGCACCAATCCATCATGCATTCCAAACTGTATCTCTGCAATCGAGAGGCCTGTATGATGACTTATGTCTGAATATGAAAACTGGGATTCTCAGGGGACGGAGGGTGCCGTTGCTACAGGCGTGCTCTCTCTGCAGGGGGTTTTCTTTATGCAGAGAAACACATGGCTATGTTGGACTTCCTTGGCTATTTTTAGCAACACGCTTTCACATGACAATCAGGGGAAAGCTTTTCAGGCAGCAACATGCAGGGATGAGTATGCCCCAAAGCTACCTATAAAAACATGCATTATGGTCCGTTTGCAAAGGATAATAGTTTGCCTGTTTCAGCATGTCCATTTATTTGCTTTACTAAAGGCTCCCTTTTAATAGTTTCTGTGGGGCTCGGTGAAATCTAATGGATATGAAAAAGACTTTTTCTAGCCTGCCTTCACCTGCCCTATCCCCCTTTTATACAACATTACTTTCATTTAAGACTGCCCTGCAGTTTCTCTGAAGGATTTCTTCATCCAATTGGGTTGGGTGAGAACTGTAGTCAACCTTCAATTGTGCGGCCAGCCAGGGGTAATAAGTTGTAACATTCAGGGCACTTTGGCATCATGCAAGGGTTTCTGTTATTAGAACTTCAGTGTCAAACAACAAGAAGCTTTTACATCAAAGAGGGTTTTTTCAATAGAAAAATGGCAAACTAAATGGGAGCCACAGAAACCATTCTATATATTGGCCAGAGACTCTCAGAGGTGATATAAGCATTAGTTAGCCTGTTCTTCAGTGTTATATTGCATGAATATAATAGAAAGCACAATGCAAAACATTTCATTTCCCATTTAGACATGAGAGGAAACATCAGGAAATGCCCTACATTGTTGGTGCCTAGATTTGAATGCCCAGAGACACTGGCTACAATCTACAAAACCCACTCAGAGTACTATTGGATGTTATGGAATAGAACTTGACTAAATTTTGCTGCATATTGTCCATGAAGGTTATGCTATATTATGACAAGTTCTGAGAAAGTAGGAAGGGTTTTGAAAGGGTGTTACAAGATAAGACCCATTCATTTCACAACCTAATGTAGATGTGAAAATCATTCCTCTACATATAGGTCATTGTAGCTTTAACAAATAATACAGATATTGAAGGCTGTTAAATGTCCACATACTGAAAACAAAAAAATAATCTAATGTTTTTTTGTTGCAATTATATACTTCAGTAAATTGCTTCAAAGAACTGACAAGATTTATACAGGGCTGCAGGAACTTCTGTCTATATAATTTTGAGGAATATTCACCTGTAATATCTTTGGCTATCTCTACCATAATGAGATTACACTTTTTTCCCTGGCCATTTTTGTTCTGTTCCACTATTCTATTCTAATTCTATTATGTCATTTTCACACATACAGTGGTTTCATTGACCCCAAATTACTGAGTGAGCAATATGCTAATTTATCAGCCTGCTTAGGAAATGATCAGAATGGGAGAGCAGGAAACCTCCTTAGACCTTTTCCGCACAAGGGGAGAAGGCCGGGCCGGCACTCATGTGATGTCAGCACTGGCTCAGGCTTGGCCCAAATCTGGCCCTCTCTTGCTCTGCAGCAAGGGAATGAGGATTCTTTCCGCATCCCTTGTTATGCCACAGGCACCATCGGAGCCCATGTGGCAGGGAAGAATTGTGCCTTCTAGGCCAAGGTCCACTCCCCAACCTGGGCCAACTACGGTGTCCCAAAAGGGACACAAAATGCCCTAGGTGGCTCTATGGTGCAGCACGGTACTGTTGAGCCATCTGGGGCATTTTTTTCTGTGTAGGAATGTGGTATTGCTACCACATTCCTAAACACAAAGAAAGGCTCCTGCTGCCCCCACCACCAATGTGGCAGAACCTTTCCACCGAAAATGGTACCCCATGAAAACGCAGGAAATGGCAGGGGAAATGGCCCCATCACAAACTCCTGCCAGCACCCTGGCACAACTGTCGTCATGTGGAATAGGTATTAGTGACCCATAAGAGATGCACTGGCAAAAAAATGCATTTTGCTGGAAAAGTCCAGACAAGAGCCCTGGTGTGGACAAGCCCATTTGGATCACTGGGAAGGATAGTAGAGCAGAGAGTTGCAGTAGTACCCATAAAAGTAGAGTAGAAGACAGACAGCTAATCTAGAGTGCACTCTGGAATGCTAACTGCTTATTTTGGAAAAGCAGCATATATATTAAATAAATAATTAAATAGAGTTGTAATCCTAAAGTGCGGTACAATCCATGGAAGTCAATGGGCTTAGGTGGATGTAACTCTGTTTAGGATTGTAGTGTAAAGCTGCACATTTACCTGGGAGTAAGTCTCATTGAGCACATTCTGACTTATTTCAGCATAAGCATCCATTGGCTTGCACTACAAGGCTGCATTTGAGAGAAAATCCCCTTAAAGTATGTCTAAGCAAATATGCTTAGATTCAGGATGAAATGTATGCAGCGATCCTACATAGCTGTCTATTTTGATGGTTATTAGGACTACTAGGTTCCATTGAGCAATATTGACTGGACCAGGATCACTTAGTGAGTTGTGGCTGCTGAAGCAGCCGTTCCCACCCGTCACAGCCAGTGCTGTGCCCTGGGGGGCGGTAGGTACAGGCACTGATTGACGCACGCGTGCAGTGCTGGCTGCAACAGGCGGAAACGGCAGCTTCAGCAGCCAAATCGCACAACCCTAATTTGCACCTTCTTCTCCCCAATTCTAAGTTCTGGCAGCAAGAAAATAGTTAAAATGGGATCTGATTTGATTACTATAACTGGCCCATGGGTTCACACAGCAAGAGATGAAGCCTTATGTTTGAGCCAGACAACTACCATAGAATCATAGACTCATAGAATCATAGAGTTGGAAGGGGCCATACAGGCCATCTAGTCCAACCCCCTGCTCAACAAGCATCCAAGAAAAGTGTGTATCCAACCTTTGCTTGAAGACTGCCAGTGAGGGGGAGCTCATCACCTCCTTAGGCAGCCTATTCCATTGCTGAACTACTCTGACTGTGAAAATTTTTTTCCTGATATCTAGCCTATATCGTTGTACTTGAAGTTTAAACCCATTACTGCGTGTCCTCTCCTCTGCAGCCAACAGAAACAGCATCCTGCCCTCCTCCAAGTGACAACCTTTCAAATACTTAAAGAGGGCTATCATGTCCCCTCTCAACCTCCTTTTCTCCAGGCTGAACATTCCCAAGTCCCTCAACCTATCTTCATAGGGCTTGGTCCCTTGGCCCCAGATCATCTTCGTCGCTCTCCTCTGTACCCTTTCAATTTTATCTACGTCCTTCTTGAAGTGAGGCCTCCAGAACTGCACACAGTACTCCAGGTGTGGTCTGACCAGTGCCGTATACAATGGGACTATGACATCTTGTGATTTTGATGTGATGCCTCTGTTGATACAGCCCAAAATGGCATTTGCCTTTTTTACCGCTGCATCACACTGCATCACACTGCCTGCTCATGTTTAGTTTACAGTCCACAAGTACCCCAAGGTCTCGTTCACACACAGTGTTACCTAGAAGCGTATCCCCCATCCAGTAGGCATGCTTTTCATTTTTCTGACCCAGATGCAGAACTTTACACTTATCTTTATTAAATTGCATCTTGTTCTCATTTGCCCATTTTTCCATTGTGTTCAGATCTCGTTGAAGTCTGTCTCTATCTTCTGGAGTATTTGCCAGTCCTCCCAATTTGGTGTCATCTGCAAACTTGATGAGTAGTCCCTCCACCCCCTCTTCTAGATCATTAATAAATATGTTAAAAAGTACCGGGCCGAGGACCGAGCCCTGAGGTACCCCGCTACTCACCTCTCTCCAGTCTGATGAAACACCATTGCCAACAACTCTTTGAGTGTGGTTCTCTAACCAATTCCCTATCCACCTAATTATCTGAAAATCCAGATTGCAGTCCTTCAACTTATCCATCAGAACATCATAGGGAACCTTGTCAAAAGCTTTACTAAAATCCAAGTAAATGACATCAACCGAATTTCCCCGATCCAGCAAACCTGTTACTCGGTCAAAAAAGGAAACTAGGTTGGTCTGGCAGGACCTGTTGGAGACAAATCCATGCTGACTTCCTTGGATCACCAAATTGTCCACCAGATGTTTGCAGATCGCTCCCTTTAATATCTGCTCCATTATCTTCCCCACAACAGAGGTCAGACTCACTGATCTGTAGTTTCCCGGGTCATCCTTCCTCCCTTTTTTGAAGATCGGAATAACGTTTGCTCTCTTCCAGTCCTCCGAGACATCTCCAGTCCTTAAAGAGGTTCCGAAGATGATGGACAAGGGCTGTGCAAGTTCTCTGGAAAGTTCTTTGAGCACTCTCGGGTGCATTTCATCCGGACCAGGGGATTTGAACTCATCCAGTGCAGCTAAATGCCTCTCGACAACCTCTCTATCCATGTTAACCTGCCACCCAGACACTATCCTTTGGCTACGGCCATCTCTAGATGTGCCTAAACACTTTGACCTGTGGGAAAAAACAGATGTAAAATAGGCACTAAGCCTTTCTGCTTTCTCTGCATCTTCCGTTTGTCCATCCGCACCCAACAGTGGGCCTATTGCCTCCTTTACTTTACGTTTGCTCCTCACATAACTGAAAAATCTTTTCTTGTTACAATGGGCTTCCCTGGCCAATCTTAGCTCACTCTCAGCTTTGGCCTTTCTGATGATTGATCTACAGTGCCTAGTAACCTGTAGGTACTCTTCTTTAGAGCTCTGTCCTTCCCTCCATTTCCTGAACATTTTCCTTTTCTTTCTTAGTTCCTCTTGAAGTTCTCTGTTCATCCAAATAGGCTTCTTAGAGCTCCTGCAGTGTTTTCGTCTTTCTGGGATAGTCATTGATTGAGCATGCAATAGCTCTTGTTTGAGTAGCGCCCACCCTTCACATGCTCCCTTCCCTTCCAGCATTCTCGTCCATGGTATGACACTCATCATGTCTCTGAGTTTATTAAAGTTTGCCCTATGAAAATCCAACATCCGCGTCTGGCTATAAGCTTCCTTGGCTCCCCATCTCAAAAGGAATTCTATGAGGACATGGTCACTTCCTCCTAGGGTCCCCACCTCCTTCACCTCATCCACCAACTCTTGCCTGTTGGTCAGTATTAAGTCCAGTATGGCTGAACCTCTTGTGGGTTCATCTACCATTTGATAGATGAAATTGTCAGCCAGGCAGGTCAGAAAGTTGCATGACTGAGGACGCTTCGCAGAGTTTGTTTCCCAGCACACATCTGGGAAATTGAAGTCACCCATGATGACAAGGTCCTGCCGCTTGGATATTTTCTCAAGCTGCTCACAAAGTGCAGCATCCACATCCTCTCGTTGGTCAGGCGGTCGGTAGCAGATACCAACCACCACACTGTTTGTTTTCCCCTCGCTTATTTTCACCCAGATGTTTTCCACTGTAGATATGCTCTCCTTCACTAGAACTTCCTGACAGGCAAGCCCTTTCCTCACATACAGTGCCACTCCTCCACCTCTTCGATCTATTCTGTTTTTTCTGAACAGTTCATATCCATCCACCATTACATTCCAGTCATGAGAATCATTCCACTAAATTTCTGTGATGCCTTCTAGATCATACCTTTCCATCAGCATGAGAAGTTCCAGCTCTTCCTTTTTATTGCCCATGCTTCGGGCGTTAGTATAAAGACATCTGAATCCTTTTACTTTTGGTTCCCTATGAGCTGGCCTTGCCGGTTGGGCTGCCTCCGATCGTTTTCCTTCCATATACTCCCTATGTTGATCGTCTCCTTCCCCTAGTGGCTTTAGTTTAAAGCTCTCCTGATGAATCTACCCAGGTTCCTGCCAAACACATTCTTCCCCAGTTTTGATAAGTGCAGTCCATCAGGTGCTAGTAGGCCTTCCTCAAGAAAGCCTATCCCATGGTCCCGGAAACCAAATCTCTCCTGCTGGCACCAACTACGCAGCCAGTGATTCACCTCCATTATCTTCCTCTCCCGACGCATTCCTCTTCCCTTGACAGGCAAGATTGAAGAGAATACCACTTGTGCCCCCATTTGCTTGAGCTTCCTCCCCAGATCTTGATAGTCTTTTTTAATAGGAGCAATGGTATTCAGGGACATGTCATTCGTTCCCACATGGACCATCACAAATGGGTAGCGATCCGTAGATTTGAGGAATTTGGGCAGCTGTTCTGAAACATCTTTAATTTTCGCCCCTGACAAGCAACACACCTCTGGTTAGGGGGTCGGGCCCAGCCACATGGCGATCCATTCCTCTTAGCAGGGAGTCTCCAATTAAATGTTGAAATGTTGCTTTAGTTGGTATGTTATTGTTATATTGATATTGATATTGTTCTATGTAAACGTTCTAAAATGTTTTATGTAAACCGCCCAGAGCCGTAGGGAAAGGCGGTATAAATAAATAAGTAAATAAGTAAATAAGTAAATAAGTAAATAAGTAAATAAGTAAATAAGTAAATAAGTAAATAAGTAAATAAGTAAATAAGTAAATAAGTAAATAAGTAAATAAGTAAATAAGTAAATAAGTAAATAAGTAAATAAGTAAATAAGTAAAAAATAAATTACCAGTACTCTCATTTTTTTTTTCCTTCTCAACTCCATTTCCTTCTGTCCCCATGGCCTCTTCCCTTTGTCTTAGACTTTGTTTTGGGACCTCTTCCCTCATTGACCCTTGCACCTCCTCTGCAAGGGCCTGAAATCTATTCTGGAGCTCCAAAGGCCCCGAGAACTGTCTCGCTCTTCGCCGTTGAGTCTTTTTCTGAACTGTCTATAGAGTCTCCCTATTGTGGTCAATCTCCTTATCCTCTTCAGGACTGGTTGTATTCTCTTTATTCCGAGTTGCAGGGCTCTGGTCTATGAACTCCTCCCCTTTCTTACTTTGGGTCAGAGTAATAATTCGTTTTTCTAATCCCCTAATCTTTTCCTCCAAAAGTCTTACCAGCTTACACTTGGGGCAGCTGTAGTCCATGTTGTCTTCTGGGAGGAAGGCAATCATGTCACACTCACTGCAGATGATGGGATTATGTCCTGGAGGTCCATTGTAATGTTTAGGCAGTGCAAGTACTAGGGAAATATAATTTACTGATATAATCTACTGATTCTAATTGCTCGGCCAAGAACCCCAAGCTAAGAGCCACAGGCCAAGAGCCCTTTGTCTCTCTCCTCTGGCGAGGAGCAGCCCTTTTAAATCCTCCCAACAATTACCCAGCAATCACCTCACCCAGGCAGCACAATAGCCTCACCTGGTCAGCAGCAACTTTCCCCAGAAGCTCTCTCCACGTGCTCTCAGTTGTCTGAGCTCTGCCTCTGGCGAGGAGCAGCCCTTTTTAATCCTCCCAACAATTACACAGCAACCACCTCACCCAGGCAGCACAATAGCCTCACCTGGTCATCAGCAACTCTCCCCAGTAGCTCTCTCCATGTGCTCTCAGTTGTCTGAGCTCTCTACCAGTACCTCTGTGTATGTGCGTGTGAAGTGCAATCAAGTTGCAGTGACCCAAGCAAGGGGATTTCAGGGCAAGTGAGAAGCAGAAGGGGTTTACCATTGCCTTCTTCTACAGAGCTTTCTTTGATGGTCTCCCTTCCAAGTACCAACCCCGCTTAGCTTCTAAGATATGATGAGGTTGGGCTAGACCATGCTCCCCACCAGTAGATACCACACTAAATTAAGAATTTCTGCATAAATGGCTCTCATGGCAACACCCCAGCTAGTCATTCTTACCTACCTGTTTTGAAATAAAGATCTTTTTGCCTTTGATAAACAAATACCTTGGCTTTCCTAAGCAGTTGCTGGAACTCATGTTGTGGCAGAAGGCCATGATTCTTCACAAAAGCTGGGACTTCCGGTGGACGCTGGGTTTCATAATAAACAGTGCCATGGATCTCCATGTGCTTGTTAAGGATAGCGAGGAATTTCTCTTTGCCCTGAGGGAGGAAAGAATCACTGGTTCACATTCTGAAAGGTGAAAACTTGTATACTCCTACAGTTCGGCCAAACGTTAGCTTTCCCTGACCCAAGATTAGAAGCTAGCAAATAATTACAGACTCCTGATGGAGACTGTGGGAGACCGGCCAGCATAGTGTTTGGAGAATGAGCTGAAAAATCTCTGATTAAAATTCTTACCTTTGCTACAAATTCACAGGGCAGCCTTAGACAAGTAACTATGTCTCAGTCTGAGCATCCTGTCTTTAACTCTGAGATAACAACACTGGCCTTCCTTACAGGGATATTGCTAGGAGCACTGTGAAAATATGTGAAGCCCCTGAAGCACTGAAGAGAAGCAGTACACAAATACATATTATTCCCTATAACATAGAGCAGTTATCTTACACTCACAGGCAACCCTGCCCCTCAGAACAAGATTGGAATTGATCAACATATTAGCTTATTTTAACACCGTTTACGCATTGAAGTTTTCATGCTGGGCTGCAGGCTGGACTTTTAGTAGTGGCAGATTGCCCCACCTCTTCCTGCACCCACATAGGGGAGCCTAGTGCACCTCATCCGCCCTCAATTTGTGCTCCTGCACGGATGTTGGGGCAGTGCAGTTCCCAGTACGTAAACAGTCTAAGACAGCATCTTCAGTTAGATCAAAGCACCTTCTCAAGAACAGAATCAGCCTTCATTAAATCCCATACCATGACCTGTTGCATTATTGTTATGATGAAAGTCATGCTTTCTTTTCAGGATGTAGCATTTCCACTGTTTTTTCTTCCCTTTTTTCTTGTGGACAATGGCTAATGCTTTAGATATTTCATCACCCCTCCACCTTTCACAATCATCTTCTCTCTCTGAAAGTAGCAAGAGGACTTAGGAGGTGCTTTTAGCAAGGTACTTTCAGCATCACCAGTCAGAAATGGAGTAGACAACAGGGACTTTTATGGACCAGTGGTCTCTGTGAGGTTTCAGCCAATTGTCCCCAATAAGTAGACTTTGTGGAAGAAAATGTTTTTATTAAAAAAACAACTATGCTTACTACCATTTATGTTCAAATGACCTAGTCACTATCCTAACCTAGGCTGATTCTGCACTTACTTTGTTTTTTTCTGTTCTGGATCCTGCTGAATTCAGATTGCTTTGAACTCGGGTCTTCCTCTACCCCCCCCCCAATTGAAACAGAAAGTGTTCTACACTCGACTGGGAAAGCTCAGAGAGGGGAGGGGAGCCAAGCACAGCAGAAGTCTCTTTCTTTTCTTGAATGGGGGGGGGGGAGGATGGGGGACAGCAGAGGAGGGGGAATAAATCTAAGAGGCAAATCTTTGCTGAGAGAAGTTACGCCTTCTGGAGCACAGTCACTTTAAGACAAACCTTGCAACTAGGATCCAGGAAGTCTTTGAACTGATGCCCTGGCCAATCAGGGAAGACTGCTTTACTCCAAGGCATGGAGCAGCGAGTTAATTCACAAAAAGTAGACATTTACACATTTACTCATGGTGTTTTTTGAAATATCGAGGCTTATATCCACTCCAGGATATCACGGGGAAAAGGTAGGGTCACCACGAATCAATCATGCATGTTGCAGAGGGAAAATTTAAAGTACCAAAAATCAAAATGGAAAATTGAATGCAGTGTAGACTTCAGGGACTGAGTTGATCTGGGAGTGGGTAAAAAGCCCCATGCAGACTACACCCTAGTCTTATTCCCTCAACCCCCCTTTTTCTACCACCTGTCTTTTTGGATACAAAGATCTTCAAATGCTTGCCCTTTGCCCGGCCAGGAAAACACAATTACCACCTCTCCCCTCCAAGGCTGAGCAGGAGGTAACACAGACAGCAGAACATCAAAGGGTCAGCAATGGAATTTCCCCAGTGAACTGGTTTTCCTAACAACTATATTTCACACCAAGGCACTAGATACAAAACATAGCAGCACTAAAGCAATCAATACATTGGAAAAGGAAGACATGGCAAAACATGGAGACATCATTTTGACAGTCTTATTTAATTTAAGGCAGCTTCAGGTGTTTGTGTGTGACCCTTTCATAATCGAGGAGCAGTTGGTCTCCTGATCATTCACATCTAGGAAAAGCATGGAGCCTGGGGAGTGGATAAAATTGTTTCTCCTGCTTAGAGGAACATTTTTAATGGATCTGAAAGGAAAATGGCATTTTGTTGTTTCCCAAAAGTTTTCCTTTAGGTGATGCGGCTCACATTAGTCTGATTAACTCTGGAGCTCATTTGATGCTACCGTTAAAAAACTTGCATGCGGCTGGTAAGTACTTCATTATCACTCTATCAAATGAACAGGCCTGCAGATCAATATGTGTCAGACAATGTTTCCAAGCATGGATCTCTCTTTGCTGCCAGCATAAATTCACTGCAAGGGAAGCAGACTTCTCCCTGAATTTGGCTATGGTCAGTATCATCCTTTGTAGAATATCCCCCTCCCTTCCCAGATATCTCAAACAGGACCCATTAAATTGTGATTGAAGAGCAGAGGCAAAAGTGACAGACTAGTGTTTATGGAAAAGCCAAGCAATGAAACAGAGCTCTTAATGTTCACGGAACTTTCAGGCACATTCTCTTGATTAATTCTCATGTCCTGAGAAGTTCAGAGTTTTAAAGGGAGAAGGGCCCTTGGTAACATTTATCCACTGCAGCTGTCTGCAGCTTGAAGCAGCTATAGAGGTTATGCCTCTCTGTCCCACTACTAAAACATCAAACTGAGATGGCACTAACCCAGAAATCCCAGGTGGATGATGATGCATTGAAATGTTTCTGATGGTATATTACTTACAGTTGACAGGGAAAGCCACTAAACCATGTGAGACCGACATTGTCCTCCAACTGTTGGATTGGTTTATCAGGCAGAGGACTATGTATCAGACTGACTAAGCAGTGTGATGGAATGGGGAAGGAGGAACTCCACAGTTTGGCTATGGCGACTTGATGGTGGACCAGCAATTCCATGTCTGGACTTCATAGAGGTCTCTGGCTTGGGTTGCAGAATGGTCACTTAAAGCTCTGAAATGAAGCCTAGAATGACTGATAAGCCTCTTAGGAGCATGAGTGGTATAATATGACACACAGGTCCAAGATATCAGTGTAGTGCTCCCCATCATGCTGTCTGTAGCTTCCTAGCATGCACTTAAGTATTTCCTGGCATCCACTTGCTTCTTTCCTAAATCAAAAAGCCAATCATCCTCCATTTCACTGGAACAGAAGCTGCTTCAGAAGAACCCAAGGGGCATCCCTTTTGTGCCTGTGATGTCATTTGGATATTTCAGCTTAAGAGGATGCTTGTTTTAGGAACTCTCCCAACATTTTGTGATTGGATCATAACCCCATAGTAGCAATTTTAGTGGGGTGTCTATATCCTGTTTGCGAAATTCTAAAGGTTCCCATGGATTCGATGGGGTGGGGGTGGGGGGCTGAACATATTAAAGGCCTCCATGCAGAACCTGAAGCCATCTCTGAGCAGGATTAGGCCTTGCCACATATGCAAATAGGTCTTTGGCATGTCACAGGGTGAGAGGAGTCAAAGGCATCTCAGATTACACAATGTGTCAGAGGCAGCTGTGCTTCTTCAACTAGCCTGTCCCTGTCCAATGTTGTTGCAGATCACACACTAGCAAAGAAGAAACAGAGAGGGCTGTACCAGCACAGAAACCAACCCTCTCCTTCACGCTCTTCATGCCATGGAACAAGTATTGTCAACATGGTTTGAGCATGAAAAGCTCTTCATCTGTCCCTGGCACCTAGCAGGTTCAATGAGAATGAAAATGGACTTCTCACCTCTAAGGTTCATTTCACACTCAAAAGGATGCTGCTAATTCAGATACTTGTTTTTCCCTCTCCTCTCCACCATATCATCATTATCTACAAGGAATCTGATCACCATTAGTTTCCAAGTGACCTTCCATCTGACAGTAAAGTTACATATTTTAACAGTGAGATGAAAAGCTCACTGCAAAGTAGAGAAAATTGTTCATAGGTGAAGGATATGTATAAAGTAAGAAAATGGGACATATTTTAAAGTAACTACATGGGTTTTATGAAGTGATATGCCTGTAGTATGTATGGTATTTGTGTATCTGATTTCGAAGTGTAGCCCGTGGTGACATGGCATTGGTATTGGTAATAGTAATAAAAAACAAATCTGGTTTATTTGAATAACAAATGGTGACATGAAAATTTCTACAATGTATTTATATAATCTTCAAATACCAAATCAACGCAGAGCCTTTTCTTTGGACAGATGTAATGCTAGGACTGACCAGTTTGTTCGCCTTGCAGTCCAAGGGACTCGCAAGAGTCTTCTCCAGCACCAGAGTTCAAAAGCCTCAATTCTTTGACACTCGGCCTTCCTTATGGTCCAACTTTCACAACCATACATTGCAACTGGGAATACCATAGCCTTGACTAGACACACTTTTGTTGACATCACCCTGCTGGAGAAGACTCTTGCAAGTCCCTTGGACTGCAAGGCGAACAAACCGGTCAGTCCTAGAGGAGATCAGCCCTGACTGCTCCTTAGAAGGCCAGATCCTGAAGATGAAACTCAAATACTTTGGCCACCTCATGAGAAGGAAGGACTCCCTGGAGAAGAGCCTAATGCTGGGAGCGATTGAGGGCAAAAGAAGAAGGGGATGACAGAGAATGAGGTGGCTGGATGGAGTAACTGAAGCAGTCGGTGCAAACTTAAATGGACTCCGGGGAATGGTAGAGGACAGTAAGGCCTGGAGGATCATTGTCCATGGGGTCATGATGGGTTGGACACGACTTCACAACTAACAACAACATCAACAATGCTTTACCCTCAGCAATCCTTTTAAGAAGATTTCAAAAAGTAGCATATACAGACAGATACTACCCATGTAAAACAAGCTTGAAACTATCTTTCATGTGCTTTTTTATTGTCTCTTCTACACAGATAACCATACTAAATACTTAAGCCCCATTTTGTTCAATATGACAGGACTTCCTGATCTTTTAACGATTTCTTTCCTTTTGAATAATTACAATTCTGAAATAACAGAAAGTATGGCTAAGTTTTTCCAAGGTGCCATAAAGTTGCGCCAGGATAAGCATTAGGGACAACTTGTATTTATTATTTTCCTTTGGTTTTCTTTGTATTCATTCTGTCATTTTATTCAACTTTTGACCTTGACATCTTTTTATCCTAATTTTATTGTGTTACATATGCTAGTAAAGGATTTCTGATTCTTCTTCTCTCTGCAATAAATTTTATCCTAACTTTTCATCATTTAATAATGCAAATGGAATTCAGTTTTGTCAAAGGAAATAGATATTCCAGGTTGAATAATTAATGACAAACAGTGAAGCATGGGCTGTTTCTGTTATAACATATTTGAAATAAGCAGTTTACTATAATATTGTATAAACTTTCTGTTTCATGTAAATCGCCCTGAGCCTTTGGGGAATGTGGTATATAAAAATCATAAACAAACAAACAAATAAAAAGATTTTCCATTTACTGTACCTGCAACTGGAAATCCCATCAAGAAGCACAAAAAGAAGTAAGAAGGAATGAAAATTAATTTGTGTGCATTAATCATGACCAACTAAAATGCTCTGAGAATGTTCTAGGATGGTAAAACGTATATTAGAACCAGAAGCTCACAGATAATTCCTTGACAATAGGGCCATTAAAGTACCATAGATGGTAAGCATTCATAACTGCTTTTTGAAAAAAAGTCCTTTAAATCTCAACATAATGGTCTATGATAAAGTGAATTGTGTGTAGTATGATTACTTGGGTTCTTCAAAGGACACCTTCAGGGGTTTAGTCATCCCAGCCTGCCCTTCAGCTTGAAGGACAAGTGCTCTGAAGCACTAAGAAAAAGCTTGAGTGTCTATCATCATTTGTGCAAGTTTCCATCTCCCTTACAACACTTTAGTTTTAAAGCACAAAAATTTGAATAAACACAATGTATG
Organism: Paroedura picta; assembly: GCF_049243985.1. NCBI lineage: Eukaryota > Metazoa > Chordata > Lepidosauria > Squamata > Gekkonidae > Paroedura > Paroedura picta. The sequence continues at coordinate 127,935,798 of NC_135371.1, forward strand.
TAAAACTTCTGGTGTTTTGTGCTGGATCTCTCTCTCTCTCTCTCTCTCTCTCTCTCTCTCTCACACACACACACACACACACACACACATACACACACACACCCCTCCATATCTAGTAAGCCTACTCAGTTTTTAACAGGCTTTGCTATGAGACATATGTGTACGTGGGGAGCTAGGATTCAATAAATAGGACCCCCAAATTCTCTTTGGGCATGGAGCTGCAACCTGGCAACTCTAATCCAGAGGAAAAGTCCACTGTAACCAAACACAGTCTCAAGCTGTTATTGGGTTTGAGGTTGGGGATACATTTTACTTCAATGGAAGCATCTTTTCCTAAGGCCATTCAAGTTTGTGAGCCATTTTTCTATATTGTAAAGAATAATCCAACAGAGATAAAGGAAGAAGTGGGGAAAGGTGGACTGTTAGAGCTTGCCAATGTCCACATTCCCTATGAAACTAAATAAAAAGCTCTGTGGGAGAAAAGGTAGAGAGTCAAAGCATATACCCTATAATACTGCAAAATTAAACAACAGATTCAAGAGTTAGTATGTCCATATATGGGATTCAGTGGTAGTTTGGGTGGGGGGACAGCCCTGGAAAAGGGCCATTGGCCCAGTGTGACCTGGCCGTAACTACCAAATGGAAAAAGGCAGAGCCTGTGCAGCCAGGTGGTTTGGGGCGGGGCAGGGTGAGATCAGGTCCCTCTCTGGCTGAGTGGACTGAGACAGGGCAGGTGCATCATTTCCCAGAGCCAGCATGGTATAGTGGTTAAGAGCAGCAGCTTCTAATCTGGTGAGCTGGGCTTGATTCCCCACTCCTCCACATGCAGCCAGCTGGGTGACCTTGTTCTCATCACAGCCCTGTTAATGCTGTTCCGACCAAGCAGTACTTCACAGGGTGTCTGTTGTGAGGGGAGGAAGGGAAGGTGATTGTAAGCTGCTTTGACACTCTTTCTGGTAAGGAAAAGCAGGGTATAAAAACCAACTTTTCGTCTTCTTATAAAGGCTGGGTGGGTGCATCCTATCCTATTCCGCACTGCATTAAAGTCAGCCAGCCAGGCATATCTCATTCCTAGCTACAGTGAATCCAGGCCTGGTGTACATGTCTCATCCCTTGCCACAGGAAAACTGGACCCAGCAGGCACAGCTTATACTCTGGCAGAGCAAGCCCTCTAGCCCTAGAACTTCCAGTTCACACCCACCTAGAATTGCCAGCTCCCTGGAGACCTGTAGGAAATACCCCAGTGTTTCCATCCTCAGCAGTTTCAAAATCTGTTTCAATAGCATTAGAGGTCTGGGTGAATTAAATTTGTTACCGCCATCTTGGAATTTGTGCAATATTAGGATGTTTTATTAGGTTGTTGTTTTATGAATTATGATTTTACTGTTTTATTATACATGTTGTAAACCGCCATGAGCCAGAATTTCTGAGAACGGCAGTATATAAATCAAATTATCAATCAATCAATAAGGTCTTTTCACTCCTTGTTTGATTACAGCAGAGTGCTTGCGTGAGTGTCAGTAGCCCACCTTCCAAATACTGGCTTCTTTCCCATATACCACCGCCATGTTGTTTGCCTTGTTGGATTTAATAAATTGCTTCTCAGTCTTGTTGAGCTCCTCAGAGACAAAACCCATGAAGGAATTATCAGGTGTATGAGCTGTGGAGAAATAAATAGCCATGAGTTTGACTCTCATTAATGTATTAATGGGGCATCCCAGAGCTTTCTCTCCATCCTGAGGAATAAAAACTAACCTTTCTCAACAGAATGAATCAACCCAGAACACTGAGAACAATATTCCAAAAGCCCTCATTACAGCTGCACTGAATTTTGCATTCTCTCACTAGACTCCATAACATGTTGCTACATAGAAAGTGTGCCGCTGTCCTCTCCCACATCCTACCAGGATTACAGCATAAATCTTCTAATAAATCACAAGGGAACTTCTTTGTTTTTTTTCAAGTCAGTTACATTGATTTTAGAAATGAGTCCTTTGGGATGTTTCACACCCTCTGTTACAGAGTTTGGTTAACTTAATAACGGAATAATTCAGAGATATTATGAACTTTTCTTCTCATTAAACAAAACTGAATTATGGTAGTGGGGATCATACAAAGCTGGCATGACAATTTTTTAAAACCTTTTTTTAAACCTTTCTCAGCCTTTGTGCTGATAAATGTTATGTTTTGGAAAACTACATCTTGGCCGAAAATTTCCAGTGTGGTACAGCCATTTTAATAAGACAAGATGTAATAACATCATAATTCTCTGGAGTCATTTTTCAACAGCCCCCTAAATGTTCAAGAAATTGAGTTACTGCAAAGCAAGATTGTTTGGGAGAATGCATTCAAAAAACTGCATTGTTTGCGGCTTATAAATGAAAGTAAACTACATGTGTAAAGTCTGCCCTCAAATTTCCAAGCAATGTTCAAACTGTAATTTCTGAATGCTGTGGGGTTCTCCTGCCTTTTCTTCGTTTCTTGGGTTTTCACTGTAAGAAAGTTATATCATCTTCTAAAAATCAGAATCCGTGAGTTTCAGAATGTTCCCATGGAAGCTGTAAACTCCTCCCCTGGGCCTTCTCAGGTAGGATTTGGAGCCCGCAATGTTCCCAAGATGAGTTTCTGCAAATACAATGTCTAAAATCACATTTTTCAGAAACTGCCAGGAACACATTTTAATCTTCTAGGACAGGGGTAGTCAAACTGCAGCCCTCCAGATGTCCATGGACTACAATTCCCATGAGCTCCTGCCAGAACAATGGGAGGGGCTCATGGGAATTGTAGTCCATGGACACCTGGAGGGCCGCAATTTGACTACCTCTGTTCTAGGACATACTACTGTTGATCTAAAAGTTTCCCTTCAACATAATTTCAAAGGGAAAATCCAATGTGAAAGTGCTGATTTAGAATTCCGTGAGATTCCTTGAAAAAGGAATATGTTTCCTCATTCAATATAGATCCTCATATCTTATCATGACTTAGAGATGTTAATCAATTTAGCTGGACCTTTCAAACACTCTCTGTACAGTCCTACGGAATATGACTTATATGTCTCACACTCTCCACAGTTCGATTAAATACTCATCCTACCCTACCCTATCAGCAGGTGGAAGTAGTTTTCACCCACTCTGAATGCATCTCACCCACTCCTTGTAATTTCTTCCTATGCCTTCATGCACTTTCTGTTGCTTTGGAAGGACTCTTCATACATCTGATGAAATCAGCTCTGTCTCACAAGCATATTATATGCAGGAATAAGTTTTGTTGGCCTTTAAGGTACTACCAGACTGTTGTTTAAGAAGATCCTTTTTGAAGTAAAAACTCACATACAACTGTGTGTGTATGGGGGAGGAGGGGAGAAAACATAGGAAAAAACAGCGACAGCTCTGCAAGCAAAAACTAAGCCTCTTCCATAGCCAGTCTTGCTCAAGGGGAAAATTGTTCGACCAAGTAGTCACACTGCAGGAGAACTTTCTTCAGCTGGGTATGATTTTGAATTTCCAGTGAAACAACAGCACTGAACTAGAATGAGACCTCTGATTCTTGCTCTGTGCAGCAAGGGCTTCTAGAGTGCTCAAATGTCCCTGACAGTGCAAGACTTCTGGTTGCTATGATCCTCCTAAACCTCTTCTCTCTTTTTAACCTCTGAGCAATCCTCCTGCATTTTCTCTCTGCATTTCCCCAGCTGTTTGTTAACATCCCCCCCATTCAATCACAGGTACAAGTGCATGTATAAAAGAAAGAAGCGGAGGTAGAGGGTGATCAGATTTTTAACATAACAACCAGTTCAGAAAGCCCTGCTTGTTTCACTGCTAATCTAATCCTGAGGTTATTTTGACCATAATGCCATATCATACTCTCTTCCTGCTGTCACCTTCCTTCTCACTGGGTGAGGAATGATTGGTTATCTTGGCAGACAGAGAGAGAGATGCATACATTGAAATATCTCCATGCCAGGAATGAGTATTTTTGCCCTATGCCAGGGAGAAGGGGAAATGCTAGGGCAGCCCAAAAACATAATTAGCAAAACAGTGGGAGTGGGACAGTAAAGTATGAAAGCTAATTAAAATGACAAACCCCATTAAGCGGGCTTTTCCTTGGGGCATCGTTGTCAAGGTTAAGGTCAGGTACAAGCAGCAAATCTGTCCATCCTGAGCCCTTGGGAAATCAACTTTGAGTTGAGGGCGTCATGCAGCAGTGTCTCTTAGCATCCGTTCCATTGCAAGAAGGTGGTCTAGCACACACTGACAGACATATTTTGTCTGACTCCCTGCCTTGGTGGCACAATTGGGTCTTGTCCATTTTGAAAGACCTTCAGATCTATCCCCAGGATTTTATTTCTATCAGCTTTGAAAACGGCACATCCATAAATCCAGACAAATGATTCTGACAACCTGTTCAACCGAGGATGGAGAAGAGGGAGCGCCTCAGGCACATGCACAGTGGCCATGAGAACTGACTCTGTGAATATTTGAATGGCTTCCAGCTCAACAAACCATCACCTGACTATCTTCAAGGCAAATAATGAAGGAATGCATTGGGAAGGGAGGAGAGATTGATGATGATGATGATGATTGCTACTACTACTAGATATGTTGCTATTTATTATTATAAGATTTATACACTTTTGAGGCTATATGTCACAGCATTGTAGCAAATTGTCTGAGAATGCCTTTTTGTCACCTTGAATTCACAGGTGGACATTCCAGACTAGCATTATCAAGCTCTGGCCAAAAAAGAAAAGGAGGCAAATCAGCAAGACCAGCAAGGAAGGCTCTTTAATGGCTTTAGGTTGGAGCTGGTCAGGATATCTGGTTTGACCATTCTAGAAGCTTCTGTATCAAGCTCTTCCCCAGTCCACTTTTACAAAGTTCATTTCTTTCCTGCTTTGCTTGTTGTGTCTCTCAGAATGTAGGATAGATCTCTGCCTTGACATGACCGTCTTTTTAAAAAACTCAGGCTACAATGGAGATTTCCTAAGCTATCCTTACAAATGAGGTGTGCTGGCAACACTAGAAGAACATGAAATATGCTTGATTGATCTTGAAGGAAGAGTAGGTGAACATCAAATGTGAAAGCATGGTTGATTCTACTCAGAGGATTTCCCCAGTTTCAGCCACCCAGTTAAAGAGGGGTTTATGTAGACATGACATCATTCTCTCTGTTGAAATGAAAGGGAAGGTACACCTTGTGTTGGAATAAACAGAAATGCCTCCATCCTTTGCATTTTCACAGTGAACTGCCTGAGGTTATTTTTTGAAAGAAATGGTGGGTCAGAATACTGTGGCTGTACAAAAGCAGGGAGATTGGAAAGGGAGGGAATGGTCATCAGTGACCCTGGGGGGGGGGGCAGGATCAGCATCAGTGTCGTTGCCAATCCAGCTCAGATGTAGGTTGATGGGGGAGGAGTTTTTGTTCCTTTATGGGTGAGGGCCAAGATTACAGCATAATTACCACAGTATAGCAATACAAAACAAGGGAGACTGGGAAGAGAGGGAATTGTCACCAGGGGAGGGGATTGGTACCAATTTCTTGTTCAGCACTACAATGGAACTCAAATTAAGGAAGAAACCAATTCATTTTACAGTGAGATTAGGGGCAGTATCTTGTTCAGTGTTGTAACTGAGTAAATGCACAGTTTTTTTTTTAATAAAGGATATAGAATCGTACTATTCTTGAGCAGTGCTACATAAGCACAAAAAGTCTTTTAAAAGTTGTTGAAGAATCATGATAGTACAATGATGGGAGGGTAAACTGTAACGCCAATCTGCAACATGATCACCATAGGAAGAAAATCCTTTGTATAGAATAAGCCTGTATGTACCTCAAGTGCATCCTGATGGGATCTGAGTGGCAGTGACTTCCCAGGAACAAATCTTGTGACCACGGTACAGAGTGCATAAACTGTACTCTGCTATAGCAAATAATGCAAATTCCACCATACTGATGATTTAGACAGAGGGAGGAAAGAAAACTGACAGCATCTTGGTGCTCTCATATAAATTCCAGTGTGGCTGCATTTAGAATACTGTGTCATTCTATTAAAAAAGTGTGCCTGGCCTCAGCCAGGGCCAGGGCCTTTTCAGTCCTGGCCATGACATGGTGGAATGAGCTCCTGGAAGAGCTGAGGGCCCTGCAGGAACTCTCCCAGTTCCACAGGTGTTTGGTTGAGGCCAGAGCTATCCTCATTACAGCGGGAACATCTAACTGTCTCTCCATTTATCCCCCAGAGGTATGGCAGGGGGGGGGAGGTTGCTGCCACTGATGATCATGTTTTAAGGCATGGAGGTTTTATGCTTTTATTGTGGAGATCTTACCTGCAACCCACCACAAGCCCGCCAGTCTGGGAGTGGCGAGTAACAAACAAACAAACAAACAAACAAATAAATGTGGAGCTAGAAAGGAGCAGAATGAGTGACTAACAGGTTTGAGTGCCTTTCTCACAAGGAAAAGTTTTTTTCCAACCCCATTCCCCCCAAAAATATAAATGCAAGGACATGGGAGAAGCTTATACAATTATATGAAACTAGTAATCAAGCCCGCTGCAGCTAAATGCAGCGGGCGCTAGGCACTTACTGTGGGTGAGTCGGCGGCAGCAGCGGCGGGCTTCTTTCTGTAACCGAGGATTAGTTATGCGGGAGTCCCAAAGGCAGGACCTGCTGTCCCTGGGTCTACAGTCAAAGGGGCTTGAAACCAGCCCAGGAAGGGGGCGGACAGGAGGACGCCTGTGAAGGCCTGAAGGAAAAACCGGGGTGTGAGGGAAGAGGCGAGGGGCTCGTTCCCGCGCTAGATGGCGCTGTTGGCCCCACCTCGCTCGCTCGCTCGCTTCCTTCTTGGGCTTGCCGGAGGCCGGGTCTGTTGGGCGGCGATGCCCTGGCTCAGCATTCTCGAGGGCTGTGCGGGGCCGCTCTTGTTCCGCCTCGTGCTGCCGCCGCCGCCTTTGCTCCGAGGGGCTGGCTGCTGGCTTCTGTGGCCGTGGAAGAGCCATGAATCTGGGGTAAGGCAGCATCAGAGCGGGCGTCTCTTCTCCTCTGCGCTGGGCGGCCGCGTGAGCTTCGGGGATCTCTCCCCATTGTTATCGCCGGAGGGCTTCCTTAAGGAGGCGGGCAGAAGCGGGCGGCAGGCGAGCGGGCCAAGACGACGCGGCGACTCCTCTTGCGCTGCTCCGCTCAGCAGTGAGCGGCGGCGCTGGTGCAGGAATGCCGCGCAAAGAGGAGCGCGGCTGCCTCGTGACGCCCCGCGCCGTGGCCGCTTGGCTCCTCTTGTCGTTCTTCGCCCGGGGTGAGTGGCCGGGGGCGGAGGGGACCGGGAGACATTTTGTCGTGCTGGGGAGGGAGGACGGGGCGGCGGGGGGAGGGAGAGAGGGAGAGCGAATAAATAGGCGACGCCGGGGAGGCGCCGCGCCAGCCGGGCTGCCCCCTGCCCGTGCAGGGAACCGGATGCGGAGGGCGCTTCCCCTTTCCATGAAGTTTGTTGGCGGGATGGGCTGGCGGAGCGGCGGCCGAAAGAGCGGAGGAAGTTGCCTCCCGGGGAAAGTGGGATGCGGCGGCGGCGTTTCTCCTCATAGTCCGGCTCCCCCCGAAGGCTGAACTCACAGTTTTGGCGCCGGGGAAGACAGAATCAAAATGGGCGTGGGGCTGGGAGCCGGGGCGACTGCCGCGGGACTGCCGAGGGCTCCCTCGGGCGGCAGCCTGACGCGGCGAGAGGCGCTTCGCGCCTCTCGCCGCGTCAGGCCGGGAGCAACTGCGAGCCGCGCTGTGCGCCGCTCGCAGTTGCTGGGGCTGGGAATCGGAGGGACCAATCGGCAGGCGCTTCGCGCCTGCGGATTGGTCCCTCCGATTGTCTGTCGTGAGGAAGGGTCCAATCTGGACCCTTCCTCATCACGGACAAATCCCACCTCGGCAGCCCTTAACGCTTTATTTAGTCCGTGGCGCCCGTGGCGCCACGGGCGGTTTAAAGATTCTGAGAATTGGGTAGAGAGTCCCTCCTCCTTTCTGTCACATAATGCTAGAAATGAGTTTCCAGTGAGAAAAACAGGGAAAAAAACCATGGAGTCAAAAGAGGCCATACAGGCCTTCTAGTCCAACCCCCTGCTAAGTACAGGACCAGCCTAAAGCATTCAGACGTATCTGTTCAGCCGCTGCTTGAAGACTGTCAGTGAGGGGGAGCTCACCAACTCCTTAGGCAGCCTATTCCACTGCTGAACTACTCTGTCTGAGAATCTCCCCCCCCCCCCACACACACACAATATCTAGCCAGTGCCATTGTAGACTCCATGATGAAATGTGCTACAACTACTTACGAAACATTGTCATGAACTGCTTAGCATTCAGGTTCCAGTAGCCCCAGTTTGTCCGGTACCCATGCAGTGTGGCATACTCCTCATGATTGTATGCAGGCTCTGTCCCAAAAGTGTCAATTACTCTAACACGGCACCTGTGCCAGGGAAGAGGGGAAGAAAAGCCAGTTAGGTATTGAGGGACACCCAAATAAAAAAAACATGAGTTGCAGATTCATTATCCAGAGGCGCTGTACCATACGATGCTTTCTTTGTGTGGACTGTGGTTTCAAGAAACATCTGAGGGCCCTGGGGTCCCTTGCAGGCAGGCAGAGATAGACCTCTCACATCAGGGACCAAGGACTATCAGCATCTGTGCTACTGGTGTGTGGTACTACGTGCCCTGAACATGAACTCTGGGACAATAAACTGAGATGAAGTCAGCTGTGACATGAAGCAGGGCAGCCCACGCAACCAGAGTTGAACTGGAAAGAGGGAAGGATGCTCTTACAGCATGAGAAATCGAAGTCTAGATGATAGCATAGACCGATGAGGGAGATTTAGGAATTGGAAGCATAAGGAAAAACAGACAAACTGCTGGTCACTCAAGTACCTTTAGCCAAACCAAACTTTTATACAACACTAAATCAATGCATGGAAATGTATCCATCAGGTGCACTTCCATCAAGATATTATGAGTTCATTCATAGGGTTCCTGTAAATCTATTCTTCCTTGACAAATAAGGCAGGCAGAAGATAGTATACAAGAACCTGCATTTTCTTTGTTTTCATGATCAATGGCAACATTTTATCACATGGACTTGTACATGCACAGTAAATTGTAAAGGGGATGATGAATGGGTACATAACTGCAACCATTTGGATGGGCTTTCCTGTCTGTCCAACTTCCAACTGCTACCTTTTGTCAAATTTCCTGAATACATGCAGCATGAAATCATAACAACCCTGGTATATAACCCTGGTCAGATTAGCTTTGGACCAGCAACACCAGTATTTATGCTAGACAATCTCTCCAGATGCTTGTCTTCTGGGACAATGTGGTGTTTTTTAGCCTTGGACCAATGCAACATGCACCATTGCGATATTGTGATATCACCTATTACTCATACAAGGAGGACATATGGCTAGCCTTTCTCCATCTTGCTCAGTGTGGGAAACTCCTTCCCCCCCTCCCCACTAACGTTTTAAAGAATATACCAAAATAATGAAAAAAGGGATGTCAGTGTGATCTACCTACCATAGTTCCACACCCCTGAATCAGTGTCCAGCAACATCATACCCCCTTATCTACAATATGTTTTGCCCTGCCTTTCCTCAAGGTGGCGCTCATGATTCTATCCTCCACAGTAGGGTAGGGTGAGTGAGCGAAATTGGCTCAAGGTCACTGGGTGAGCTTCATAATTAAATAGAGATTTTAACCCAAATCTGAGTGCAACATCTAACCACTATACTGTATCAGAGCAATATGTAGTGAATACGTGATAAGTAGTTGAGCAGTATATATTATATTCTAATTACAAAATCAGGAAATCTTTGGATACTTAAAATTTAAGGACTGGAATGGTGAATGGACAAGACAGATCTTTCTACGAACTTGAAAAGGGCCTTATGCTTGCAGAAAAATATGAACTCTAAACAAAATACACTGCGGTATTTTTTAAAAAAATGATAAAAGCAGTGCCTGTACCTTTAAGAAAAGGATTCCCTCAGTGGTTGTTACTAAGCCAGAACAGTATTCCCCACTGGGTTTCAGTGAGTAAAAGGCAGGGACTTTCCAGGACTGTTTTTGCCTTTCAGGGAGAACTCATACTTTCAGCCTAATCTATTGCACAGGGTTGTTGTACAGATAAAAAAGAGGAGAGGAGAATAATATAAAGTTCTTTGGCCCCCATTGTGAATAAAAATGGGGCATAAAGTGAATAAATAATAAATATAGCTGAAGAGGGGAAGCAGAGAAAAGGTAGGCTGTGAATGGCAGAGAGGGTGAGAATGAGGCAGGAAAATGGAGAGGATATGGGGGTTTGCCCATGGGAGGGGAAGGGGAAATAGTATAGGGAGGGGGATGCAGGAGAAAGTGACTTGCCACCCCGCAAGACGTTGAGTGGAAGTGGGCCTGGGCCAGCAGCTGGCCCCTCACAAATGCCCCATAGTTTTCCTAGTCAGAGGCTGCTGGAGTTGGGGTGGGGCATAAGACAGAGGTGCAGAAAGGAAATAGGGCTGGGTGGAAAGGAAATAGGGCTGCCAACTCCAGGTTAGAAAATGCCTAAAGATTTGAGAGTAGAACCTGGGGAATGGTGGGGTTTGAGGAGGGGAGGGACCTCAGGAGGATATAATACCATAGAGTCCATCCTCCAAAGCAGCCATTTCCTCCATAGGAACTATAGTTGCCAATCTCCAGGTGGGGGCTGGAGATAACTGGGAATTACAACTGCTCTCCAGATGACTCCCCTGAAGAAAATAGCTGCTTTGGAAGGCGAAGTCTGCTGAGGTTGTTTCCATCTTCAAATCTTGCCCTCCCAAGGCTCTATCCCAAAATCTTCAGGAATTTCTCAACCGGGCAACTGTGTGCTGATCTCTGTAGTTAGGAGATCTGTTATGAGTCCAAGAGATCTCCAGACCCCACCTAGAGGCTGGCAACCCTAGAAAGAGAGCAGGTGATACAGGGGCTTTCATGGAAAGGAAAGAAGAAATAGTGTGGGTGTGGGAAATGTGATGCCTCCTGAAAGTCCATGCATGTCCCCACTTGAAAGGATCTAAGACCATTATGCATGGCAGCAGCCATGCTGGGCTGCTGTCGAGCACTGCGCTGAGGAATATGCGGGCTGTGCTGGCATAGCGCGCATGTGTGCAAAAAACACAGGAGCTGGAAAGCTCTACAGAGCTGACAGGGGCATGTGTTGTTCCTGCAGGGACACTGTAGGGCAGGGGAAGGCCCGGCTCTGCCAATCATGCACAACACTGGCCCGACCGAGCCCCTGCTGGTGCCTGTGGCATTCCAGGGAACCTGGAAAATTCCACGTTCCTTTGCTGTGGGTCTTCCGGGGCGCTGTGCTAGTCCAGGGCTGGGATGGCGGCAGCGTCATGCACAATCGGGGCTGCCCTGCTGCTGCCATCCCTGATTTCCTGCCCTATGTATAATCGGTCTAAGAGTAGCCACCGTGGATTAGAACAATAGTCCATCTAGTCCAGGATCCTGCTTCATACAGTCATTAACCAGATGACCCTGGAAGGAGTACAAGTAGAGCACCTCTCTTGTTGTTCCCCAGTACTGGTGTTTCAGCAAGGCACAAACTGCATATAGTTCTTTAGGGACCTTTCAACACTTGCAGGAAGGGGATCTCATTTCCCCCTTCCCCCCATTATTTCTTCTTTCCCTTCCCTGAGAGCTTCTATTTTCTGGATTCTTTCTCTCCTTCCCACTAACCAGCCAACTACCTTTATCTCCCCTGCTTTCCACTCTCCTTCCTTCCCTCCCCCTGGCCAGACCCAGTTACACGGTAGGGTACCTGCAAAGACTTGTGGAGGACACTTCACTTTCTCCTTTTCTCTTTTCCTCCTCCTGGCAGTTCCATATCCTCACCTTTACCTGCTTCATTCATTCCTTCCCATCCAACCACCAGCCTACCTTTTATCTTCCTCCATCTTCAATGACTTTCATTTACCTCCTTGATACCCCATCTTTCTCCACTATGGGGACCTAAAGAAGCTTGCATCATTCTCCTCTCATCCATTGGATCCTCACAGCCACCCTGTGAGAGAGGTTACTGACTAGCCAAAGGTCACTCTGCAAGCTCCAAGGCCAAGTGGGGATTTCAGTTCAGGAGACCATCTTACCCGCACCTAGTCCAGCAGTCTACCCACAGTACCACAGTGGTCCTTGGTGATGCTAGAGATCCTGAAACCTGCTCATAACATTAACTGGTGGGGGGATGATCAACAGAATGCATGGGAACTCCCTTCCCCCATCTACAACCTGGCTGACTGTAGAAAGAAAACTTATTTATAATGAAAGCAATAACTCTGCTTGCTCTTTTTTCTCCCTCATAAAATTGTGCAGGATAACAGGCAGGATAGGAGAAAGAGTAATAAATAGGAAGACTATCAAGGCCAGATTAAATCACAAAATGTTGCAAGCTGCTGATCTGGCAAGAAGTTACGGCTTTTGTCACTCTCATTACTGTAGAGGAGGCTGCTGTGCCCTGGAATGATCCATTCCTCTGCCTACCTGTTCTGCCAACCTCTTTCTCTGATCTTGTGATGTTTGCAGAATGCACCTGCAGAAGGCCAATGCATTATTTACACTGGCTCACATGCACTTCAGCCCCCAAGAGTCCTCTGCAGAAAGCCAAGTTAGTATGATTTTATTTAAGGAAGCAGTACAGGAGATTGCTCTTTCGCCTCCGCAAACATATCTCAGCATGTGACAGTGGCAGCTGGGAAACAGCGTGGGGACCATTCTCTGGGCAATTACCAGCTGTCAGAGCCATGGAGATAAACAAGATTGGAGAGATCTGAATCCTTGGGATGTGCTAGACATTTACTTTGGGCTGCCTGGTTCATAGAAAAAAGTGAGGCAAAGAGTTTGAGAGAGTTTCAGGCTCAGTTCTGTTTGGGTTTTTTTTTAAAACAAGGCTGAGTGGCTATCCTTGCAGACATGGGTAGAAAGCCTTCCAAAGGCCATCCAAAGGAAATCCATTCAGGTTAAATCCATGTAATTCCCTGAACATAACATATTCATTTACTGAGTTTAGGATCAAGAGGGTTTATATATGAAAAATTGAATAGTTTTTTTTTTTGAGGGGAGATGCATGGGTACCCTATTCTGTGATCCACTGGATAAGGGCCACAGATGCTGTGAACTGAAGGAAGCAAGTGGATGGTTGTTGAAGAAGACATGGGGTAGAACCCAATAAAGCCTCACAACACCAGAATGAAGTGAGTGTGTAACTAGCATATTTTATCCTGCCGTTCTTCCCAGAAGCTTTGGGAAGAGTGCTTGGTTCACTCTTCTTCATTTTATCCAAGGCCATCCAATGAGCCTCGTGACCAAATGCAGATCTGAATGTGGTCCTCCACATATCTGGAAGATCAAGGTTTTGAATCCCCACTCTTTGGAAACTGATTGGAAACTCAACTTTGGAAACTGATTGGATGATCTTAGGCAATTCTCCCCCCCCCCCGTCCCCCTCGCTCTGTCTTTCTCTCAGCCTAACCTATGCCACAGGGTTGTTGTTGTGAGGATAAAATGGAGGAGGGGGAAATGATGTTGTAAGATGCTTTAGGGTCTCCATTGGGAGGGGGGGAATGGAATATAAATAGATAAATTATGGGCGGAATTGCCTTTTATTTTGATTCATATATCTTCCTCTCCACTAGAAAATGTGGCTGGTAATGTGTTCAATTGCCATTGGAACTGGTTGTGTACTAAGACTCAAGCTACTTGTCTTTTGATCATGAATGGAAAAAACAGCTTGTGGGGGATGGCTACAAGTGGACAAATGGCTAAAGGGGGAATGGACAAAGTCATCTCTGTGTCTGTATTTTTCCTCTATCGTTTTCCTGCTGTCAGTCCCAGTTTCAGAGGATACTGTCAATGAAAATTGATGGCTCACGCAACGGAGCATCATGTGTCATTGAAACTGCATGGGTTCCTGAAAAGGCAATGAGAATGGCTGGTTGGAACAACACTAAAGAAGGCTCCAGCACTCTACAATGCTAGAAGGACTATGTTGATATCTGGGACAGCAAGGCTTGCTGTACTTTATAGGGCACCAACAAAGATAGAAGAAGAACTGCATATTCCTGTCTGTTCTGTCAATGCCATTTACCCTAGCTGCACTTTACAACACAACAATGAGGGTGGGGAAGAGCGTCTTACCTGTACTTCTTGAAGGAGAGGCCCATGTGTTGCTTCATTTGTTGCAGCCCATGGTAATCAGTATAAATGAGGTCAAAAGGTAATGGAACTGTCAAGGGGCAATTCCCTCTGCCTGGAGGCACCCCTAAGTTACTGGAAAGAACAATAAGAATATCATGGGCAAAGGCAGGCAACAGAGAGAATCTATTAGAAAATACTACTGTGCAGAAACTCTTAGTCATAGTACAAAAAAGGCAGAAGTTTCTGATTATAGTAAATTAAAGATGACAACTGCAATCATTTAGTGGACACAATGTTGGGTTTATTTTTAACACAGTGCTCTGAATTAAACCATGGAGCCCATTGCCTTGAAGTGTTGGGAAGACCAGGGACTAGGCAGACTTGTGGGGAAAGGATTTATCAGCTGTCCTGCTATTTCTTTAAAACCCCATTCACTTACGTCATTTTCCAAAACATTTTCCCATGGTGGACTTCTAAACTATGCAGGTGACTGTGTATGAATACTGGAAGAATATAGATAGGGCCAATAACATGGCATTTACCTAAACTGGAAGCTCAAAAGAATCAAGTTGGCCTCCTCTCTCCGTGAATGGTATATCAAATCTGACCAATGTTCTGCTTCACTCCTGTCCTCTCTCCTCCCCTCTGTATTATTTTTTATTTTGAACATGATCGTGATACAAAATTAATCTGCAGTAGCATAAGCATGAGCTTGCTAGGGATGTTCCAGAAAGTTGAAAATCAACAATGCACCCCCCTGCTTCCCCCCATCTCCCCCTCCTGCTTCCCTCCATCTCCCCCTCCTGCATTTAAATTCAACTTATCCATGGTTCCATTATATATTTGTGAAACAGCCTGGGGGGTGGGATGTGTCCAGCTGTCCAAGTTGGAATAGGGCCAATCAGGGTGCGGCCAGCAATGCTGGCCACACCCTGACTGGCCCTGCCCCTACAGCTCCCACCCTCCCACCCTCCCTCCCTGAAAGCTAGCCACATTCCTCTCAGACAGGCCAGAGAGAGACACACAGAGTCCTGCCAGACTGAACACGAGCCTACATTCCCTCCTATCGCTCCTGCTGCAAGGGAGGTAGAGAGAGACAGACAGAGAGAGCTGCCCCAAACTCCACACCAGCCCTCCTTCCCCATAAGAATGAGCCCTAATTACCTGTGAGAGGGAGAGAGATCTGCACCTCCCGGGTTCCCCTGGGTCCTAGCGCCCACTGCATTCCTGCTTGCAATGGGCTTTCTTGCTAGTAATTTATAAGGTGCAATGGGGCACTTTGTAAATGTCTTTTAGGAAAACATTTGTGTCACGGCTGCCAATGTGCTTTGTGTTCCTGTATGCATGGTGACTGAGTGCCCATCATCATAAGAACCACCACCACCCCTTGGTTGGGTGATTTCAGTGCCATGGGAATCAAGGAATAGGGGGTGCATTTTCTAATTGTTCTTTATTTTGATTGCATTATAGTGTGAGCTAGTGATTGCTGCCCTGCTCATTTTTCTCCCCCTCTCACCTGTTTCGAGTAATGGGCTGTAGCCAAAGAGCTCAACTGAGGGATGAGGCATGCCCTTCACTACCCATACCTGAGCCCCAGGCACCCACTCACTCTTTTCCTTGGTGGCAGTAGCAGCGGCCAGGAGATGTGAAAACAAGCCAGGGAAAGGCACATTCTGGCACCTGGTCACACTCACCTGGATGGGCAGATATTAGTGGCTGCCATGTTTGAATCTCCCCCTCTCATCACCAGTGACCCTCATTAAAGTGGGGGTAAAAAAAGGGGAGGCATTTTCATTTTGATTGCATTAGGATGCAATTGCATTATTGTGCATGCTGAGAACAAAGAAAAGGGAGGGGGAGTACGGTGGGAGGCGGGAACACCCACTCTCCTGACAGAAGCACAAAATACATGCCATGAATGGATGCCTGGCCGGTGACACAGAAAACCCCAAATGCAGAATGTCTGGTGCAAATTTGGGATCTACATTCAGAATTTAATGCAGTAAGAACATGCCAGCAAATCACAACTGTAGAAACTTAGAGTGATAACAACTGGTCAGCCAGGATCACTGATCAATGAAGATCTTCTCCCCTCAGCTTATTTACTAGTGGCATGCTTATTCAAGCATTTATTTAGATGGATATGGATATGAAAGCTGGACACTAAGGAAGTGAGAGAAGAAGAAGATAGATGCCTTCAAACTAGGGACCTGGAAATGACTGAAATTACCATGAACTCCAGGAAAAGCAATCTGTTCTGGACCAAATTAAAACCAACTGCACTTTTGAGGCAGTGATTGTTAAACAAAAATGTTCTATACTTTGGTCACATAATATATGAAAGATTAGAAAAAAATTCTTATGCTCCTTTAAGATTGAAGAAGAGGTAGACAAAGAACAAGATGGATAGAATAAAAAAAATAAGTGGATTGACCTTACCAAAAAGAAATGACTGGAAACAAGAGTTAGGTGGCAGGTCTTCCTTTATCAAGTCACCATGAGATGAAAACCACTTAACGAAACCTAACAACAGGTTGTTGAGGGTGCCCTATCCCACACCCTCAAGGCAGGATCCAGAAGGACAAAGATACCTGTTGCCTTCTAGAAGCTTCCTAATCCAGTTCATTTTCAAAAATGAAAAATAGGAGTACCCTATATATCTGAAAGTAAGGCTAGGCAGTCTTCCCTGTGTTCCATCAAAAAGTGGGGAGGACATATTAAATTTTCATAATTTTTCAACCTACAGTTATGTACAATAATTTAAAAAAACAGCCTTCCTAAGTATTTTTGGGTTGCCTTCCTTTCAGGTAACTAGGGTAAAACCTCCCACTTGTTTTATTCCTGCTACCTCAGCCCATCCCACCTTCAACACAAATCAAGGACCCAAGCATTTTGCCCCCAATCTGGAGTGGGGAAAAGGCTTAGTTTTAGAACAAGTGGTCATGTGCTTTTAGGGCACTGGTTCTGCTGGCCATTAGAAAAGCTTAGAAGAAACTAAGGAAAGACCACACTACAATCTGGAACCAGTGAAAACAAGGATTTCCTATTTATGGTGCCTTAGCTGGGGAGAAGTGCTTGCAGCTGATTCATTGCTCTTATCACAGGGGATATAAGCTTCTTCATGTGTAGAACTGAAAAGGGCAGGATAGGCTGCAGTTTTATTACTTGTAATGTAGGTTCTCTTTTATGGGCAATTTTATACTAAATAGCTGACTAGGAAGATGTCATGAAAAGAAAGTCTCTTGTGTCTGACAACCACCTAAAGTATAAAATGGAAGCAACATAGAAGGCCTTAGATGCCCATTATGGAGTCTAGCATTTTCTGGCCCTCAGCGAGTTTCTGCTAAATTTCAGCACTAAAAGTGGAATATCAAAGGGAAAAGCAAGGAAGTGACACTGTATCAATACCCCAAAGTTCAGTTTGAAGCAGTATCAAGCATAACTGGGGGGAGAGGAAATACAAGCTATCTTGGTCCCTGCTCTGTGATCCACAGCTCTACACCAGCTTGGTGTAGTGGTTAAGAGCTTCTAATCTGGCTAGCCGGGTTTGATTCTGCGTTCCACCACATGCAGTCAGCTGGGTGACCTTGGGCTTCCCACAGCACTGATAAAGTTGTTCTAAACGAGCAGTAATATCAGGGCTCTCTCAGCCTCACCCACCTCACAGGGTGTCTGTTGTGGGGAGAGGAAAGGGAAGGTGACTGTAAGACCGTCTTACAAAAAACAACTCTTCTACTTGGAGATAGGGGAGGTGTCCTCACCTTTCCTGCACTTAACTGTTGTTCCTGCAACAACACAGATGGTAATGGGCATAAAAACTTTCTAAGAAAATGAGAGGAAAGAGCCGTGAGAATGTTCAGTGGTCAAGAACCGAATAAACCCCTTTCTGCTGATGTGACAGAAATAAATTCTATAGTAGCAGATCTTCTTATTAAAACTAGCATATTTTTACCAGCACTATTCTTGTATCAGTTGACTACAAATTGTGTAAAAATGGCTCAAAGGAAGAAAACAAAAATCATCAAAACGGAAATGGATAAAAACCGATGACAAGGTATGACACCAAAAGAAATAAAAATGCCTGCATTTTCTCATGAATCCATTCATGAATATATCATGCATCATGTGCTTCCTGCCCCTTCCCCATTAAAATTCTTCAGGTGTCCCTGCTTTTTACAAAACAAACCATAAACACAAAAGTAAATGGAGGACAAGATATTCTACCCCAGAATAGCTGTCCTAGGAAGAAAGGTACAGTTTGGATCCAATGGAAGATTTCCATGGATGGAAGGGAGGCAAGTTTTTCAAATTACCACTTCTATTGTTTGGGGGGAGGGGGGATTGTCCTTGATTAAATAGCAGCAACATTGGGGGCTTTGGGGATGTTGCACATATGGGTAGAAAAGGAACTCATGCTTTGTTAGTAGAAATCCCTTCACTCAATGGAAATTTTAGGTGGATCCAAGCCCATGATCTTACCTGCTCTCAGGGTTTCTAGCCATTACAGTTGCCAAGGGAAAAACTGGGGGTACAATATTCCTGGAGCTTGTCAGCTCAAGGGCCCATTAAACCAGGGTCAAATGACCTTTAGACAAATATATTTCAATTTATTTTACTCTGCACAAGCCCTTCTGCCATTCACTCTCTGCTCTCCCAAATTTGCCCCTGCTAAGTAGGGGCAGGCTAGCCAGCAAGCTGGGCCAGATGGGTCCTCCCAACTCTCCCAGTGACTAGTAGGCTGGTGAGCACTCCGTGGCCATGGGTGGATGCAGTCAGATAGCTGTCCCCATGCTTGCAGTGCCCAGGAGGGTAGAGACTGTGGCCATGGCAGGGTACAACTGGATGGCTCTCCCCACCCTCCTGATGGACAAGAAGGCAGGGAGTATGGGACAGCCGTGGCGGAGTACCCTTCCGGCAGCTGGGAGGGCAAAGAGCATGAGGCGGTTGCAGCACAGCAGAGTGCAATGGGATGACAGTCTCCAGGTTCCTGGCATACCTACCACCAGCTCTTCCTCCTAACGCCAAGTGCCAGAAAACATCATGAAGGAGGAGGAGGAGGAGGAGGAGGAGAAGGGAATGGGGGGAAGAGCCTCTGATTGGCCCTCAGTGGGGGACTGCTGTCACCCTGCTGGGGGGATGTCCCCTAGTGTGGGCCAATCAGAAGCTCGTCACATTGTTGGAAGGACCATAAACTTTTAATGTGATATCAGACAGACAGATAGATTTGAAATCTCTGAGAAAAAAATTATTTTGGACAGAAAGCTGAATTTGAGGAATAGGTGGATGACAAAGAATAAGTATGAATATTGACTAGATCAGCAATATTATGAGGGGAAAGTTCACATCGCTGGTTGCAAAGTTCTGGATCTGTTTTTTACTGTTTTTACGGCAGTGGATAAGCGTAAAGGTTAGTTCAGATCTGACCTGAATATAGAAGGTCTTCACAGATTTTAAACCTAAAGCTCATGTTTTCTCATAAACCCATCTGATCATTCAGTACTACCGCTGAATCAGACAGGGGAAAGAGAGCTATAGCTTTGGGCAGGCTGGCCTTTAGACATCTGAAGCAAAGAATTATAACTACCCTCCTCATTTTAAAAAAGATGCACAGAGGGAGGCAGAAAAAGGACTTTCTTTAAAACCTGCCCTTTGAGAATCATTTTCATTTGGCTTCCTGGTAAGACTGCCCCTGGGAGACTGTGTTCTTCATCCTAGGACCCTCAACAAGAGGTATATTTTGAATAGTGCAGTGGGGAAGGATGTAGAAGGATTGACTAGTAAGCTCTGAGGGATACATGTTTCTGGAAAGGTTTCACTGCAAGATCTGTGATGGATAACTTTTTCTAGCAGTATCTGTCCTTGATGAAAAGCTTTCCTTAAACTACACAGGCTCCCAATTCTTGGATAATAGACAGTATGTGAGGAATTTTGCTTTTGTGTTGTTGACTTTTCACAGCATAGGGAGGTAGAAGATGGAAGTTTAATGGCGGAAAGCTGATAGCAGGGTCTCAGGAGAATAACAGACATGAAAAGCCACGCTTATATTGTATAAGTTTTGGCTTCTATTGCTTGTAAAAAAGACATTCTTCGGAAAACAGATGAAGTTCATTATTTATTTTCTTTTTTTCCCTCCTGGGCCCCAGAGACTGCCGATGCAATTCAAGATTGTACAGGCGAAGACAAGAAGGTTATCGCTATCAAGGAGCAGTGTAACATTTATCTCTGTTTCCAGAACAGAAAGGATAATCGGCCCATAGCTCCGTGGCCTGTGATGCACAGGAATTTTAACCACAGAGGGTTTGTAATACACATAGGTTGACTTAAGGAAGGAATCGCAGAAGACTGTGTTGCAGTCCCTTTTCTTGATAACCAGGACAAGCTACAATCATGCACCGATCCCAACTCATAGTGCAGGCGTTATTGTGCCATCAAGTAGTAGCTGCTGACATATGCTAGGGCATGATGAGGGAAATTATTGTAATATCAAATTTTCTTTGCTCCAGTTCTAATGCTTCAGATGATCAGTGTAGTGTAACAATCTCCATGGCTTATTCTGCATGCTCAGATTACTCCTGATTTTCTCAGTGAGCGATCTGCAAGTATTGGGTTTAGCTTGTATATGGCCATTCCACATGCATTTTTGCATTTTTGTATTAGTTTACTGTGATTTATTTCCTCTGCATGTAGCAGAAGTACCCAGGAATAAACACTGAGCATGCAGGATGTCACCACTGACCTAATCAGTGGGGTCACAGCACCACCCTTTTATGGGTTTGTTTTCAGTGCAAGTGTTCTAGTGATACTGCACAGTAATGCTGCCAGACCGTTCTCTCTCCAGAATATTGAGTCACAAACTATTCATGCTGACCCCATGAAGTTCTGCCTTGTGGGGTTTTCAAGGCAACAGATGAGTAGGTTTGCCATTGCCTTTCACTGCAGAGTCATCCTTGGTGGTCTTTTATCCAAGTACCAACCTTAGCTTCTGAACTCTAATGAGATCAGTCTCTTTTGGGCCATTAGGGCCACACTAGGGGACCTTAGACCAGTTATTTTCTCTCAGCCTAATCTATTTTACAGCATTATTGGAGAGAGAGCAACTATGTATGCTGCCCTATGCACCCTTCTTGGAGGAAAGATGAGGAAGAAATAGTATAGTTTTTTCTCCCCTGCTTGCTATTTTATCTCTCGTAGCATCAGTGCTTCTTCTTCCCCCAAAGTGGACTAGTGACTGTTCTGCCCAATATTTTGATAATATTGTATATGTGCAGGCTTGCACTTTGACCAAATGTAGATAACATATATGCAGGAAGCAAAACTAAAAAAGGCTTTCTGAATTTAGTGAACAGGTGTAAATCAATCACTTGTAAAATGGTAATTCAACAGAGTGGGAAAGGTACACAAAGGGGTCAAGAAATATTATTGGGAGCACAATTGGTTTGTCTCTCCTAAAAGCAGAAGCCTACTATATAAAGTTGTTATGAGGATGAATTAGATCAGACTTGTAAAATGTACAGCAAAGCACGTTGCCTTTTAAAGATTTTAGGAGGAAATCTGTCATAAAAAAGTGCTTTATGATTCTTAAGTCACCCTGTCCATTCTGTTTACCAAATTCATAGGAATCTACTGCACAGGAATTCACATTTCATGTTTATTGAAGAAAATGGAAAGTGTAACCTTAAGATGGAATTTCCAAATCAAAACCATGAACACCAGTGACAGCCTGCCTCCATATTCTGTGCCTCTATCTAAAAAATCAAAGGCCAGCTCTTTATCTGGTTTAAAATTAGTATTCCTCCCATGCCTGCAATGAATCTGTATTGAACCATACCATCAAGAGATCTGGCCCTGTGAGTCTTCTACAGATGAAATGCTCTGCATTGGCCAGCAGTCTCCATTTATCTTTCTCTTCATCTAATATCTACTAACTTGAAGACTGGTCTCCCCTTACCCTGCACCTTCAAGTTTATTTTCTACCAATTCTTTCTTATTTAAATATTCTCTATCCGGGATTTCATCATCTGCCAGTTAAGTCAACTAATTTTCTACTAAACCCAATTTAGTAGAAAACCCACTCATAGTTAGAGTGAAATCTTGGTAATTTTTCCTCGTACCATGTGCTATTAATGGTGCTTGAAATTATGCAAATAATATTGAACACAAATGCTTTCTTCACTGAGGACTTCTCAGTTTTGTGTGTGGGGAGGATGATCTTTGCATTCAGGACCGCCCAGTTCTGAAAACTTTACCCCTCCCTCCAAAAAAAGACTTGAGTGGTCAAATCAGCTTGTGATTGAATTCCTTTGAATCATCTTTCCCACAGAAGTAGCAAGCCTTATATGAACCTGTGGCATGCAGGCCCTATTCCACCCTGTACAAGGTTTTTCCCAACACCTGGAGAGGCTTGTCTCTTTCTTTCTATGATAACTCCACTGCCATCACCTGACATCTGTACAAAATTAACAACTAAGAGGGTCAGGACTCCCAGCATCTCTCCCAGCCTTGCCTCAGTGTCTCCTGCTGCCCAGCACCTGGTCACCATGGGGACAATGTACTTCCTGGTACGCTGCTGGGGTTGGTTTGGGGGGAGGTGTTGTTCAATTTGGGTGCAGGGAGAGAGGGAGCTTACACTGGCCTCCGCCTTGATCTGGCGGAGCAAGCCGCTGGGCTGTTTCTGGTGGTGAAGACCAGAGCATAGGTCCCACCTACTATTGTGGCCTGGTCTTTCAGTCTTGGTAGTAGGTGAAACATACTGCCACTCTCCAGCCAAGTGTGTGCTCTTGGTTGAAGGAGATTCAGATTTTCTTTACTTTGGGTGGGAGGGAAGGGAATTTACCTCAGCCAAGTTCCTGCCTACTGCAGCAACCTGCATTTTGGTCACAGTGGCAGGTGGAGCAGACTTTTATTCACCAACTGCGTGAATCCTCTTGGAGTTGACTGGGTTGATTGGGGGGCGGGGGTTACTCTACAGTCAAAAGGCTGTTATAAAGTATTCATTTAAAAGAATAAGTTCATAAGAGTACTTTTAGCTGAGGACCAGATTGAGCAAACAATAAAAAAGAATTAAGTAAAATGCCATTTCTCCATCCCTCTCTCTATACGTGCACTACCAGATCTTAGAAAATAGGACAGGCTCGTTGGCTTAGGAAATTTCCACAGGGTTTCTATTACCTTAACATTTCCTTCAGCTCCCAGGGCGAACACATGGACAATGGCTGCCTGCTTCAGACTTCAGTTAAGAGTTCTGTGTCCTTTTAAGGACTCCCTATCAAAGAACCTTGCTGCAAAGAGGTTTTATCATAGCTGTTTCTTCATCCCCTGAATAGTTCAGGCTAGGTCAAAGAAGCATTTCCTGATATTCTCCAGGAATCTCCTTCCTGAAGACTCTCTAGTATTGCATTACTCCACATTTCTGTTCCTTGTCTTTAGCTGGACCTATGAGGTAGCTGAGGTAAGCCTGGGAAGCCATTGATTAACTGCCTCCTTCCTACATGGTTTTTGCGGCAGGGGAGGGGAGGGGGTTTAAAATGCTCAGTCCAAACCACCACATTAAAAAGATGTATTTCTTCACAGAACCTATCATAAATTAAGATTGCTCTGGAAAGTGCTATAACACAAAACAGATGAGCTGGTGAGAGACTACAAAATAAGGCTGGTTGGCATTTATTAAATAAGAAACAAAATGAGTGATGGCTGACAATTCCCACCCCCCTTTAATTAAGCCAGTTAAAGGCATCGTGTTCACCTATACAACAAAGCCTTGCGAGTTGTTTTTGGACATCTGTCTCGAACAGCTGCACATCTATTCCAGAATAAATCTGCAGAAGGCTTTCCTCTTGCTATTTTCCCCTTACAGGCAATTTAATCAACCAAGGGACCCATTCTCTAGCTGAGACAACAGATTCAGATTACAGTGGGTTATCTTCACATCCCATTGACCTATTTTCAAATTAACCTGAGTTTAGCTTCCAAGCTATTGGTCCCTGAGATAAAGGTCCAGAATGAAATTGATCTAGGGGGACTTCTGCTTCTTGCTACTGGACCGACTAATATACTAGCATTAATTGCATTTTTACTGCTAACTGTAAGTGGTGATACTGGAAAAGA
The DNA here is from genome assembly GCF_049243985.1 of Paroedura picta. Classification (NCBI taxonomy): domain Eukaryota; kingdom Metazoa; phylum Chordata; class Lepidosauria; order Squamata; family Gekkonidae; genus Paroedura; species Paroedura picta. The sequence continues at coordinate 127,960,082 of NC_135371.1, forward strand.
AAGGAAGAAAGGACTGCATATGCTGATGACATGGAATGGTAGTTGGGTGGTAGTTGTTGTTTTTTTAAAGGCAGGTGGTGCCTCACTATGATAGTGATAGCATGTCTCAATTCAACTCATCTGCCTTTCTGTTTGTGTCGCCACCCAGTTGATCTGATGCCTGGCCTCCACAAGCAGCAGAATGGGAGGAAGGAATTCTGAAGTGGTAGAATGAGCAGTACCACCTCACTGTTGGTGGGGAGAGACAGGTTTTGCTCTCCCATATAAAATATTCCTGCCAATTAAAAAATCAGCATATAATGGGAATAGGTTCTAGCCCAGCCCTTTATATGTAGTGCTAATTCTCCTTTTGCAGGAAATTATCAAATTAAGGGATCTGGGGGAAAATGGAATCTCTCCCTTGCAGCATGAAGTGGTTCAGTCTTCATTCAGCACTGGCACGGGCATTTCATCACCACCTTATTCCATTGCACGCATAGAGGACCTACTGGTCTCCTCTTAGAGTCCATTAATCATGTTATATCAGCTGTAAGTCCTGGATCTCTTGAGTGATTTAGGTCAGATTTCAGCATTCTGGGTTCAGTTCTGGAATCAACATCGGCCTCCTCCAATTCATCACACACATGGATTTATACATGAAAAAAAAATGCCACAGCCTGGGGTCTCTCCCCTTTCCTGTTATTATGATAGGAAACTGAATGAACTGGCTGGGTATTGGTGTGAGGTTTGTATGTCATAGGAGATCAAGTATGTGACAGACAGGAGGAGGGCATACTTGCTCCTCAGGCATGCAGGGAACAGTCCTGCTGAAAATAATATATGAATCTGCTGTCCATTTATCATTTGCTCCTGTGATGTGCTAGAGACATCAGTTGAGATTGTTCACCTGAGTAATGGGAGAAGAATTTTATTGATTGCATGGTGGTTCTTGTGTCAATGTAAATGAAGATTGCAGATATAAGTGAATCATTCTTCCCTAAAGCATGTTTGAAAGACTTGACACTTTGTGCAATGTAGCATATTCCAAAATTGCTCTTTGTGAACCCCAGGGATAAGTCATCGCTGGCAAAGACGGATAATAGCCCTGCATCCCAAGTGTTGAGTGAAATCCACCAGAGAAAGGGAAAAGAGTGAAACAGTCCTTCACTTTGAAAGTGGAATTTTAATAGAGACCTTCCACCTCAGCTGCCTTCTAAACATGCTCAAATCACTTTTGTGTCTGCTTTGCTGCTGCACTTTTACTCCCTCTGGAACAGATCTGTTTAGGAAATGCACGGGTGTCAGACGATGACTGATGACATAAAAGGATGTTCTGTGCATACAAACTCAGGCAATTGCCCATTTAAACCACAAAGCAATTACGTAATGAGAGTCTGGTAATTTTTATGGGGAGAATTTTTACTCCAACAAAAAGAACCCAGTTAGGAAGTCTTTATCAGGTACAACATAAGCATATTTCAAGAAGAAGGAAAATTTAACAGCTCACTAGTCTCTCTGTATTTATGTACCTTCTTTTCTGAAATAATCAAATGCAAAAGCATGGAAGCTCTTCCCTTGAAGAATTTACAACAGCATAAAGCTGTTTATCTGCATCCCTCATGCAAGAGTAGTCAATAAATTTAGTCAGCTACGTGTTCTAAAAACAGAGTTTTCTCTTTAATTAAAGGAAACAGCTCTTATAAACATCCCAACTAGCAATGGCTTCATTGAAGCAGACATTTTTACATCGTGCAAATTTACCATGGTGTGTTCATTGCCATAGGTTCTGAACAATAGACAGCTGTACCTGCTACGTGAGAAGCAAGAGCCGTATATGGATGAAAGAGCCCTGCAAACTATTGCAATGTCCTTCTAGAGGAAAATTATTTAAATGCTTCTGCTTACTATAGCAGAGAAGCCATTCAGCACCAATATCTTGTGGACAGTTCCTTGGTTTGTCAGAAAGAAATATATTCTTGCTCTTCACAACTACAGTAACTAAAATATGGGATAACCTTTGGCTGCATTCAGAAACCATGATAAAATGGGGATTGCGAACTGTGGCTTTCCTAAGAATCACACGACGGCCTAGCTATAGAGAAAGCAGTATATTTATTAATCTAAAACGTTTCTATGCCACCTCTCTACCCAAATAAGTATCCCAAGTGGTAAACATTGAAGTGTTCCAACATTTAAAATATTAAAACAGCATTTAAAGTAAGATATATATAAAATATTTAAACTATTTAATAAAAACATGCATACAAACACACACAACAACACAACAAAGATGGAGAGCTAAGAAGAGTTACTGGGAGTATGGCAGACAAAACAAAGAAGTCTTCATCCACTGGTAGAAAATAACAACAAAGGGAGACAGACAAATCTCCCTTCAGAGGGAGTTCAAAAGTTTTGGCACCATGACTAAGAAGGCCCTTTCTTGGACTGCCACCCAAACCTGGGTCAGTGGTACTCAAATCATGGCCTCCAAAGGTAACCAGAAAGGATGTGTAGATTCATATGGGAGAAGACAGTCCTTCAGGTATGTTAGTCCCAAGCCATATAGGGTAATAGCAATAACCCAGCACCGAAATCTACTTTCAAGGTAGGGCTGAAATTACTGCAGAACAGTGCCTCCCAGTCCCAACCCCAGAAAGCAGTCTGGTAGGATACTTTGGCCAATGATATCTAAAAGGTCCAGGTGAATCAGCAGGGTACTCCCTGTGTCCATTTGCCAGCACAGGTCATCTACCAGGGTGATCAAGGCCATTTCAGTCATGATCAGATTGTATTGATTCACAAGGTCTGTGATTAGATTGGAATAAATCCAAGCAATCCACTTCATTCAGGAATCCCTCAAGTTGCCTAGCCACTATCCATTCAATCACCTTGCTCAAAAATGGTATATCTGAGACTGGATGTTAGTTTTTCAATTATTTTGTGTCCAGAGCAGGTTTCTTTAGGAGTGGATGCACCACTGCTCATCTAAAAGAACAGCCAACCACTCCCTCTGTCATGAAGGCATTTATTATCTCCTGGACTCAGTCTGCCTATGCCCTGCAGCAGATTCAAGCAGCTAAGAAGAGCTAGGGTTATATTGTTATTCAGAGAGGCAGTATCCTACTTAGTTGGGTGGAAATTAGCTTTAAGGAGACAAAAGAGTAACTGGGATTCTCTACCTGTATACACAGGGATTGTTCCCTCAAGAGAACTCGCAAAATAAACCTGGTTAGGTTCACCATAAAGGATTCTTATTTAAAAGAAAAATAAGAAACACAAACACAGAACTGGAGAAAGATGTCATATTCTAAGAGTGCTCCCTGACGTTGTCTCACATATTAGCCTCCAAAATAGAGAAGTGATGGATCTTCTGGGAGTGGACAATGACTTGGAAGAAACTTTGATGAGTATTCTGGAGAAGGATAATGACCATGTTTGCTTTACTGGGTGCAAATAGTTCTTGATGACCTTCTGAGTACTGGACCAGAAAGATATCAAGTTTGAGTTAAGTTTTAAGTGCATTCTAATTAGGGTAAATGGGTGCAGGGGAACCTGATGAGATAGCTGCAAATTCTTGAAAGACCTATTGTCTTAAATTTTGTGTCTCCTTAGGGTGGGGAGGGGGACATTAGCAAGTTATCTATTCTTTCCCACACATTCTAACCTATATGTCCAGGCTTGTCTCTAGTTGGGATAGACAGTATATTTTTTAATTATGATATCTATTTTTCTGTCCTTTTAGCCAGGGAGTGTATTGTATTTAATATTTCTGATGATATTGTATGTGGAGTACCTATTATTATTCTTATCCATGGTTCCTCTATATATTTGTGAAACAGCCTGGGGGGGGGGGTGGAACGTGTCCAGCTGTCCAAGTTGGAGTAGGGCCAATCATGGTGCAGCCAGCAAAGCTGTAGCCATCAGTGCTCTAGCGAGCCCAATGTCACCCAGCTGGCTGCATGCGGGGGAGTGGGGAATCAAACCTGGCTCACTAGATTAGAAGTCTGCACTCCTAACCACTACACCAAGCAATTCCTAACACATCTGTGGTTGGTTTGGTTGTAGGAAGACTAGCTACATTATTTTCAGAAGGAGTGCTAAAATGTCAATTCATACATTTCTTTTGGACAGAAGCATCCCTGGCTATCTATTCACATAGAGAGCTCATAGCATGTGAAATGGCACACTAATCAGTTTTTCTGATGGTGAAAAAGAGAGGAGAGGGTCCCCTCTGTCCAAAATGTTATGCTAGGGATCATGAGTACTGTGTGGACAAAAGACATTCACAATGGGGAATGTAATAGGGATGAGAATTGGGTAAACATGAGTGCAAAAGTTGGCTGGATCCAACCACACATTTTGTTTAAAAGCAACTCTTGTAATATCTAGATGCTCATTCTTTTCAAGGTAGAGGCAGAAATATGCGGGACACAAACATTTAGCATACCCACGTGCGTGCCCACCTGCAGCTTGTCTTTCTCTTCCACTTTTCCCCACATAGAGACCAGCACCTCAGATTCTCCTAGTTTCTCTACTTCACTACCATTTACCTACAGAAATTGAACAGTTCTATTCCACAGCACGATGCCCAGAATAATAAACAGCCAGGAAGCAATTGCATTTAGAAGGAAATTTGAGGCCTGAGCATTAGCTATTAATACAATTATGTAAATTTCTACCCAAGATAATTTGGGTATTAATTTAAAAAGTAAGACTATAAATGTGATTCCCCCTTTTTTAAAAAGAAAGAATGAAAAGGAATCAGTTGAACCAACACTTTCAGAAGTGAAATCCCTAAGTATTGTAAGCAGAATACAGTTTGTGAAAATCCGTGACGGATTTTGCTTTATGGTTTGGTTCATGCCCATTCCTAGTAACAGTGCTTAAGATAGACTTCTTGTACACACATATGGACCTTTTTGTGTGTGAATTTCACTAGTTGTCCTCACCTCACCTCCACCAAAAATCCCTGAAACTTCCTGGGTTCAATATGCAACTTGGTGCAGGGGTCATTTAAAGGGCCACTCGGAGACAAAGGCAGCCTGTGCTCTGTAAACCAGCAGAACTGCTTGTTGAATAAGGAGAGTTAAAGAGTAGTTTGGTGTTTGGTCAGGACAGCACTGAAAATTTTACCAAAAAACTGGAGTGCAAATTTCAGATTCCAGCTGTGTTTTGGAGATCTGTCCAGTTATTGTGAGGCCAAAGAGGCTCTAGTATTCATGGCACAGAGAAATGGCCCATTGTCTTTTTTCCATTAGCACACACAATGGCTAGATTTGTGAGAATAATTTCAGTGCCTTGAGTATGTAAAGTGATTTAAAATTCTGAGGCTGGATTTCTCTCACTTTCTGGGGAGAAAAACAAACTAAGGAAGTAAAAAGAAGCTTTTTACCTGCAAAAAATAATTCAAGTGCCTTAGTTTGGAAATTTGATGTGTGTATCTGAGCCAAATGTTTCTGTGAGATAATAAACCCAACATACTGTTGAAAGCACAGACGAAACAGCTTCTATAATGAAATGGGTCTTAGAGAAAAGGGGGATAGCTAAAGATTTGCTGTGCATTAAATATGTTCAGTCTTAATAGTCAGGTTCTTTTTCTTTGACTTCTAGATGCCTGGGACAGAACCACTTTTCTGTAACCTCTCTAGAAAGCTCTCAATAAAGCTTCTCTCTAGGAATCACCTGAAACTCTACTGTAAACGCATAAAATTTCCAGAGACATCATTGGGGTATAATGCGATAGAATCCACCCTCCGAAGTAGCCATTTTTCTCCAGGGGATCTGATCTCTGTCCTCCGGAAATTGGTTGTAATTCCTGAGAATTGTCATTCTGGAGGTTGGCAATCATAGCACAGGCACAGGCAGAATTCTGAAACAAAATGATTGCGCTCACTGCTCCTTTCCTGAGGGGGAAAACATCTTCTCCTCTCCTTTTACTACCAGACGCTTCCAAATTACAAAATAACCAATATTTACCTGAAAAGTGGCAGAAGGCAATTTCATTTTTAAATGTTGATTTTGATGCTTTATCAACAAATTAAAATGTATAGAAGGCTGAGGAAATGCCTTTCCTTTCCCAGACTCCCTTCCCATTCCCATCATCAGAAGTTTCGACTGCAGGCTGACTTTCTCAATCTGAAAAAGCTGGAGAAAGAAGCAGCCAATACTAAATGCATCTAATTTGCATTTAACCTTGATATTTCAGAGAGAAAGTTCATTAAAATGTTTCATACCTGTTTCTTTGTACAGCTGTGTGATCAAAAATGATAACGGGAAGGAGAATTGTGTTATTATACCAGCTAGGAATAGCTGGCAATTAACTAGCTCTTGATCAAAGATGGCAAGCCAAGCCCGATGCCCTCTGCCATTGCATAAGAGCAGTCTGATGATCCCCCGGCCTCAGAATGGGGAGAGGAAGGGGCTCCTGCTCTCCTCGTGGCTCCTGCTCTCACAGCCTTGGAATAAAGTTCACTCCTTCCTTCTCGGCATGTAGTGAAATGGGCTGGGTTTCGCTCCGTCTTTTCGCTGTCACCCCAATCCTTTACCCCCCACATGCCCTGGACTCTCTCCCCCATCCCTCTCCATGGTGGGTTGTCTCCCAGGCCTCCTGCTAACTTTCAATTTGCTGCTCCAAGAAGCCGGCTGGACTATAACTCCCCATCAAATGGCCCATTCCTGCTTTCCATTGACATACCTTTCTCCAGGTGCTGCTAATGCCACCAGCATTTCCATCTTCCCAACAGATGCCAGAAACCTCCAGGCAGTATGGGCCACCGTAGCCTGGGTCATCACTGTCCTCCTCCCTACCAGACTGAGCTCCTGGCACCCACATAGCATCCCAGTTTGCTGCAGTGAGTCTGGGTACAGCTTCTGTAACCTCCACAGTTAAAAGGATCAGGTAGTAGGTGATGTCAAAACTGTCACCCTGAGATCTGGGAGAACAGTTGCCAGACATCAAAGACAATACTAATCTTGATCCAATTCAGGATAAGCATCTGTTCACATGTATGTTCACCTTCATCAAGAGATGGTTTACACATGTGCAACATCAAGAGATGGTTTACATGTGTGAGTCAGCTCTTTGTATAGTCTTTGACTCTAAGCTATTTGTTTGCAACCCTACTGGACTGGGGATCCTTTGTTCTCCACTGAGCAATGTACAACCAGCAACATCTACTCATGATGATGAACTCTCCAAACGCAGCTCAAAACGTAGCAGCAAAGGAGCCATATCCTAGTCCTAACTGATTCAGCCTGACACTTGCGCTCTCTTTCCCGGGAGCTGCAAATTGCTGCTGATGTTACAACCTTCCTTAGCATGGTTCGTACCAGATAATCATGTACATTTCATCTCCCGCCTGTCAAGATGCATAAAAGAGACGCCAACAAATTCACTGGGAAATGCAAGGAACCGAAGAGTGGGGGGAGAACAAAAACATGAACATGCACCTAGTTGAACTACTAGAGCTGGAGGATGGGGGGTGGGAGCCAGAACCAAGATCAGCACTACATGTGCAAGAAATAAATGTTCATAACCAAATAATTCCACATTAAGTTACAATACCAAACATTTTCACATTGCTTAACCATAATTTGCTGTGTAAATTAATGCAATTTTGCAGATAGGGTTAACTTGCTGAATTTAATCTACAGAGGCTTATCATGAAAGTCTTGGGAGTAAAGCAAAAAGGGTTATTTGGAGTTTTGTTTTATCTTGTATGTGTTAAAATTGAGATTTGTAAGCTACCCTGAGCTATGAGAAAAGACGAGCTGTAAATATTTTTAAAACCACATAAAATACAAAGAATTGGCCTGCATTGATGAGCAAACACGTGGAAAATAAACCTGACCTATCAATATTGTAATAAAACTCACACATCAATGGGTTAGACATTATGATTCTTTTCTGCTTTGTGAAGAGTCTTGTTCTAACAAAGAAGACCTCCTTCATCTAAGCAAAGTGACTTCCTTTGCAGGAAAGAGCATGAGGATCCAACACAGAGAATATCTACATTTCTGGATTTACAAATACTCTATGAGAAATACCTGTTGTCTGGAGCATGATGGAAGAAGCTAACAATGAAAAATGAACATCTGGAATTATTTGCAAGGGACACATCACAAAGAAAAAAGCAAAGACATGGCTGGCTGACTTCATTGCAGACCCTTCTCCTGATCTTTAAATGTTACAGAAGGGGATGCTTCAAAGAGCCTTTGTGCTATAAAACCTGAGCATGTCGGAGTGAATTAAGAGACGAGCAGGAGAAATATGCTTTTCTCTCACTCTTCTTATAGGAACCCACTTTCAGCAGTACAGACTACAGTAAGTGGGGCAAGCAGAATCATAGAATCATAGAGTTGGAAGGGGCCATACAGGCCATCTAGTCCAACCCCCTGCTCTATGCAGGATCAGCCCTAAGCATCCTAAAGCATCCAAGAAAAGTGTGTATCCAACCTTTGCTTGAAGACTGCCAGTGAGGGGGAGATCACCACCTCCTTAGGCAGCCTATTCCACTACTGAACTACTCTGACTGTGAAAATTTTTTTCCTGATATCTAGCCTATATCGTTGTACTTGAAGTTTAAACCCATTCCTGCGCGTCCTTTCCTCTGCAGCTAACAGAAACAGCATCCTGCCCTCCTCCAAGTGACAACCTTTCAAATACTTAAAGAGGGCTATCATGTCCCCTCTCAACCTCCTTTTCTCCAGGCTGAACATTCCCAGGTCCCTCAACCTATCTTCATAGGGCTTGGTCCCTTGGCCCCAGATCATCCTCGTCGCTCTCCTCTGTATCCTTTCAATTTTATCTACGTCCTTCTTGAAGTGAGGCCTCCAGAACTGCACACAGTACTCCAGGTGAGGCCTCCAGAACTGCACACAGTACTCCAGGTGTCCAGAACATTGACAACTGAGGTCAAGGATGGAAAATGGTTGCTGAAAGGGAGGAAGGTCCCAGCTGGCTACCAGAAGTCCTGATAATATTCAAACAGAGGCCTAAGTGCCCTGCAGCCTAAGTGCCCTCCCCCTGTTTTTGGGCTCTCAGAAACCAGTGGAACTTCTCAGACACTAGGAAGGAAAAAACAGGAAATAAATGTGACATGTTGACATCACCTGGAAGCAATGCAGGCACTTCAGTGACATTGGTGGTCAATGCTCTGGTTTGGGGGCAAATCTCTATAGTAAGGAGCTAATTCTACCATAGGGGTTTTGCCCCAATGGCAAAATGGCATCCCGACACTGCCAACATGTAGACATCACTTCCAGGTGCCATTAGCACATGACATTAGTTTTTGGTGCTTCTCCCTACTCCTGGAATGCATGCCTCCCACCTCCTGCCAGTGGCTACAAGGGATCTGGCAATCCTAACTTTAAAACAGAATGAAATTCTGATATGAGACCAGAATAGAGTTTTGGGTGCTGGGTGGAGCAATGTAGTCACTCTGTCTACATATTGTAAGAAATGTATGTAGCTAGTGGCTGAAGGTGGGGGAAGTAGGTAAGGTGCGTGGATAATAAAGCTTAATCCTTTTTCCTCTCCACGGACTGAAAGGCTGAATGGCCTCAGTTGAAGACTGCTGCAGCCCATTCATTTATGGAATCCACTTCTTGTGGAGGAGGTTGGCCCCCAGACCACCAATCTTTGAACTGAAGCTGATTTCTTCACTCATATGGTGTGGAGGGAGGCCCTGATAAACTTCCTTCACATCAGAGGCCTGCTTCTGAAAGACTATGGCTGGACCAGCTTAAACCAGAAAACAGTACTTCTGGGACACTGACTACTGGACCTTTAGTTTGGGAAAGGAGTCTGGAGTTAGGCAGTGCCATATGCAGTGTGCAAAACTATTTTCCCTGTTGTAATTAATAGATACTTTCCTTAAGCCAAGGTATGTGTGTAGGGGTAAGGAAAGGAGGCCCAAGGCCTTGGACTTGCCCTCATTTCCAACATCCAGGTTACACCAGTATAGATGGATGACAGGAAAACTTTCTCCATCTCATCTTGAAATCCATTAGGCTTCTTCTGAGCTTTCAAGAACTTGTTCAGAAGGAGGGGAAAGCTAGGTGTTTCTGATAAAGTTCAGAGAGAAAAATGAGCAAGAAAAAGGTCTCTCCTTCTTCTTCCCTTCCCCCCCCCCCATAAATGGGGAGGGATACCCAGTGACAGTGAGGGCTCTTGAGAGGCAGGGGAGGCCTCATCCTTAACTAGATAAGGGCCTGCAAAACAGAGCTCTTCCACCAGGTCTATGGTTGAGGCCTGTGCGGCTAGGAAGATCTGCATGCCCCCCCCTTCCAGTAGAGTGGTATGAGTGGTGGTTGAGTGTTCCATCTGGACCCCTCTGAGAATAGTGAGAGAGTTTTTTCTGCCGTAGTTCTCCCCCCCCCCTTTTCTTTTGATTAATGAATTTTGCTGTTTTTTATCTGGGATTTTAATGGGGGTTTTAGGGAGTTTCTAGCCAGACACAAGTAACCCACCACAAGCCATCTGGGAGTGGCCGGTAATTAACTGAATTAATAATAATGATGATGATGATGATGATGATGATGATGATGATGATGATGCTTGTGACAAAATGTTTATTGCCATAAAGCAGGACACTTGCGCATACAACATTTTCCCATACAACCTAAGTTCTGGAGCTTCATTTCCAATTCAGGTTGGACCAGCAATACCTTTACTGTATGCCTGGCTGGGAAATTCTTGAAGATTTTGGGAGAGGAAGGATGGGTGTTGGGAAGAGGAGAAACCTTCAGCAGGTATAATGCCATAGAGCAGGCATTTTCTCAAAGCAGCCATTTTTTCCAGGGGGGCTGATCTCTGCTGCCTGAAGATCTCCAGCCACCACCTGGAGGCTGGCAATGCTGCTCTCCTGACTATAAAAAACACCTTCCAACATTAGTCACCCCCTTCCCTTCCTGAGGACAGGGATGTTTTTCCTTGCAAAAGCAGGAGGACTAACAAAGAGGAAGAGAGTAGAAGTCGAGCTTGGTTCCTGTTTGGAGGGGTTTGGACCTCACTTATGCTGGAAGAACCTTTCTGAACTGGGGGGGGGGGGATTAATACACCATACTCCTCTAGTTCTGATGCCCAGGACATGCAGGTAATGACACTGGAACATAAAGTAAATTGTACTAGGCATTATGGGGGGGCATGAAGGAACACAGAACCTGACACAGGTCTGCTGTTTTCAGCTGCAGTCCTCGTATTGTTTGTAACAGTTTAGACAGAAAGCTCTGGATTTTGTTTTAGACAAAAACTAGGGAAGATGAAGACGAAGCACGGTATGACTAAATCTGAAACCATTAAATACTAATCTGCACAGTCCTGCTGTGATCTCTGTTTATTTTTTCTTCTTCTTCGCCCTCATCAGGAGCAATCCCCATTATGTAGCATAATTACTTTCCATAGCTCAGTTTGAGCTATAAGCAGGGCTAAGCTGAAAGGAGGGATGGTTTTGTCAACACTTTCATCAGCAGTGCCCCCTTCTAGTTGGGTAATTGTTTTCAAGGATCAAACACAAACAAAAGGAATAAAAGCGTTTGCCTTTTCAGAAAGCGTTGCCCCAGTAGGCATCATTCCCCCCCCCCCAGTCCTGATCAGCTAAATGTCACTCAAATTACCTGCTAGGGAAACACTGGCTCTCACTAGAACCCAACTTAGTTTGCTATCTGTGACACCAGCAGGTAGCCATGTTGCACTGTGATATCATCACTGAATACTGTGTCACCCGCTAATGGGCTGGTCCCATTCCCCGGGAGAAGGATGGGCACTAACTATGGATAAAAACAGCACAGAAGAAGCAACATGTTGAGGAAAAAAGGGCAGCAATTATACTTAAGAAGGATGAACATGAAGCTGGAAGGATTATGTTGGAAAATGCTAAAGGCTTCTGAAAGCAAATAGGGGAATATTCAGCATGGCCCTAACAGGGAGACATCTTCCTCCATGGTTCTTTGAAAAGTTACTGTTACTTGCATGCAGAAAAGGACCAGCTGTGATCTTAGCTGTCAATAATTAGTGTAGGTTCTCAAGGCTTACAAATAAATGCCATTAAAACTTCAGTTTTATTTGGAACCAATCCATTTAGAAAATGTTTGCATTGGTTCTAAAAGCTCTATTCACAGATTTCCAGACGGGAGGATGCAGATTGGATAGGAAGCAGAGCTGTGTATTTATTTCCAAACAAACAAAACGTAGAACCTTCAAAAGCCACATTTGTTGGGGGAATAAAAACAGACAAAAACAGACAAGGTTTAAGTCATTTGTTGTTGTGGCTATATATACATATGTGGCTGTAAATTCCACAGGAAAATTGTGCACTGCATGGGAAAATGCTTCCCCTAAATTATTCTCTGCTTATTCTGATGAATGAACTATTATTTTTGTATTATGAGACATTTTGTCTAAAAGCATATGTGCAAGGCAGACTTCCTTGAATAAATTAACAGATATCATAAGCAAGGAATGGATCCAGCACACTCTTTCCACTCTTTCCACCTGCAAAACTTGACTCCCAGGGCAGCCTGAAATTTCCCTTGACTTCCTTGTAACCTTATTTTCTTTATCTATCTTCATAAACAAGCTAAGCAACAAGTCAGTTGATAAGAACTGGGTTGTATCAGGTAATACATTTGATATTCTCTAACCTTCACAGGGGTTTGTACTACAATCCCCACACAGATCAAAGAATCTCCATTCCTTAATAATCCCCTGCAGGTGCTTATGGAGGAAGATACAGAACAATAGTAAGTATCCTACTCCATTGGATCCAAGCAAGCTTTCCAATAACTGCAGGAATCTGAAACAATTCAGGAGTGGTACAAGGTATAATTAATGATGTACAACTTCTTGTTCTTTCTTCTTTAGCCAAATCATCAAGAATTCACCCAACCTGAATCATTTCCTGCTATGTTTGGTAGCAGAAAAATAAATCAGTATGTGGAGGGATTGAGTATAGTATCCCAAACTTCATGTCTCTGTGGAATCTAAACATGGTAGTAATAACATGAACTAACAGTTGCCTTTAGACTGAAAAAGTCTTGATAAAATATATTTGCAGGGAAAAAAATAAACTACAAAACCTTGATAAATTATTATCATTATTTTACGAAGACCATTGAACAGGCAGATGCAATTTGCCTGTCATTGATATGGAGCACTGGCAAAGGTTTCTGGCCTGCTTTTGGACTACGAGGCCTATTCAATAGACTTTTAACAAGAAAACCCACCTCTGAAGCTCTTTCAAGGAGACTGTGATTTTCAGGCTGTGGCCCAGGATGAAGAGGACTGTTAAAATATCTGCCCATTGGACCATCTCTCCCAATGGGCCCCCCTTTAACACACGAGGACTGAAAACATCTCCTGATTCTTCTGTCAAGAAGCCAATATGGATCAAAATCTAGAGAAAAAAGAACAAGGGAAGAACATTGCATAAGGTTGTGTTCACAGTAGTTGTGGATCTAACTGCTGCCTTTGATCACAACTGCTGGGCAAAACTAGCAGATACTAAAACTGATAAACCTCTCTTGTTCCTCATTAAGGAATTGCATTCTAACATAACTGCTAGAGTTTAGGTAGGCCCCACGAGTATTTTAACAGAGGATATTCCAATTACTCAGGAGTCAAAACCTTTTGCTTTTCCATCTGTGTTCTGACCCCTTTGTTTTTGAATCTGTATTTACATAACATAGTCTCAAGTCTGTCTAGCCCTAAAATCTTTCCACCATCACTGGGGAGACAGAAGGAATTGGTTCTCCTATATGCAGATGACATCATGTTGGTGCATAAACTCGGCAATTTCTGTAAGGACAAGACCCTAAATATCAGCTTTGCTAAGACCAAAGTCATGGTCTTTGGGAAAAGACGTTGCATATTTAAATGGTCAAAAGATGGCAATCTCATTGAATAGTGAAGAATCTTTAAATATTTTGAGGTCAGTCTCAAGAACACCTTAGGCCAACTTTATTAAATTCTTTACCTCAAAATGATTTCAAGATGACTTGGCCTTGGAACTGTTCCAGAGAAAGGCCATCTCTCAGCATAAGGGAGAGTGCTGTTGAACAGAGGAAAGACCCCTACAAAAGCACACAGCAAACTTGAAGTTCTGTTTTAATTCTGATAAAGCTTCACACAATTGACAATTTGATCCATAAGTAACAGATTTAATTGCATACCTGTTTCTGATCTCTCTGTTTGCCCCCCAGCTTTTCTTCAAGTTTATACGAGGCTCGCAGCCACTGTGTACCCAAGCGTCGGATCCTTTTCTTCATGAAGATCAAAGACTCCTTGCCACTGCCAATCAGCTCCAGGAGGTAGGAGAGATCTCTCCGAAAAACTGCCTAAGGGGTAGGGGAAGAACAACAGATTCTTGCTTTTAGTTCAAAGCTCAATGTCTTTCACAAAGAGCACCTGAGCTCTAGGCCATGTATCTTTTGCTTTCTACATTACCTGCCTGACTGTTGGGGGGGGGGGAATGGAAGAAGCCTGATTTTCAAATACCATATGTTGAGGATCTTCTTGTTAATTGACTGGATGATGGAGGCAACAACAAATTAAATCAATTCACAATGTTCATCCAATATGGTATCAAAAGACATAATAAAATATTTTGCAAAATATTTATTAAATGCATATGTCCATGCTGACTTCTAGGTCCCAGCTGGTCAAATGATTCATCATTCCCCTGTGATGCTGCAGTATGAGTATAATTCTTGTGTTCCTATAATGTATCTCTTTTTGAAGCAGATGTACAATTAAAAACATAAAACTTGTGAGATGAGATGTCTGCAGCATACCTGGGGATTGTAGTCAATTCTCTCTTTAAGAAAAATCTGAAACTTTATCTAAGCCTTGATTTACATTCCTATAGTTATGCAGTTGGTGTGTCTGGGTTAGAGTCAGGGAGAGATATCTGGATTAATGGCTGGATTGGGCAGTTTCTACCCAGGAGAACAAATGGACATGAATATACAAGAAGGTGCCATTATACTGAATCAGACCATTGGACCACCAAGGCCAGTATCATCTACTGGCAGTAAACTTTGAATGTATACCTGAAGCTCTGTTATACTCAACCAAACCATCAATGCATTAAGGTCAGTATTGTCTACTCAGACTAGTAAACTGGGAGGGGTGAGTCCCAGTGAAGAGACAAATATAGAATAGTACAGGCGCACTGGGAAACCAATATGGCAATATAAAATATCCAAATTGGACATATATAGAGTCGTCTCTCTTTAGTTTCAGTTATTCTTTAATTCTTATTTCATACAA
Organism: Paroedura picta; assembly: GCF_049243985.1. Classification (NCBI taxonomy): domain Eukaryota; kingdom Metazoa; phylum Chordata; class Lepidosauria; order Squamata; family Gekkonidae; genus Paroedura; species Paroedura picta. Next base: position 127,975,329 of record NC_135371.1, read on the forward strand.
GTCCCGATGCATTTCACCTACAGCTTTTTCAAGGGATGGTTTTTATATTTAAGGACAAACTTCAACTTATTATGAAATGTCTTGACAGAGTATAAGGTCATACAATAGCTAAATTTAGCTTGTGGCGTTTCAGACATACTATTCTATACTCAGACTAGTAGCAATTGTCCAAGGTCACAGAGGGAGAACTTTTACATCACCTCCTGCCTGTTACTTTTAATGGAAGGTGCTGAAGATTGAACCTGAGACTTCCTGCATACCAAGCTGAAGTGAGCCATGGTGCCTTCCTCTTCCCTTTCTGCTGCTCCAGGTTGAAGAAAAGAGTAAAAGGAATTGTGTTTGCCTGGTCATGTTGCTGTAACCAGGCAGAACAAGGCCTTCCTTCTTGTCCCCTACCAGTCTAAGAGTTCTAGCTTGAACTGAGCACACACAGGCTTGGATCCAACACAGTATTTCCATAGATGGAAGGGTTTTCAGCCATGGAATATAGCTTTCTCACCTTGCTTTTCCTGCTGTAGCTAAAAATTCCCAAATGGACCTCCCAGCTCCTCCAGTGATCACACTGCTAGGGAAAGCATTGTGGGAGGTGGAGAGAACACCTGGTTGCCCTTCCTCCTTCTCAATGGCAGGAGGCCCAGGAGAATGGCAGGGCCAGTGCGAAACATGCCTGGTCAGCCTCTGCCACCCCCCTTCCTCTATCTTGGAGCTGAGGCTGATGAAGGACCAAAAACCCGGGTGGAGCCAGATCTTTCAGGGTGACCATCATGCCCTCCTGCACCCAGGTTTCAGTGAAAGTGGCCAAACTGCTATGATCAGTGAAGGCGACCACTTGCCCTCTGGATTGCTGTCCATCATGGTTGTTTAAATTGGTGACCAATGGTTCAAAGGCATTTTGAGGGAACCTCTCCTTAACATCAGGTGTTCCCTGAAGGACTAAAGGTGACAGTGGTTTGTTCTCAGCTGGAGAAAAAAAACATTGCTAGATCCATGGGACCCCACCAGCTACCACTTGGTATCATATCTTGTGTTTCTGAGAAAGGTGGTTGGCCACTACAGACCCACTCCTAGCATTTTGGGATGAAACTTCAGCCCTGGACTCATACCAGTCTGGCTTCCATCCTGGCTACAGGGTGGAGACTGCACTGGTCACTCTGGGGCCAGCTGGATCAGGGCAGTTCAGCCATCCTTGTACTATTAGATCTGTTGGCTGCATTTGATGTGGTTGATCACAAGTTGTTGGCCCACTGCCTCACTGGGACTTGGATTAGGGGGACAACCTTACAATGGTTGGTCTTCTTCCTTAAGAACCGGACTAAGAGGGTTGCTGTGGGGGAGGAGTTATCTGACCCCTTTGTGCTCCTATGGAGTACCACAGGGGATGATACTTTCCCCCATGATTTTCAACATCTGCATGGACCCTCTGGCCCAGCTGGTCCAGGGCTTTGGTCTGGAATGTTACCAATATGTGAATGACACCAGCTCTATTTACTGATGGATGGATGGATGGACTCCCCCCCCCAGAAACATTCACCAGTTGTTTGGAAGCAGTGGCTGGATGGCTCAGGCAGAATCATCTGAAACTCAGCCCCTCCAAGATGGAGGTCCTGTGGCTGGGCAGAAGGGGACAGGATCAGGAAGCGCACCTCCCCTGCCTGGATGGGGTGCAACTTACACCTGTACCAGCAGCCAGGAATTTGGAGGTGATCTTTGATGCCTCCCTGTCTATGAAGGCTCAGATCATGAAGGTATCCCAAATGGCATTTTTCCATCTATGCCAAGCTAGGCTACTAGTCCCCTACCTGTCCTCAGAACATGCAGCGGTCACTTCCATATTAGACTTCTGTAACTCACTGTAAATGGGACTTCCCTTGTCTCTGACCCAGAAATTGCACCTGGTATGAAACGCATCATTAAGGGTCCTCATTAGGTCATCTTGTAGGGCCCATGTCCAGCCTATGCTGAGGCAGCTGCAATGGATGCTGGTTAGCTTCCTAATCAGGTTCAAGGTTTTGGTTTTAACCTTCAAGGCTATATGCGGTCTAGGTCCTGCCTATCTAAGGGACCACTCATCTCCTTAGGCTCCCCACAGGGCTTTTTGCTCTGCAGGTATGAATTTGCTGGTTGTCCCAGGGCCCCAGGAAGTGCATCTGGCCTTGACATGGTGGAAGGAGCTCCCAGAAGAGCGGAGGGCCTTAACAGATCTCTCTGGATTCCGTAGAGCCTTCAAGATGAAGCTCTTCCGCCAGGCATTTGGTTGAGGCCAGGGTAGTAAGACTGGGTCCCTCCCCTTTGTATAAACCCTTTATATCTGTAACCCTTCCAGGCCAAACATTACCTGTGGTTACCTATCAGCACAACAGTGATGGCTGCTCAGAAGGTCTGAGGGTTTGCATTGGGGAATGTAGTCCGTTGATTGTTACAGCCAACAGATGTTTGTCTTGTGGTTTTTAAGTTGTTTTTATCTTTTTTATGTAAATCGCCATGAGCTGGCTATGCTGGCTTCTGGCAGTCTATAAATATAATTATTTATAAATAAAATAAATAAATGTAAGATTTTAAAAGGAGCCATTTATTTCCCCAACCTCCTGAAGGTTCTTATCTGTTGGTCTTGTTCTCACAAGTTTTCTCGGTAATCCACAGCTATCAATGGAGGGCATTTAAATCAATTAAGAACCAAATACTTTTAATTCTTAGGAATCTCTTTGCCTGGCCAGGTGTATGAGTCTTACCAGTACTCTGGGAGATGACTTGGTGGCAGGTGCAGCTCCTGTCTGATTTCGCCAAGGTAGCACTGGGCAAAACCACTCAACTTCACTGAGGTAGATTAGGAATGAGCATTCTGTGCCATCCACACCAAAAAATGCATAGCAAGGGTCGGACGTCCACCGGGCCCTCATCCACTGCAAGTCAAAAGGAGTGCCAGTCAGATAAATGTTCAAAAGTCAAATAATCAAGGATATTCCCTGAGAGTGTGAACAGTATCAAGAAATTATAAATTTAAGACTTAGATTTCTCTTAAGAAGAGTTCAAAGTTTTTCTATCTTGCCTTACTGGCAAAGTACAAATGTTATTCCGATCTTCAAAAAGGGAGGAAGGATGACCCGGGAAACTACAGACCAGTGAGTCTGACCTCTGTTGTAGGGAAGATAATGGAGCAGATATTAAAGGGAGTGATCTGCAAACATCTGGAGGACAAATTAATTCTCCATTAGCTCATGAAACAAGGATAGCCAGACACAAGAAACAACTGGTTCAAATCCCAACAAGGGGGATGCTGATTAGACAGCAGACTTTATCTTTCCGCACCCTACCAGGATGCTTGCTGGGTAACCTTAGGCCTTCAGTCTAACCATTCACAAATATAGTTGTGAGGGTAAAATGTAGGATGGAAGAACAAAGTAAACTGCTTGGAACATCCACTGACAGAAAAGGTGGGCAATAGAAATCCATCTTTTAGTCAAAGTCAGACTTTATTGCACTAGGCCATTGCAAGATCAGATACAATAAAATTATTAAAAAAAACCAAACACAGAGTAAACATTACATACATTTACCCATACCTGCTCATTAGCCCGCAGTATTTGCCACAAGGCCAGCTCGAATCTTTCTCACGGCCAAAGCAAAGGTGGCAACCCTTTGTGACACAAATGGGTCCGTATCGGAGAGCAAATACCCTAATCTATCATGAGCTGAAGAAAATGCCCCTGGAATGATTTTATTTAAAAATTTCCTCCTTGAATCTGTATACAGTGGGCATTCCAGTGGGCATTCCTTCAACTACTGGGTTCCCACAAATACAGAGATGTTGTAACAGAGGAATTTGAGCATATCTCCCTGTCAGAAGAGAAGAGGGCATTGTCTGAAATCTCAAGCTACTCTTAGCTTGCTCACATTTATATTACCCAGATACGGGGCTCTGCTGTGATCTTTTTTAAAGGTCTTAAACCATGGAGCACACCTGGACTGTACAATTAAAGATCTGTCGATTTTTGCGTCCTGGGAGAAAACCCATTCTCTTAGGTCTTTGTTTTTTTTCCTAATTCTGCTAGTAAATCATCTGGGACAGTGTAGTGTGAAATAATACCATCTATGCAAGTAGAAAGTGACCCTTTAGCTTCTATGGCAGAGTTAAAGCACTGATGGCTAAAGGAGTTTGCAGTAGACAGCGTATTCTTTTCCCACCATTTTAGTAGGGCTAGATGAGCACGAGCTCTAAAAGAGGGAAGTCCAAGCTCTGCCCTCATCAAGGCGGCCAGGGCCCCTTTGGGAAGAGCTAACACATGTCTCATGAAGGTGTTCTGGATGGATTCTAGACCACTGAGTGCTTGCTCCCTCCGGCCCCAAACTTAGATGTCATACAGTAAGGTGGGGATGATTTTGGTTGTAAACAGTTTGACAGCTGGGTCTATGAGGTGTCCCCCTTTGTATGGTAAAATCTCATGATTGCCCCCAGGGTCTTTATTGCTGATGCTTTTAGGGATGCTATATGGGCATTCCATGACAGGGTCTCAGAGAAGAGTCACACCTAAGTACTTAAATGATTTGCATTGCTTGATTTGGGTGCCCTGTATGCTCCAAGTTGATCTTTTTGGTTTTCTTTTAAAGAAGATGACTTTTGTTTTTTGACTTTGACTTTGCCAAAATCAATCTTTTAGTCTGCAACAGGCTGAGCAGCAGCAAAACAAACCGGAGAGGATTAGAACCCAAACTGCCCATATTCTGCAGAAGTCTTTGGACTTCAAGCAACCAGACACACAGCTCACATATACAACACAAGGCATTAGAAAATTCCAGCAACTCTGCAGTCAACACCAGCCATGTATACCATGGGGGACTGCACAGAAAGATGTAGCACAATTAATTGGCACAGGTTCAGCTTCCCACAGTTCAGCTTCCATTAGATGGTACTGGAAGGAATTTCTCGAACCCTCCAAATACTGAACAGCTGAGATCATTACTAATCCTATGTTTTCTATTAAGCCTTTCAAGTCACAATTTGTATGGTACATTCTTCAAAATAACTATAAATAGTATCTTTAAGGGACCACCTCTCCAAATATGTTCTCCAAAGTGCATTACAGTCTGCAAATACTAACTTGTTGGAGATCCCTGGCCCCAAAGAGGTCTGGCCGGCCTTTTTGGCCTTGGCTCCAACATGGTGGAATGAGTTGCCAGTTGAGATGTGGGCCCTGATGGGGCTGTCACTCTTCTGCCAGTTCTATGGTTGAGGCCAGGGAGGTTCAGAAGTATGTAGGCCTCCATTCCCTCCTTTAGTCTTCCTACTCTAGGCTTTCCCTCCTCGCTCTTATATGCCACCACTGTAATCACTAAAATCATCAGTTAGACAACAGTGGTTGGTGAAAACGGTAAGGCACTTGTATAATTTTACTGTGTATTACTGTGTTTAGTATCGTATATACTCACATATAAGCCGACCCGCATATAAACCGAGGCACCTAATTTTACCACAAAATCTGGGCAAAGAAGTCTTGATAACTGATGGTATTACTTGGGTGTTTTTCATATCCTTTATTCCTGTTCCTCCTACCCATTGACCATGATCTTTTCATATTCTCATCCTTAAATTGTAAGCTTCACAAAATCTGACAAAATCAAGTAAACTGGGCTATGGAGTTTAGGGCACTTGAAAATATTAGTGGAATTATTAATGGTAGATTCGTAAGCAGAGTTACCCAGTAGATCCAACCTGCTTTTCTGCTGGATAAGAATGGTAATCCCTTTGCCAACCCAAAACACCAGGGTGTAGTCTGCATGGGGCTTTCTACCCAGTCCCAGTTTGAATCAATCCCTCCCATCTACACTGAATTTGATCTGCATTTTGATTTTGGGCGCTTTAAATTTCCCCTCTGCAACAAGCATGATTAATTTGTGGTGACCCTACCTTTCCCCCACATTATCCTGGAGTGGATATAAGCCTCGATATTTGAAAAACTGGCATCAGGATAAGTGCAGATCTCTGCTCTTTGTGAAATAATTCTGCCTCATGCCTCCAATGCTGTAGCAAAAAAATCTTCCCTGATTGGCCAGGGTGTCAGTTCAAAGTCTTCCTGGTTCCCGGTTGCAAGGGTTCCCTTAAAGTGACTGCACTCCAAAAGCCTTAACCTCTCTCAGCAGAGATTAGCCTTTTGTTTTTTCCCACCTCCGTTGATGTCTCCAATCCTCCTCCATTCAAGAAAAGGAGACTCCTGGTGCATTCCTTGCTCCCCCCCCCCCCGTTCTGAGCTTCTACAATCGAGTGCAGAACACTTTCTGTTTCAATGGGGGGGGGGGAGGAAGACCCGAGTTCAAATCAATCTGAAATCAGCAGGATCCACAATGGAAAAAACAAAGTAAGTGCAGAATCAGTCCTGGTTATGGGGATCATGGGACCTGCCTGGACAAAAGACAGGGCCTATAACCAGCAGGCCTTCTCTGGCAGGTGGAGGGGATGAACTGGCTGGATTCCAATCCGATGTATTTAGGGTAGTCTGCAAGGGATTGGACTGTATAAATAGCTAGTTCTGATCACTCAGTTCCGCAGTAAAGTGTATGGCTTTTCTAGATAACTAAACAACTAAACTTTACTCAATTAAAAAATAATATCGAGTTAGAGAATAGGCAGCAAGAAGCTCTTCACTCCATTTATTTATTAAATTTATTAAATGGGGGTTCTCCGATCAGCAGAGCTCTCTATGTCTTCATCTGCTTTTGAAGATGCTGCTTTTGGACTGATGCCTCTGTTGTTTCTAAACTTTTTCTCAATGGACTTATCAGAAGGAGTAGAAGGTGTTGGTGTTGGTGTTGGTGTTGGTGGTGGTGGTGGTGGTAGTGGTGGTTCAGGAGCAGGTGGTGATGGTTCAGGAGCAGGTGGTGGTGGTGGATGAGCAGGAGGAGCAGGAGAAGCAGGAGGAGGAGCAAGTTCTGCTGGTGATGGAGGTGCAGTAACAGGGGAAATCTGTTGTTCCAGCATTGGTTCAGATAATATTTTTTCAACACTGGGCTCTCGTAACAGGCTCTTCATCTGGCAGGGGTTTCTTTTCTTTGCCCAGAAAGCTCTTCTCCTTGCCTGCAGAACGCTGAGACCAGACCGCAATAAGGCAGATAAAAGGATAATCAGAATGATGGTGGTCACTGAAATAGCCAAGAGCAGCTTGTTTCCATATCCATATGCTGGAATCCCCTCATTTGCTAGCCTGCCTGAAGGCTTCTCCAGTTTTGGTGTGCTTGCTGTGGTCATATCAGCTGCATCCATGGAGGACCAAATATTCAGTAGGAAGGAGGTTTCATTGACGTATTCACTAAAGAGTTTCATGAGGAGGTCTGTTTGATGAGTTTCGCACAAGCCACCTGGAGTGTGGGTGACGTGCAATCTATTTTCAGGATGCGGATCATGTGAGAGATGAGTTTCCTCACCAGTGTGTTTGGGATGAGGTCAGTCAACTTCTCGTTCAGCTCATTTCAAAGACTTCACCCTCATGCTGAATGATGTCATCTTGACGTGGCAAGAAGCCCGAAGGGGGAGAAATGGAAGTCCCCTGAGGTGAGGGCTCATTCAAGGAGGGCTCTGAGTCACCTACCGAGATTTCTCCTGCAACATGTTTAGTTCCCTGTAGGAGCAGTTTCAGCAGCTATTCTTTAGTCAGTATCTGTGACCCAAGTACCTTCTTCAGTACTACCACAGAGTTTTCACCATTAGGGAGGTTAGTCAAGTCACTGTCTTCACTTGGTGTGCTTGCTGTGGTCATATCAGCTGCATCCAAGGAGGGCCAAATATTCCATAGGGAGGAGGTTTCATTGACGTGTTCAATGAAAAGTTTCATGAGGAGGTCTGTGTCACACCCCTGCTGCTGCCTCCCGGCTCCCCGGGATTGATGGAGCAACCAGGGTCAACAGCCCAGCCAGATCTGAGTGATGAGATGGACCCGGGGGAGGGATGTTCCCGGCAGCTGGCAGATAACAGACCTCAACAGGAGTCTAACAGACTCAGATTCAGAGGAAGTGGCTGTACGTCTCAGATGAAGCAAAAGGGTGGGGCTGACAGAACGCAGAAGGAGCCAGAGATTGCAGGCAAGCCGTCAGAAGAGCTGGGCTCACGGCGGGAGAGGAGGGCTGAGTCATCCTACAGGTGCAGCTCATTAGATGGGCTGCATTTAGGGAGACAGAAACAGCTAGCCAGTGTGGAAGCAATTTATGCGACTACCCTCTGGACCGGCTCTGCTATCGTGACCTGCTGCTTAATCTTTGACCCCCTGGCTTCGGACCTGACGACGGCTTTTGGTAAAGTGCTTTGGCTTGTTTGACTCTTGGATTTTCTGGACTCAGAACTTTTGACTGTTTGACTACTCTTTGCCTTGCTCCACGTTGTCCTTATTAACTCCCAGTGACTTGGACTGAACTTTATCTCCATCTGGACCGGCCGCCCAGGCCTCACCGAGGCAGCTGCTACTGGGTGTGGTCAGCTAGGGCAGCATAGTCTGTTTCAGTGATGAGTTTCGCACAAGCCCCCTGGAGTGTGGGTGACGTGCAATCTACTTTCAGGATGCGGATCATGTGAGAGATGAGTTTCCTCACTGGTGTGTTTGGGATGAGGTCAGTCAACTTCTCATTCAGCTCATTTACAAAGACTTCACCCTCACCCTGAACGTTGTCATCTTGACGTGGCAAGAAGCCCGAAGGGGGAGAAACAGAAGTCCTCTGAGATGAGGGCTCATTCAAGGAGGGTTCTTAGTCACCTGCCGAGATTTCTCTGGCAACATGTTTAGTTCCCTGTAGGAGCAGTTTCAGCAGCTCTTCGTCAATATGTGACCCAAGTACCTTCTTCAGTACTACCACAGAGTTTTCACCATTAGGGAGGTTAGTCAAGTCACTGTCTTCACTGTCCACTTCCATGGAGCCTTTGGGCTCTAGAACATTAGTCTGAGAGTCTAGGACCTTCAGCGCCGGCAGACTGTAAAAAAAGGAATCCTGAATGACCACCAGGGGATTGTGGCTGAGATCCACCTTGAGCAAAAACTGCATGCCATGCCAGGCCCGGAATGTCCCCTCAGTGATCTGTTCCATGATGTTGCCACTGAGGTTTCTAATCTGCAGGAATGGGACAGCCTTAAATGCATTCCTGTCGATAACCTGTATTTTATTGCATGACAAGTCCAGGTAGGTAGGCGAGAGGAAGCCTTCCAGAGACGAGTTTTGAAGCCTCGTCAAACTGTTGTCCTTGAGAACCAAGTATTCAGTCCAGGGATAGGCCCTCCACACTTCATTTCCAATAGAGGAAATCACATTTCTGGTAATGTACAAATACATGAAAGGATGAGGATCAACTCCTGGCTTGGGAAGAGGAATTTGGTGGAATGCAGGAGAGTTGGTGATCCTGCTGCAGTTGAGGATTTCCAAACTGCAGTGGCAGGAGGCAGGGCAAGGCCCTTGAGCTCCCACTAACCCCGTAAGAGGCCCCAGTAACATCCAAAGGAAGAAGTTAGCATAAGCCATATCAGCAAGGTGTATGCCACCGAGCAGGTCTTTGCAGACTGCACAGCGACCACTGTGGGCAAGCTTTATGTATGTCTGAAGATGTTTGTGACATCATTTAGCAGAATACTCAGCATCACAGCCTAGCCATCCCTATGGCAACGATGAAGGCTTTGCTTGAAAGGCAAGGGCTGATGGGCTTGAGACGCTGAAAGCAGCTGGGTATTGGCTACAGGTTACCGAATCATAGAATCATGGCGCTGAAAGGGGCCTCCAGGGTCACCTAGTCGAATCCCCTGCACAGTGCAGGAAACCTTACTACCCTGGCCCCCACAGTGATCCCAATTCCATGCCCAGATGACACATCTTCTGAAATGTTTTAAATTTACTGTTATAATAGTATAATACTAATGTTGTTCTATGTATAATAGTCATACAATGTACAGCCTGTCCCTATTGCCCAAAATGTATCTCTTCCTTAAAAATTTATGGATTTTATCATTGATCTTGGACAATAAAAAGATAATGTATCATAACAAAATATCCTGAATAAGGTGTTTAACATCTCAGCTTTGTCTATAAACTGTTTTCTCCAGGTACATTTTTACACAGAACCATTCCTCCTTCTACTTCCAATATTCTGCTACTCAAATTGTAGCTCCTATAGGAAATTCTTTATAAGCTCCTTATTGTTTCTAACATATTAAGATAGCCTAACAGCCTAACAGAACTGTAACTGGGTTACATGCGATCTCACAATGAATAATTTCTGTTAGAATCAGGTGTTCATCCTATTTTACCTGTGACTTCTGGAAGAGTTAATAGGACAGACTGCTAGGGATGCCAGTCCCCAGGTCGGATCTGGAAATCCCCTGGTTTTACACCTCATCTCCAGGCGACAGAGATCGGTGCTTCTGGATGACATGGCTGCTTTAGAAGGTGGATTCCGTAGCATTATCCTCCACTTAAGTCCCTCCCCACCCTAAATCCCACCCACATCCATCTCCACCACCAACGTCTCCAGGTGCCCCCCAACCTACAGTTGGCAACCCTACTGAAAACTCATGTATAACGTTTAATTGTCCAGCCAAGTCTTAAAAGAATTAAAAATGACCATATCCATCATGAGTAAGACTAATATACATACTGATTATTTCATTTGCAATTGAGACTTGCGTTTATCCTGTGCCTCTGTCAAGGCTTTAATATTAATAATATTAATAAACAAATCTATACATTATGAATGACTGCTCTTTCTACAGATGGAGACGTGACTGCAGATTTTCGGTCAAACCCAATCAAAACACTTTATGTCACAGGTGTGTTTTTAATCCCATGTTTAATAGAAGCAACACTAAAACTTGAGAGAGATCACTCACTCTCTTCATCTTCTTCTACTTCACCTTCACCTTCATCATCCCCCCTTCCCACTTTCTGGTCCTAGACTCATAACGTCTGTTGAAGGGGGGTTCTCTGATCAGCAGAGCTCTCTATGTCTTCATCTGCTGTTGAAGATGCAGCTTTTGGACTGATGGCCTCTGTTGTTTCTGAACTCTTTTTCTCAATGGACTTATCAGAAGGAGTAGAAGGTGGTGGTGGTGGTTCAGGAGCAGGTGGTGCAGGAGGAGGAGCAGGAGCAGGAGGAGGAGCAAGTTCTGCTGATGATGGAGGTGGAGTAACAGGGGGAATCTGTTGTTCCAGCATTGGTTCAGATAATATTTTTTCAACACTGGGCTCTTGTAACAGGGGGTTCCCATGCTCAAACTGGTCAGATCCACTTCCTTGAAGGATTCTTCATCATGCAATTTGTCCAGTATTTAATTCTCTAGTTCATCTGGATTATAATACATATCTTTGAGCCAAAGATGCTTATCCCTCAATGGAGAGGGTGTTCTGGGAAGCTCTTCATCTGGCCCAGAAAGCTTCATCTGGCCCAGAAAGCTCTTCTCCTTAGCTGCAGAACGTTGAGATCAGATCTCAATTACGCAGATAACAGCAACGATAATCAGAAGGTGGTCACTGAAATAGCCAAGTGCAGCTTGTTTCCATATCCATATGCTGAAATCCCCTCATGTGCTAGCCTGCCTGAAGGCTTCTCCAGTTTTGGTGTGCTTGCTGTGGTCATATCAGCTGTATCCAAGGAGGGCCAAATATTTCATAGGGAGGAGGTTTCATTGACGTGTTCCCTAAAGAGTTTCATGAGGAGGTCTGTTTCAGTGATGAGTTTCGCACAAGCCACCTGGAGTGTGGGTGACGTGCAATCTATTTTCAGGATGCGGATCATGTGAGAGATGAGTTTCCTCACCAGTGTGTTTGGGATGAGGTCAGTCAACTTCTCGTTCAGCTCATTTCAAAGACTTCACCCTCATGCTGAATGATGTCATCTTGACGTGGCAAGAAGCCCGAAGGGGGAGAAACAGAAGTTCCCTGAGGTGAGGGCTCATTCAAGGAGGGTTCTGAGTCACTTGCCGAGATTTCTCCTGCAACATGTTTAGTTCCCTGTAGAAGCGGTTTCAGCAGCTCTTGTTTAGTCAGTATCTGTGACCCAAGTACCTTCTTCAGTACTATCACAGAGTTTTCACCATTAGGGAGGTTAGTCAAGTCACTGTCTTCACTGTCCACTTCCATGCAGCCTTTGGGCTCTAGAACATTAGTCTGAGAGTCTGGAAAGGAGCGTTTCCAAAAGGATGGAAGAGCTGCTTGGTTGGATTGAAGAAATTGAAGGGTGCGCTGAGCTTCTGGGCCTTCCGCTAGTTTCCTCCCACTATCTGCAGACCTCCAACTTGACAATGTCACCCAAAGCATCAATGTCCTTCTTAATCCGGCAAATACAGCAGGACAGCTTCTTGGGCAAGACGAGCTTCCTCAAATGCAGAGAGGTCTGCAGCAGATTCTCCAGTATCCCAGTTGTCACTTCAGTGGCGTCAAGGTTTAGGACCTGCAGCGCAGGCAGCCTGTAAAAAAGGAATCCTGAATGACCGCCAGGGGATTGTGGCTGAGATCCACCTAGAGCAAAAACTGGATGCCATGCCAGGCCCGGAATGTCCCCTCAGTGATCTGTTCAATGATGTTGCCACTGAGGTTTCTAATCTGCAGGAAAGGGACAGCCTCAAATGCATTCCTGTCGATAACCTGTATTTTATTGCATGATGACAAGTCCAGGTAGGTAAGCAAGAAGCTTTCCAGAGATGAGTTTTGAAGCTTCGTCAAGTTGTCGTCCTTGAGAACCAAGTATTCAGTCCAAGAATAGGCCCTCCACACTTCTTTTCCAATAGAGGAAATCACATTTCTGGTAAAGTCCAAGTACATGAAAGGATGAGGATCAACTCCTGGCTTGGGAAGAGGAATTTGGTGGAATCCAGGAGAGTTGGTGATCCTGCTGCAGTTGAGGATTTCCAAACTGCAGTGGCAGGAGGCAGGGCAAGGCCCTTGAGCTCCCGCTAGCCCCGTAAGAGGCCCCAGTAACATCCAAAGGAAGAGCTTAGCATAAGCCATATCAGCAAGGTGTATGCCACCGAGCAGGTCTTGGCAGACTGCACAGCAACCACTGTGGGCAAGCTTTATGCATGTCTGAAGATGTTTGTGACATCATTTAGCAGAATACTCAGCATCATAGCCTAGCCATCCCTATGGCAACGATGAAGGCTTTGCATGAAAGGCAAGGGCTGATGGGCTTGAGACACTGATAGCTGCTTGGTATTGGCTACAGGTTACAGAATCATAGAATCATGGCGCTGAAAGGGGTCTCCAGGGTCACCTAGTCCAATCCCCTGCACAGTGCAGGAAACATAACTACCTTGGCCCCCACAGTGACCCCAATTCCTTGCCCAGATGACACATCTTTTGAAATGTTTTAAATTTACTGTCATAGTAAAGGTAAAGGTATCCCCTGTACAAGCATCAAGTCATGTCTGACCCTTGGGGTGACACCCTCCAGCGTTTTCATGGCAGACTCAATACGGGGTGGCTTTCCAGTGCCTTCCTCAGTCATTACCGTTTACCCCCCAGGAAGCTGGGTACTCATTTTACCGACCGCGGAAGGATGGAAGGTTGAGTCAGCCTTGAGCCGGCTGCTGGGATTGAAATCAGATAGCATATCACTGCCTTACCACCCTTGTGGCACAGAGTCTCTTGTGGCGCAGAGTGGTAAGGTCGCAGTCATGCTGTCTGAAGCTCTGCCCAGGATGCTGGGAATTCAATCCCAGCAGCTGGCTCAAGGTTGACTCAGTCTTCCATCCTTCCGATATCTTTACCTTTACTGTCATAGTAGTATAACACTAATGTTGTTCTATGTATAATAATCATACAATGTACAGCATATCCCTATTGCCCAAAATGTATCTCTTCCTTAAAAATTTATGGATTTTAACGTTGATCTAGGACAATAAATAGATAACATATCATAACAAAATATTCTGAATAAGTTGTTTAACATCCCAGTTTTGTCTATAAACTGTGTTATTTATTTATTTATTTATTTATTTATTTATTTATTTATTTATTTATTTATTTATTTATTTATTTATTTATTTATTTAATATACTGCCCTCCCTGAGGGCTCAAGGCAGTTTACAGGAAACAGGAAAAGATACAGATAACAGGTACATATTTTTTCCAGGTACATATTTTACACAGAGCCATTTCTCCATAATAAGTAGTACCTTCTGCTTCCAATATTCTGGTTCTCAAATACTAGCTGCTATTAGTAAATTCCTTATAAGCTCCTTATTGTTTCTAACATATTAAGAAAGCCTAACAGAACTGTAACTGGATTCCATGCGATCTCACAATGAATAATTTCTGTTGGAATATGATGTATTTCTTACCAAAACATTTTGACCAAACCCATCGAACATGGATAAAAATAACAATATGCTTTTTAACATCTCCAGCAACTGAAAGAGGATGTCAATACCATTTTTGGCATTCTTGGTGGGGTATAAACCATCTGTACATCATCTTATTGATATTTAATGAAGGTTTTTTTTTAATCAGCATGTCACGGTAAGTAAATAGTTTCTGTCATTGTCATCAAGTCAATTTAATCATTCCTTTTTCCTTTCTCTGTATCTACTAGATAAAGCATAGATACTTGGGTGAGTGGGTCCATTTAATCGATAGATTCAATATAGTTATTTGATGTTGTAGAGACAAAAGGGTACAATGAGTAGCGTATATACTCGCATATAAGCTGACCCACATATAAGCCGAGGCCTCCAATTTTATCACAAAATCTGGGCAAACATTGACTTGCCGAGGGTGGGAAATGCAGCACTTACTGGTAAATTTACATTCATTGAGGCACCCGTATGTTTAATGTTTTTGAATATTTATTTCAAAGAAAAACAGTAAACTAGCTCTGTAAGTACAAAAGAGGTCCAGGAAACCAGAACAGAACAACAGTGCCCGAAGTTGGCAACCTCCTACAAAAAGTAGGATACCAAACTGGGAGAATGGACTACTTTAACTACAGCTACAGTGCCCTCCCAAAACAAAGTACGGAAATAAAGAACTGTAAAAATCAACTTTTAAAAGAAACACAACCCCAAGAGAAAAAGGCAAACAATGCTGCCCCTCAGAAAAAAGAAATAAACATTAGGAGAAACAGCAAATCCCAAAGCACCCCCAAAACCCACTTCAGCCCACCCCACCCACAGAAACCAAAAGAATAGCTTGGAAGACGGGAATGCAAAAGAAAAACAACATCAGAGTCCCTCAGTCAAACCCTTGCTGTCCTACAAGCAGCCAGAACAAGCAAGCTTCAGCTGGCAGGAGGTTTGCAGAAGCAATGTAACAATCAGCTTGGCTGGGAGCAGGTTGTTATTTCAAGTACTGTATATACCCGTGTATAAGCCGAGGAGGACATTTCACTGTGAATGCTGTGATGGAAAACTCAGCTTATACACGAGTATATACGGTATTTCAAATATTCACATACTGTTGTAAACTGCCCTGAGCCCAACCAAGGGAAGGGGTAGTCTAGAAGTTAAATGAAAAATAAATATATAAAATCTCAAATTCAATATATTTTTCTTGAAGACAGGATCAGACACAGATCACAGCTGGGATGCCAGGAGTACATAATCCATTCATTCCATCAGTTGTGAAAATCACATGATTGTCCTGCAGCAGGAACACATGTTGAGAAGTCACTGTGGCACATATGCACATCAGAATTATGTGTGTGTATCCCTAGCAGGATAACAAATGTAATGAATCACTGGGAGTCGTACATGTGTTTTCTGCCTCCCACAAGCCCATCTGCTGGCATGGCAATATGTTCAGATTTCTCATAAAACTGATGGCAACATTAATCAGCTGTTTGGGAAGGCAATGGGAGAGGGCTGGGTTTCATCTTCATCCCGTCAACAGCTGAGTGGTACAATCACTGATGAGAGGGCTACATGGGCTAACTGGAGCCTCTGCATGCTGCAGACTCACTTCATTTTCATACAGTATACACAGATGTTCATATTCTTTCCCATCCTTACCTTCTATGCCTACGTAAGTAAAAATATCATGCATGAAGTGGCTCTTAAAAAGGTCATGGAACTTACTTTTCACCTTCCCTTAACCTTTTTTTCTAAAATGAAGACAGAACTCTTTAGGTTCATCTCTTGCTAAGCCTGTCTTTTTTATCATCACTGCCCATCACCATTAACCAGAACGTTAAGGAATGAAGAGTGTTGATCTCGCCAAATGAAAGCAAGGTGGCACAAAACCAACAGAGGAAGAGCTCGGTACTAAAGCCCTGGTATTCTTCTGCCCAGGGGGAGAAAGCTGGTGTCCAGAGGCAGGAATTTAGCAAGGTTCCCAGAAGGTGATTCTGCATGCAAAGCAATAACCACAAGCTGCTCGGTGGAGATCCATCATCCTCCGTAATTGCTAGTGCCAGGCTCTTTCAAACTTAAGTATACAAATGAAAGCACTCAAGAGACAGCCCTCGACTCCCGATATGTAAAACACACCAATCATCCAGACAGGAGATCGAATTACTGCCGCCAACAATTAAATCATGCTTAAAATTTTAACCCGGCCATGGAAGAAGACAGGAGAAAATGTCTGCCATGTAGCTAGGACAATCCGAGCAATGTAATGCTGGTATTTTATTAATCTAACCAATGATTTCTTTTTGTCAAGCAGGAGGATCATTAACATCTAGGTTTAAATAATATCTGCAGTGGAGACATATATGGGTTTAAAAAATTAATTCACATTACATTCACTGTTAAGGCAAGCTAGTGCATGGGGACACAAGGCCAAATTGGGCGTAATCATATCCTCATGTCCCCCATGGGAACCCTATGTGCGATCATATCCTCATGTCCCCCATGGGGTAAATTAAAAACTACCATGTGGACCTGATCCTGATGAAGCCCATGGTGAGCTGAGGATATGGTGGATATGAGTATGTTGTTACACCTATTTTGGCCCACATAGTTGCATATAAATGCAGGAATGAGTCAAATGCTCACTTTGTGCTCAAGGTTCTGCATGGTTGTGTCCCATGCAATCTATTCAATTTATTTGTTACAGTTTAGGCCAGCACAAAATACCAAAAAAGGGAAAGAAAAAAAATATGTGAGCAATATAGAAAGGATAAAATTGTCAATGAGATTGCCATCTCAGTGGTCATTCTAGCAAATGCAATTAAACACATAACTCAGCTGATAAGTTCCTTATTCATCCAAGCACTCTGATTCCTGCAGACAAGGAAAAAGAATTCTGCAACAGAATATGAGACAGTAACCTCTTTGTCTTCAAGCAGGAATTTAGTCATCAGAGATTGTCATAGGAGAGTGCTATAAGGGTCTGAAGTAAAGCAGCAGAGGGGAGATTATATGGTTTCTATCTTCATCATAAACTTCACAATAAAGTGATATATTTGCAACCATCTCTACAGGTTACTAGGCACTGTAGATCAATCATCAGAAAGGCCAAAGCTGAGAGTGAGCTAAGAATGGCCAGGGAAGCCCATTGTAACAAGAAAAGATTTTTCAGTTATGTGAGGAGCAAACGTAAAGTCAAGGAGGCAATAGGCCCACTGTTGGGTGCAGATGGACAAACTCTAACGAAAGATGCAGAGAAAGCAGAAAGGCTTAGTGCCTATTTTACATCAGTTTTTTCCCACAGGTCAAAGTGTTTAGGCACATCTAGAGATGGCTGTAGCCAAAGGATAGTGTCTGGGTGGCAGGTTAACATGGATAGAGAGGTTGTCGAGAGGCATTTAGCTGCACTGGATGAGTTCAAATCCCCTGGTCCAGATGAAATGCACCCGAGAGTACTCAAAGAACTTTCCAGAGAACTTGCACAGCCCTTGTCCATCATCTTTGGAACCTCTTTAAGGACTGGAGATGTCCCGGAGGACTGGAAAAGAGCAAACGTTATTCCGATCTACAAAAAAGGGAGGAAGGATGACCCAGGAAACTACAGACCAGTGAGTCTGACCTCTGTTGTGGGGAAGATAATGGAGCAGATATTAAAGGGAGCGATCTGCAAACATCTGGAGGACAATTTGGTGATCCAAGGAAGTCAGCATGGATTTGTCTCCAACAGGTCCTGCCAGACCAACCTAGTTTCTTTTTTTGACCAAGTAACAGGTTTGCTGGATCGGGGAAATTCAGTTGATGTCATTTACTTGGATTTTAGTAAAGCTTTTGACAAGGTTCCCCATGATGTTCTGATGGATAAGTTGAAGGACTGCAATCTGGAGTTTCAGATAGTTAGGTGGATAGGGAATTGGTTAGAGAACCGCACTCAAAGAGTTGTTGTCAATGGTGTTTCATCAGACTGGAGAGAGGTGAGTAGCGGGGTACCTCAGGGCTCGGTGCTCGGCCCGGTACTTTTTAACATATTTATTAATGATCTAGATGAGGGGGTAGAGGGACTACTCATCAAGTTTGCAGATGACACCAAATTGGGAGGACTGGCAAATACTCCGGAAGATAGAGACAGAGTTCAACGAGATCTGAACACAATGGAAAAATGGGCAAATGAGAACAAGATGCAATTCAATAAAGATAAGTGTAAAGTTCTGCATCTGGGTCAGAAAAATGAAAAGCATGCCTACTGGATGGGGGATACGCTTCTAGGTAGCACTGTGTGTGAACGAGACCTTGGGGTACTTGTGGATTGTAAACTAAACATGAGCAGGCAGTGTGATGCAGCGGTAAAAAAGGCAAATGCCATTTTGGGCTGTATCAACAGAGGCATCACATCAAAATCACAAGATGTCATAGTCCCATTGTATACGGCACTGGTCAGACCACACCTGGAGTACTGTGTGCAGTTCTGGAGGCCTCACTTCAAGAAGGACGTAGATAAAATTGAAAGGGTACAGAGGAGAGCGACGAAGATGATCTGGGGCCAAGGGACCAAGCCCTATGAAGATAGGTTGAGGGACTTGGGAATGTTCAGCCTGGAGAAAAGGAGGTTGAGAGGGGACATGATAGCCCTCTTTAAGTATTTGAAAGGTTGTCACTTGGAGGAGGGCAGGATGCTGTTTCTGCTGGCTGCAGAGGAGAGGACACGCAGTAATGGGTTTAAACTTCAAGTACAACGATATAGGCTAGATATCAGGAAAAAGTTTTTCACAGTCAGAGTAGTTCAGCAGTGGAATAGGCTGCCTAAGGAGGTGGTGAGCTCCCCCTCACTGGAAGTCTTCAAGCAAAGGTTGGATACACACTTTTCTTGGATGCTTTAGGATGCTTAGGGCTAATCCTGCGTTGAGCAGGGGGTTGGACTAGATGGCCTGTATGGCCCCTTCCAACTCTATGATTCTATGATTCTATGATTCTATATTAGCAGTACAAGGGCATTTACATGTTTCTACTGGCCAGTGTTGAAATCTTCTGATAAGTACAGCTGATGGAAGGGCATCAAATCAGACTCTGGAAAAAGTCCTCCCAAATTTTGGGGAAGGGATAGTGGAAAGATAGGGGACAGGGTAGCTTCCTGTCCATGACTGTAGATAAAACTACCAGCCTCAGAGTAGGATGCTTGGCTTATTCCCTGAGATAACACTGCAGATTAAAAGAAACCAAGACAATAAATCCATTAGTGCTTTCCTTTGCCTGGTTTGCCTATGAATAATTCACACAGAACTAAATACTACATTAGTCCATTAAGCATGGAAGGCCAAGCAGTCTAGTTGATGCTTCATGCAAAGAGGGTCTTTCTTCACCCCAGTCCCTCTCAGTGAACATTCAGATGTGATGTTTTCATTCACTGAACTCAACTTTATGCTTTATGCTTTTCAGTGGGAAACAGGACATACTCTCCTGTTTTGAAAGTTAATTTACCAAGACAAATGCAACATTTATTGATACAAATATACAGGAGGGGAGGGAATTGGAGATCTAACAGCTGCCTTTCTCGTAGGCCTTTTCATGAATGAACCATCCTGCCTTAGCAGTCTGGTTTATTATGGCCATATTTATTGAAAAGAGTGTGAATGAAAAAGGATATCTTCAGGCTAACACTTTTGCCTAGTAAAATACATCATTTTGACCTTGACATTTTCTAATCATAACATACATTTCTCATCCTTACTTACCTCTACTTTTCCAGAGCAGTCAGGATAGTTTGGATCCCTGGGCACCTCACACTGGTCTCTTCTGCCTTCCACTGCTGCTGGATATAATTTTTAAAAAATAAATTGGTGCAAAATTGACATGGGAAATGCATTTGTGTCTATAAAAGGCAAGAAGGCTAGATCAGACTTTGGATTCTGGTACAAAAAGTAGCATGCTCAAAATGATTACTTTCATTAAAAAACAGGACATTTTGTAGATCTCATGCATACAGAAACAGGTGGTAGTCAGACAGAAGGTTCTGTGCCCCTGCTGTGGGTCTTCCATGGTATCTGGTTGTCACTGCTGAAAGCTGGGTGCTGGACTAGAGGGATATGGTCAGATTCAGCAGGCTTTTCTTATGTTCTTATATTTTTATTTCTGTACTAGAAGGAAAGCCCGTTGCATGCAGGAATGCAATGGGCACTAGCAAGGGGGGAGGGTGTGGGAAGGGCACTGGTATCTTCCGCAGCATGCAAGATGGCCTATACCCATTGGGCACAAGAGGCTCAGGGAATGCAGCAGAGGGTGGCGGGAGGCTAGTCGGGTACTAGGAGGCCGTTACCCGCGCGGGGAGAAAGACAGAGCTGTCTAAAAGTCTCCAGAAGTTCAGAGGAACTCGGATGTTTCTTAGTACAGCTATGCTTTGCAACTTAGGGAAGCTTCCAGATCTTAGGAATATGAGTGTTATGCAGCCCATGAGCTTATCTGACTAAGCTCAGCAAAGGTCCCCACTCATGACCAAAGAAGATATTCTTTTCACTTTTTAAAAACTAAAGCAAAGCCAATTGGGGCTTGGAACACAATTGTGTGTGGGAGGGAGGGAAGGTCTCCTGCTCCCCCTATACCCTGCCATCTTCCACACTGGAACAGCACTGAAGGGTGAGTAGTTTTTTTCCTGTTTTTGCTGCTCCTCGTGAACAGAAGGCTCCATGTGGAGTGGCAAAATTTGAGGGTCATTCTGCACGAGTTTAATATAGCAGAAGGCTTTCATATTGTAAACGCTACTAATTTGCAGTTCCGCAAGACTTCACACACAATCTGCAACACTCCTGCAACAGTTCCGCGAAAAACGATTTGTTGTAGCGCTTCTAGGGAAATCGGGAAAAGTGGATTCACCCTCCAAAAAGCGCTACACTCTTGTGAGCAATCTGCAACACTAGCGAAAATACCTGTGCGTTCTCATTGTTGTGGTTCAAACAAAGTCCCTCCCCCTGGCTCTCTTCTTTGAACTTCCGGCGAAGCGATTGCCATTTTTTTTCCTCGCAGCGAGCGGGGAAAGCAACGAACCAGCAAGGCTTGATTCACCCAGCGAGGCTTCTCCAGCTACAGTCCCTCCACAGAAGTGCTTTAAAGCTCCCCTAAGTCCCCAAGCACAACACAGCCCCGTTTGCAAGTTCCCTTTATTTTCGGCCAAAAATCGCGCCCGTGCGGGAGGGGGATTTTTTTTTCACTCAGGGGATTGTGGTAACAATGAATCGCCAGCTCACACGCCAGCTAGATAGCTCTCTCCGTTGCAACGAATCAATGCATAGTCGTTGCAACGTGTGTGTGTGTTTTTTAAACTGTGCTTAAAGGGAAAGGGGCTTTTCTGGAGCATGATAATAACCGCCCATTGGCTGTTCGTTTGATTGACGGCCAGGGGCGGGACCAAGCACAGAAAAAATCACTTCCTTTCTAATGATTCCTGCGAGACCGGAAACCTGTGGGAAACGAATGAAACGCTACTGGATTCCACTACAAATGCAGGTATGCGTCACGCCGAGATTCCACTAATTAAAATAGTGTTTCCGTTTTGTGGAACCAATTGGCAACACTGGTCCTTGTGCGGAAACACCCTGAGAAATACCACCACCACCCTGGTGCTGTTTCAGTGCACAAAATGGCAGAGGAGAGAGGCAGGAGTCCTTCCTCCTTCCCTCAGTGGTGTTCTTAGCCTAAGCAGACTCTGCTTTATTTTTAAATAGCCATTCTTCACAGCTGCTGTGTGGCTGCGGGTTACCAAGTCGAGTTCCCAGTTCTTTAAAAAAGCTAACATCAAATTGGATTGTAAGCTAAAACTTAAGCAGAATCTTTTACTTTCTATTTCTTCCCAGCCCATTTGTCTGTAAACAGGGCTGGAAGAAATGAGGCTTTTACTAGCTCCACGGGGTACTGTACCAAGTTTAGCTCAGTAGATGGGGGTAGTTTCTGTGAAGCTGAAGGACTGCTCAGCTGCCTTGTTCCTAAAGTTTACATGTTTTCTTTGGGGATAGCTCAGGGATTGCACAGATTCCTCCAGTGCTAAGAATCAGGTGGGGCAGGCAGGTTATGGAGTGGTGATAAAGAGCATAATTGTTGTTGTTAGGTGCAAAGTCGTGTCCGACCCATCGCGACCCCATGGACAATGATCCTCCAGGCCTTCCGGAAAGAGCATAATTACAACCTCCTTATTGATCATACAGTTATCAGCAGTTGACAGAGAGTAGCATTAGGAGAGAGCTCAAACCGTCACCAACTGGCTTGCAGAGTCCCCAAGTGGGCAGTTTTCTCCCCAATACTATTCAACATCTTTATGCACCCTCTTGTTTAACTGGTATGGAAGTTTGGGCTGAGCTGCCAACAATATGCTGATGACATCCAGCCCTTCCTCCTGATGGATGGCCGCCCTGATTCGCCCTCAGAAACATTAGCCAGCTGCCTGGAAGTAGTCACGGGGTGGGTCAAGCAGAGTTGTCTGAAGCTGAGCTCTTCAAAGGCAGAGGTCCTGTGTCTGGGCAGGAAGAGTCCAAGAGAGGACGTGTGCCTCCCCAACCTGTATGGAGTGCACCACATCAGTGGCCCACTCTGCCAGGAACCTGGGGCTGATTCCTGATGCCTCCCTTTCAGTGGAGGCTCAGATCACGTCAGTAGCATGGCTGGCATTCTACCACTTCACCAAGCCAAACTACTAGTACCCTACTTGGTCCTGGAACACCTAGCCACAGTGATCCACATGATGGTCACCTCTAGACTAAACTTCTGCAATTCACTTTACACTGCCCTGCCCTTATCCTTGACCCAGAAACTACAACTGGTCCAGAACACAGCTGCCAGGATCCTCACAGCAACACATTGGAGGACCCACATGCAGCGCATTCTCCAACAGCTGCACTGGCTTCCGGTCAAATTCCAGATCAGACTTAAGGTTTTGGTTATCATCTTTAAGGCCATATGCAGTCTGGGCCCAGTATACCTAAGGGATTGCCTCTTTGCCTACACCCCTCAAAGAGCCTTACGCTCTACCACCTCCAACTCCCTGGTGGTCCCTGTCCCCAAGGAAGCCCGCTTGACCTCAACCAGTGTCAGAGCTTTCTCCATTCTGGCCCCCACCTGGTAGAATGAGCTCCCAGAGGAGATCAGGGCCCTGGCTGAACGTGAACAGTTCCACAGACCCTGCAAAAGGGAGCTCCTCCACCAGGCATTTGTTTGAGGTTGACCCGAACCACCGTTTCCCACTGCCCCCCCAAGCCTCCCTCCAACAATCATTACAGATCTGCCCAAACCACTGGGCCTCAGTACAAGTTAATTCATGTTTTAATATTCTACAGTTCTACAATCTTTATTATTATCATTATCTTGTTGTTACTGTTGTTACCACTATAAGCTCAGTTAATTGTATTGTTCCTGTTTCATGTAACCTGCCCTGAGCCTTTGGGGAGGGCAGTATATAAAGAAAACAAGCAAGCAAGCAAGCAAATAAATAAATAAATAAATAAGCTAAGGAATGATGTTTTGGCCAGACTAAAAGGTTACTTTAATTCTTATTTCTAATAGCTTGGTACAAGCGGGAATTTAGAAATAAGCTTGAAAGATGAGTCCTGACCTAGTGACCCTACCACATCAGAGCTATGAGATCAGGGCTCTAAAGCTGGTCTGGAGATTCTGAGAAAGGGACCAAGGGGACCTGCAGATGACTCTGAAGGATTAGGATTATTGTATTGGTTCAGGCCTCTGAGCCAACCTTATGAGGCTGATGTATAAAATTCTGAATAGCCCTCTGTTCTGCATACATGTTTGATGAATATGAGTGCCCTGTGATTTTTTATTTTTGCTATAGCTAAAATAAAGATTTTCCAGCCTGGCATGTTTTGTGGTAACTCATGCTAGGCAAGACCTCTGCTTGGCCTCAAAGCATATATGCGTGTTAAGATAGAATCAACTTTTGGAGGTTTTCACACATTTTCCTCTATTGTACCAATGATAACAGATAATACTTTGAAGCAATATACTGAAAAACAGAATTGTTTTTTACCAATAAGAAAAGCAAAAGTTAACATAAAATGATTACTGCCACTCAGCTTTCTTCTATGGTCTTATATTTTTTCGCTTCTTGGTACTTGAATGGCCCAGATTTTACTGCCCACATTTGACCATGCCTCGGGCCCATATCTAAAGAAGCATTTGAAAGCCTTCCCAATAAAACCTTTCAAATTGCAGCAGAAAATTGTGCAGGCAACCACTTAAGTGCAGAGCCATCTAGTGAAGCAAACAATGACAATACCAAAAAGCAGAAAGATCTTGTGGAGAATCTGAAACAGAAAATGGGAAGTGCAGGGCTGCATCTCTGAATGCAGGCCAACTGTAGTGCACAATTCAAGCAATGGATTAATCATACTTCCTGAGCTTCAAGGAAACAGAAAACCATTCAGCTTAGATGACGATGAAGCTCTTGTAGCTGCTTGCAAGTATTAACAAGCTTGCCTAGAAAGCCTAGGGCTTTCAAAGGGACACAAGAAGCATCCTACATGATCAGACCTATAGTTCTTGTGGTTCAGCATCCTGTTTTCCACCATGGCAAACCAGAAATCACAGAGAAGCCCTGAGGCTCAAGACTCCTCATTTGCTGTCTCCCAACAAGTGGCCTGGGGATGCACACAGCTGTTGTACAATGGCTAATAGCTACCCACTGATGGACATCCCCTGCAAAACTGTGTGTTTTAAAATAATCTAGGCAACTAACCCTTTGCTTATGAAGAAGAAGAGTTGGTTCTTATATGCTGCTTTTCTCTACCTGAAGGAGTCTCAAGGTGGCTTGCAATCGCCTTCCCTTTCCTCTCCCCACAACAGACACCCTGTGAGGTGGGTGAGGCTGAGAGAGCCCTGATATTGCTGCCCCATCAGAACAGCTTTATCACTGCTGTGGTGAGCCCAAGGTCACGCAGCTGACTGCATGTGAGGGAGCGCAGAATCAAACCCGGCTCCAAACCACTAACCACACTGCACTCCTAAACACCACAGCAAGCTGGCTCTCTTCCCGAAGCTGGTCCTTCATACCCACAGCAGTCCAAATCTTCATAAATCTTTCATTCATTGTCATACTGTTCACTATGGTTGACTGAATCCCTTTTGTTTTAACAAAAATAAATTTTTTAAGGAAGTTTATTCTTCCAAAATGCTCTAAAGTCACCCACGAGATTAGCCATTTAGCTAGACAAGAAGCTAGAGTAAGAAAAAGAAGTATCAGGGAATGGAACATATTGAGCCCCGATGGCCTTGGTGTTATATGCTAGGAGCATTGTAAAAAATAACAGATTTCTTGAATGGTGAAACAGGCATCTTAGGGCTGCCAGCTCTATCTGGAAAATACCTGAAAATTTTGTTAATGGAGCCCAGAGAAGGGGAAGTGTTGGGGAGGGGAAGAACTTCAGTGGGGTATAATGGCATAGAGTCCACTTTCCAAAGTGATCATTTTCTCCAGGTGAACTCATCTCTGTTGCCTGGATATCAGTTGTAACTCCTGGAGATCTTTAGCCACCACCTGTACATTGGTAAGGTCTCTTTACCTACCTGGAATTACATATACAGTAAAATGGTTGCAGTTTCTTACTGTGCACAAACAAATTACATGATTTTTGTTTCCTTTCAGGTGGTGCAAGGCTAAAATAGGCAGCTGCTTTCTTTCCTTGGGCAGCCTGCTCTGTGACACCAGGCAAACCAAATTTTGGATGGGTATCCATAATTCATTCATTGAGAAAGTGAAAAGACAGAAAACAGCAAGGTTGTAATTAACTATTTATAACATGATTTGAAAAAACAAATTGCTTAAACCTACGCAATTATTCATGTTCTTAATGTTAAATAAGGTATTTGCTAACTGACTTCATTGGAATAGGCTGCCTAAGGAGATGGTGAGCTTCCCCTCACTGGCAGTCTTCAAGCAAATGTTGGATACACACTTTTCTTGGATGCTTTAGGATGCTTAGGGCTGATCCTGCGTTGAGCAGGGGGTTGGACTAGATGGCCTGTATGGCCCCTTCCAACTCTATGATTCTGTGATTCTATGATTCTATGAAACTATAGTTGTAGATCAAAGAGAAACGTTAAAAAATTATACTAGAACAGAAAATGGACAATATATTATGGACTTCCTTGCACCTCTTCTGGTATCAGGGGAAAATGCCAAGCAAAAGCTGTTTGGAGTACTGAGCCACAGTGTTACCCAGACAGGAGGTCTCCTAATTTAGTTTGGGAAATTAGCTTTTAATTGGAGACTTAGCAAGAGGGGGTAACTTCAGGATCTCCATCAGTGTTTATGGCTGTCTTCGAGAAACCAGTCAGATGTTAACTGGAAATGTTCCTTATTAACAAGAATTAAAAGGGGCACAATAAACACATGACACACCTGAAAAAACACATACATGACTGACTAAGAAAATGAATGGTGAAAAAGGAGAGGATTTTTCGGAAAGATGTAATATTTACTTATCATGATGTAATGAGAGGCCCATGGATTTAGCAGGAAAATGGCCATGGAGGATGAAAGGAGGACCTACACACAAGTAGGGTATATGAGACGTCCAGAACACACATATAGACTAATCAGGGGTAGTCAACCTGTGGTCCTCCAGATGTTCATGGACTACAATTCCCATGAGCCCCTGCCAGCAAACACTGGCACGGGCTCATGGGAATTGTAGTCCATAGACATTTGGAGAACCACAGGTTGACTACCCCTGGACTAATGACCAGTGATCCTGTTATGGGGAAAATGTTCCTTGAGGCAATGATGACACGAAAGCTTCTAAAACAATGTGTTGATGAGATTTTCTGTGTTTGAGAATGATTTTGGGTGATATGTGAGGGGCTCAGAGAAAGGACCATGCTCTGGGATCCTTGATGGATCCCAGCAAAGAGACAACACCTGTAATTGTGTTATCTGAGGTGAATTCTAGGTGAGAAAGGTTTCTTGATGACCCTTGATTAAGGTGACCAAATTGTCCCACTTTTGGAGGGACATCTGGGGGTACCTGACAAATTGTACTTATGTTTAAATTAAAAATATATATACAATACTATTTTTTCGTTCTATGCAACTTTTTGTTGCTCCATATAGACCATATAAATCTGGTCACCTTACCCTTGATGACTGGAGGAAATACTATTAAAGTTGAGCAAGCTGTTAGGAATTGCTAATTTAGGTAGTTGAGTGTGAAAGAGGAGAAGTATTGGGAAATTGACAGATAATTGCTAATTCCTGGGAAGTCTATTGTTCTGAATTATTCATCTCCCTGGGGTGGGGAGGAACCCATTAGTGAGTCAGCCCCTGCATTCCCACAAGTTTTAAACTGATTGGCTAGGCATACCCTGGGGACTGAAATCTGGCTGGCATCCACATTTGTGTCCTACTTGGGACAGATAACGCATTTTACACTCAAGTCATAGCTGACATCTATTTTGCTGTCAATTTCAGCCAGGCAGTGTTCTGTAAATTAATATTTAATGTGATATTAAAGGAATGGTGTTTCTGGGTGTTTATAAACTACTCCTCAGCGTAAGAATGGGTCTGGCTACTAACAACAGCTGGAAGAAAGATGAGCAAGAATCACAATATTTGATACTTTGTGTCACAACATGAAAGTACAATGATGAAACTAGATGTGAAAGGCTTTCGCATCTGCCAAATTGATCAATGCAAAAAAATCCATTTGTGATTTCAAATATCACAAGAAGGTTTTTCAAGATATTAGTCAGCATTCTTGGCTTCCGATGTGATGCAAAATGGTAGCCAAGGTATCATGGTCTTGTGAGAGTCTGGCAATTAAATTTTTTTCCAATATTGTGACTTCCACATAGAAATGAAATTTTGTGGTTTCCCTGTTACTGGCGCAGCTGCAAATAGTGCAGCAGCAATGGGGCTTCCATGTGGCAGGTTTCCCAGCAGTTTTCCTGCCCCAATCTCCCCGAAGTAACCATCATTATATATATCATTATATCAATATATTGTTGTAATTAAAGGTGTAGAAAGTTCCCCCAATTCCCAGCTTTCATTTTTAAAAAAGTAACTCTCTAGCCCAGCCTTTTTCAGACTTTTAACCATGAAGAAGCTCTTGAAATATCTTATTATTTACATTTTAATTCCCCACCACTTTCGGAGACTGCTCGTGGCAGGTTACAACAGTCCATTAAAAACCCCAATAAAACCCCATTACAATTAAAAAATAGGACATAAAAATTACAACAAAAGAAGAAACATGGCAGTATAATCAACTATTCATCCCCCCATGAACATCCCAAAATGGGGAAGTGGCAAGAGGGAGCCATGACCTGATGCTAATAGATGCTCCTAGCATACTGCTGCCTTTATCGCTGGTGGGGCACCAGATCTTCCTCTCACACCATGGCCTCAACCATGAACCTGGTGGGAGAGTTCCATCTTGCAAGGCCTGCGGAACACTGAAAGCTCCCACAGGGCCCGCAGCTCTCCTGGGAGCTCATTCCACCAGGTGGGAGCCAGGACCAAAAAGGCCCTGGTCCTGGTCGAGGTCAGGTGAGCTTCTTTAGGGCAGGGAACAACCAACAAATCAGTACCCGCAGAGTGTAAGGCCCTGCAGGGGCATAGGTCAACAGATGGTCTCTCAGATATGTGGGTCCCAGGCCGCAAAGGGCCTTAAAGATCAAAACCAGAACCTTGAACCGAATCCGGGCTGCAACTGGCAATCAATGCAGCTGCCTCTGCACAGGCTGGATATAGGCCCTCCTGAAAAAATGTGTTTTTTCAGGTTTCAAGCAATCCCAGAACCAGGTCAGAAATGCAGCTGAGTCCACTAAGGCAGGGAATATGGGAAAGGCCAGGGAGCCCCTTGGGAGCTCTCATAGAGCCTCAAGGCTCCAGGAAGCCCTTGCTGGGAATCACTGCTCTAGCCCAAATCCTTGAGGATATATGCCTTTCCTCTTATAGTTACACAAAGCCAAAGACTAGAGATTTACTTCCCCCCCCCCCACACACACACACATTTTCAACTATACAGTCTGGACTCAGCCAGCTTTTCTTCTAGGGAAAAAAGGACAAAGGGGTCCACTTTGTCAGCCAAAAAGGCTATGCTGAGGATCAAAAACCATGTAGAATGTGAAACATTTAAAGGAAGAGAATGGGACAAGAATGAGTGAAAAATCTAGCTGGATCTAACCCGATGTACATAACATGCCAGCTACCAGATTCTTGACCATTATGTGGAAACATCCCACATAATGGCCGGAGCTATGGCAGGAGAGTCCAGGTGCCAGGACCGGGCTACTGCACTGCCTCTGCCGCTACCTCCTCCGCCCGTCCATGCTCTCCTGAGGGCAGGGGTGGGCTCAGAGGGCAGGCAGCAGCAGCACAGCGAACGGGGCTGGGCTGTGGGGCTCACCAGGTGCCACCACCCGATCTTCGAGGCTGCCTGCGCTCTGCTGAGGGCGGGATGGCCTTGGATGACAGGCAATGGCAGCGGGTGGGGAGGCCTGGAGCTGAGCCCTATTCGGCGCTATTGCTCATCCTCCGAGTCCGCCCATGCTCTCCAGGCAGTCTCGGGGTTCAGGCAGGAGCAGTGGTGGCAAATGGGGCTTGGTTCTGAGCCTGGCCA
This sequence comes from Paroedura picta, assembly GCF_049243985.1. NCBI lineage: Eukaryota > Metazoa > Chordata > Lepidosauria > Squamata > Gekkonidae > Paroedura > Paroedura picta. The sequence goes on from NC_135371.1 coordinate 128,005,231, forward strand.
GCTGTTTCCAAGGCTGCCCGTGCTTTGCTGAGGGCAGGGCTGGCCTTGACGGACAAGCAGCAGCAATGGGTGGCGAGGCCCAGAGCCAAGCCCCATTCAGTTCATCCTCCTAGGCTGCCCATGCTCTTCTGAGGGCATAGGCAGCCTTGAAGGACAGGAGGCGTGGCGAGTGGGGCTTGGCCCTAAGCCTGGTCTGCTGCTGCTGCTGCTGCCCCCTCCCCACTTGTTTCCAAGGCTGCCTGAGCTCTGCTGAGGGCAGGAGGCAGCCCAGGACAACAAGCAGCGGCAGCAGGTGGAGAGGCCTGGAGCTGAGCCCTATTTGGCGCTATTGCTCATCTTCTGAGGCTGCCCGTGCTCTCCTGAGGGTGTGGGCAGTCTTGGAGGACAGGCAGCAGCAGTGTGGCAAACAGGGCTTAGCTCTGAGCCTGGCCAGCCACCTCTGCCGCTCGTTCTTCGAGGCCACCCACCTCTCCATCTACTGGCGTAACACAAGTTTCTCTGCATGAACTTCATTTCATGTTGATGTTTAGAGCCAACACAGGTTCTTGCTATAAACATTATACAACATACATAATATAATCTACAGTACAGCAGTGAAGAAAAAGTAAAACTGTAGACAAAAACGTACAGAAATATATTGGATCCAGCCTAAATGGGACTTTTCTCTATGTTCCCCCCATGTCCACTGACCCAGGAAAAGCAGTTTATCAGTGGCCTGCAATGGGAGGGGGAAGCAGAAGTTGTGCTCTGTCATAGGAAAATTTAGTCTGGATCCAACCCATAAAAAGAAATAAGCCATAAAAGTGCATGCTATGATAAATATTTGTTTGTCTTTAAGGTGCCATGTGATTCCTCTTTGCCTTTATTGGATGAAAGACTGATTTGTACTATATACTTGTACACATGTGTACTTGTAGTGATCTGCTTTTCCCTTTGAATTTATCTTTCAGTTTGTGGTGGGAATATCCCAGAGATTAATGGAGCAAGTTTAGTAGATTTTATTGACTGTATTAGCTCGTTCAGGCCTCAGCCATAAGCCTGGCAAAAGAGCGCTGTTTTATAGGTCCTGCAGAACTTAAATAGTTCTATCAGGGCCTGGATCTCAACTGGCAGCTCATTCCACCAAGTTCTCCTGGGGGGCATTCTTAAGGTTCTTCTGGAGATGTACTGGGATAGGCGGTCCGTTAGATATGCATATGACCTTAAGGTTAAAATCAAAACCTTAAACTTGATTTGGAAGTCAACCAACAACAAATGTAGCTGTTGAAGGGCAGGTCATATATGGGCCTGGTAAGGACCTGAGCAGCTGCATTCTATGCCAGCTGTAGTTTCCAAGTCAAGGCTAAGGGTAGGCCCACATAGAGTGAGTTACAGGAATCTAACCTGGCAATGACCATTGCAGGGATGACTGTGGCTAGGTTTGTTGGGGTCAAGTGGGGATCTTGAAGGAGAGAAAGGATGTGGCAAGTCTCACTTACACTGTCTTTTATTTTTGAAACTGTTAATTAAAGAATTTGCAGCTGCTTAGTCACCTGCCTTTAATGCCTTAATTGGTTGTATTTAAATAAACCTGCATAATACCGAAGTGTCACCCTTTTAAGATATCAATGGAAGTGAAACACTAGCTTTTGTAAGTTATCTTTATCTATTGGGGGGAAGGGGGATAAATCTGCAAATATTTTCCTTCATTTTTTTATTAGAGGAATTAAAATTACATGCTTGCCCTTAACTAGCATTCCGGTTCAGTGCAGACTGTGGCTTTTTTTTCTCTTTTACTTCTCTTTCACTTACAATTTTATTTTCTTAATACACCCAGTTCCCATGAAGAAAAGGACTCTGAAACCTTATATCTGTATAGCTTTCTGAATTGTCTAATTTTCACTTTGAATATTTACATTCATTCAACCCTTACAGATTTGTTGCGTGCCACATTCATTTCAGGAGCTTCTTTCTTGCTGAATTAAGCATTAACTGGAAACCTAACCAATTGAGTCTAACTAGGTAAGGTACAGGATGCCTTCTTGAAAGGAATAGTAAAGGTAAGAAAGAAATAGCCCTAAGGATAGTGTGATTCTGCACTGGAGTGATACGGGAAGTGCAAGATGTGCTGTCTCCTTGGCTCCAGGAGTGATTTCTTTCATGGATGCTCTCTGCCAGCCCTGCCTGCAGCTTCACAATAATATAGGATCAGCCACTAAATATTGGTGGTGGTGGGAATGAAGGGATGAGTCCAGGTGCTCCAGACTGGTTCTGAATCTGAACAGACGCAGTCCATCTGAGGGTTGAGAATGCTCCATTTTGACACTGACATCTCAATGCTTTATAACCTCTCTTAACTTGCCTGTTGTACTAAGGTAAGGGTAAAGGTATCCCCTGTGCAAGCACCGAGTCATGTCTGACCCTTGGGGTGACGCCCTCCAGCGTTTTCATGGCAGACTCAATACGGGGTGGTTTGCCAGTGCCTTCTCCAGTCATTACCGTTTACCCCCCAGCAAGCTGGGTACTTATTTTACCAACTTCGGAAGGATGGAAGGCTGAGTCAACCTTGAGCCGGCTGCTGGGATCAAACTCCCAGCCTCATGGACAAACAGCTTCAGACAGCATTTCTGCCGCTTATCACTCTGCACCACAAGAGGCTCTATTCCTGTTGTGCTAGTTCCCAGTAAATGGCTGCATGATGAATGTAAAACCAGGTGTTTGCTTGGGCACAGAAATGACAACTTGCCACACTGAGTAGAGGACATAATTTTAAGGATGTAGGATCTAACTGGGCAGTAAGGTTCTGTCAGAGCTATCCAAGAATCCTGTGACAACTGTTCATTTCTATAAAACCTGACAAAAACCAAAAGAGAGAGAGAGAAAAAAGATGCTTGCTATGAGAAATGCAGAATAGCAGAAACCATGGGGGATCCTGCTGTAGCTAAAAACATAAGTTAATTTAAGAAAGCTCAAAACTCATCCTGCCGCAGGAGAAAATGAGTGTTGCAAAGAGACAGAACAAAAGCTGGGAATGTGGGGCTTTAGAAGGAGAGGTTAGAGGGGCTACACAGGATTTGAGGCAAGGGCTTTTACTGGTGTCTGTTGGGAATTATTTTCTTCAGTGGATTAGTAGGAAACAAACACCTCATTGTTGCATGATTGAAGTGACTTCCTCGGTAATCCCCTGCTTAGCACATTAACCCAATGGGGAGGGGGGAGTGTTAGTCAATACAGCTGTACATGGAGATGTACTGAGATTAAAAGAACAAAGGCCTTTGCACTGGCGGGATGTACATCATGGGGATACATTCCCTCCCTGCATCGTGGTGTTGGGGCTGCTGCTGACTTGGGAGCTGGCCTTGCAGTTCTGACAGTTAGGGGCTTTCCGCACTGGGATCCTTATAGCAAATTGTTTGCTGAACGAAAAATCGCCATTTAAAATAGTGCAATTCGTCATTATGCATACCTGACTTTGTAGTGGAATCCAGTTGCGTTTCTATCGTTTCCCACAAGCTTCCGGTCTCAGCAAAAATCGCTAGAAAGGAAGCGCTATTGCCGAGCTCGTCCCGCCCCTGGCCGTCAAGCAGCCAATGGGCAGCCGTTAGCATGCTCCCAAACAGCCCCTTTCCCTTTAAGAAAGGTTTTTTTTTAACACACCCATTGCAACGAATCTGTGTTGATTCGTTGCAACGGAGAGACCCATCCAGCTGGCAGATGTGTTTGAGCTGTCGTTTCATCGTTGCCACGCTCCTCCCGAGTAAAAAAAAAATCCCCCCCCCCCTCACGGGCCCGATTTTCGGCCAAAAACAGTGTAAAAAATAAAGGGAAAATACATCAGCAAACGGGCTTCTCTGTGCTTAGTGACTAAACAGCTCTGGGGAGGGACTGAAGCCGGGGAAGCCTCTAAACAGAGGCTCGCTGGTGGGTTGAGCCCCGCTCGCTCGGAGAAAAAAAAAATGGCTGTCGCTTTGCCGGAAGATCAGAGGAGAGAGCCAGGGGGAGGGACTTTGTAGAAACCACAACAATGGTAACGCACAGAACTTTCCCGCTAGTGTTGCAGATTGGTTGCACGAGTGTAGCGCTTTCCGGAGGGTGAATCCACTTTTGGGGATTTCCCTGAAAGCGCTACAAGGAAGCGCTTTTTGCGGATCGGTTTCAGGTGTGTGGCAGATTGTCAACGACGTTGTGCATAATGGCAAATCAGTAGCGTTTTCAATTGGCAACCATTGTGCGATTTTGAAGGCGTGCGAAAAGCCCCTTAGTGTTACCGCTCTGTACTCTGCACTCTGTACAGGTCTCTGCTTCCCAAGTGCCCAAGAAACATTATCACTTCCTTGCCCAATAGAGTTGCATGAGACCAGCATGCAAGGGTTGTTGTTTTTGACACTACCTTAAAGGACTGAATATGCAATTTCCTGACAATGCAATTGAAGAAGAGTTGGTTCTTATATGCTGCTTTTCTCTACCCAAAGGAGTCTCAAAGTAGCGTACAATTACCTTTCCTTTCCTCTCCCCACAATGGACACCCTATGAAGTGGATGAGGTTGAGAGAGCCCCGATATTACTGCTCGGTCAGAACAGCTTTATCAGTGCTGTGGTGAGCCCAAGGACACCCAGCTGGTTGCATGTTACATTTTTTTTTTTTTAAATCAAGTGATAGGATGAATGGTAGTAAGACAAATTGACTTTTCTTGCAGTACTAATTATAATAGAAAACAGCAGTTGTGAAGGGAGGGTCCGCAGATGGTATCTGACCATTCCTTATAACTCAGAATGATCTATTTTTTTCTCCATGGGAGCTAATTGTTAAGAGGTAGTTCCCTTACCTGTATCATTCACATACACAGGGGCTGTGCATATAAACAATCCAGGTGACAAAAGCTGTGCAGGGGACCTTGTGATCCATCTTATAGTTACATGTATTCTTCGGAAGTCACCTTTAAAAAGTCACTTGTCACAGTGCAGCCCCGCATAGGGAAGAGGAAGGGAAATATGTTTGTAAGCAGTTTTGGGGCTCCTGAAAAGTGGGGAATAAAAAACAGCTCTTTGTCAACCACTGTGAGCCTGGAGGAAGGGCTTCCACCTTCCCTCCTGCACTGATTCCCTGGTGGAAATGGCCTCAGGGGGCTATTTTCCCCGAGCTCCTTTGGGAATGGGGGGAGTCTAAACTTTCCCTATCATCACACCCACTCCAAGCTCTCTCCCACTTTGCCCTGGATGTATTCAAATGCATTTGTCATTTGTGAGGGAAAGAAAGATGGCGAAGAAGCACTGGGAATAGGGGGAACAAGAGGTTGGGAATGTTCTAAGCTCCCAGCTCCCAATCACAAGCAGCTTTCCATCATCTGCACAGGACCCTGGACTGCTGTTGGACATGTCTGAACGCTTGGGTCCTTAGAGGTACACCTAGCCACTTCCTTCCATGCATTTTTGAGTCAAGATGCCCATGAAGCTGCTGCAAACACAATTTGCTGGTGGATTTGTGGCTCCATGTCAAGATTTACTGGAACTCATCTTGTTGAGCTGCAGTCCATGAAGGATACATCAAGCAGAGTGCAGTACAGAGGATGTGACTGGGTGTTGTTTTCATACCTTTGGCCTCAAAAACAGCAGATTTTTCACTTTCCCCCTTGACAAGACTGTAGAAGTCATGTTCTTACCGGCAGGGGGAAAACTTAAAAATATAGGCAGGCTGCCAAGGACAAGAAAGACATTGGTTTCTCCTGCACTCTCCCCCCCCCCCCCAGGTATTTTCAACAAAGCCTCTGCTTGTAATCTGAACTAGGTTTTTCACTCTGGACTTCTGGTGCAACTCACTTGACAAAACCTGTCCAGAAAAGGTGGACAGGTTTGGGTTTATTTAAAATAAATGTGCAGCCCTTTGCTGAAATGTTTCAGTGACAGAAAGTGACTGCATTGAAAAAAAGCAGTTATTTTCAATCAGGACATCGTCCTCTTGGCTCTGCCTTGTGAGCATGTATTTGTGTGTGTACTTGCCCGGTCTCCTCTCTCCGCCTCTCTCTGTAGCCTGAGAAAGCCATGATCATGTCTCCCTCTTGCATTATATGACAGCAGACATGCTATCAAAGCATGCTAATGGCGCTACTCTCATGTAAGATCCACCAGATCATCCCTTGGCCCTTCACTCTCCCCAGTTGCAAAACCCACTTTCCATTTTTTTGGTACATTATTTTGATGTTTTCAGTTTTAAATGTCAGGGGCCAGGTGACTGAGCAAATAAATGATCCTTTGTGCTTCAGAGTTGCTGTTTGAGGGCCTACTGCACTTTACACAAGAGTAAATGGGGCTACTCACACATAATGAAGATGGAGCAAACAAAGCTGCTCAAATGATTCAGTGTCTGTGGGGGGGGGGGGGAAACCCTACCCACAACAGAGGGAGCCCATGAGGGGCAGCCTGAACTGATTCCACCACTAGAAGCAGCACAACACATGCAAAAATGTGAAAGGCGGCCTCAGTCTAGAAAACCCCATTGCCTACTGCATCACTGTGTAGGATTAGCAGTCAGTTAAGAGAAAGATGCCTTTGCATCTATATCTATCCTAATCTAGCTAAGGGAATAGGGTGGCCTATGAGCAAGAAGGGAGTGTTTCCTCCCCGAATTTCCTTCAGTGATGTGCCTTATTGCTTCTCTGTTATATATTGCAAACACAGAGAATTTTCACCATGTTTCATAGCATGGATAATGGACATTAATACTACCAAGAATCTTATAACTGTAAATTTTTCAAGGAAGGGTTCCAGCTAGAGTTGCCACCTCTGGGTTGGAAATATCTGGAAATTTTGGGGGTGGGGCTAAAAGTGGCCAGGATTTGTGGTAAAGAGGGACCTCAATGGAGTCTAATGCTATGGAGTCCACCTTCCAAAGCAGCCATTTTCTCCAGGGGAACTGTCACCTGGAGACAAGCTATAAAACCAGGCGATCCTCACCTTTTCATTCTCCCACTTGGGGACTGGCGTCCCTGATCACAGCATTCAGCCACGAGACCAGGAGCAGTCTCTGTGGAACCAAGCCCTTCCAGTCATACGCTAACAAACATTCCCTCTCTTCTGTTTAAGAAGCTAATGGTAGTCTTACGTTTTCCATTGACTAGGCTGTTGCGCAGAATCTGATCCACCTTCATGGCGATGTCGGAGACATTCTGAGCAATGGCCTGGATCCTCTCCATCAAGCCAACTGCTGGGTGGAACCTGGAAAGTGAGTAAATAAGATAGCAAAGCTGTGATTCATTTTTATGAAGCATCTGGACTTGTCAGATAAGTGAAGAAGGCCCTCTATGTTGAAACAACAGTCCTTTGAAATTGCAAAAATGATTGCTAAAGGGAATGGCAAAGGCAGCCAGAGCGATGTTGTGGGAGAGAGGCTGATGGATCAGAACTCTGACAGTGTTTCATCAGAATGACTCCTGGCTGCGACAAGAGCCATCATTTGGAAGAGCAACAGACCCAGACCAACAGCAGTTTCCCAACAACACACAAATTTACACTGTCAGTTCATTCTTGCAGTTTGATAAACTGTTGATCTGCATTGCCCTTCCGAGCTCTTCCACATTAGACGCAAATCCTGTGTCTACCCACCTTGGAGCAAGTAGCTATCACTATAAGGGATGTTTCTCCTACTGGCTTGTTTTTAATGACTTGTTTTGTTTTATATTGGTAATTTATGGTGACTTTATGATGTTTTGGCTTGTAAGCCATCGCGAGCAGGACTCCGGAAAGGAAACCTAAATTTTTCCTAAATAAATATAAATTAGAAACCTCTTGTTTTCTAAAGGGTGAGAGTAAGCGGATGTGAACAATATCTCTCATTTAGAATAGATTATACCCCTCCTTTGTCTCAGTCATTCTGTCCATGTTGATCCATTGTCCAGCTGACTTGATGCTAGCCTGCAGTAATGCACTGCACATTGGGACTGCTCTTAAAGAAGCCTTAAGAACATCAGTTGCTATGGAAATTACAGTTCAATTACTATGTGAAATGCACATATTACACTTATTATGCAGTTGCTCCATTGCTTACCAAATAATTTCTGGGTTCAAGATGCTCGTTACCCAGAACCCCTTTAATGATCTAGGACCAACATATCTGCAGGAATGCCTCTCCCAATATGCTTGGCTGTGATCACTTCTGGGAAGAAATGCCCATCTTTATATTTGAAACAAGCAGTCTAATACTTTTTAAAAAGCAGAAAACCTGGGGGGGGGAGTCAGTCCAAATGCTCTCAAGATTTACCTCAGCTACTTCTTAAAAAAAACAAACCAAATAGGTCCAGCTAAACACAGTGGGATGCTCAGCCCTCCCCCCCCCCCAATTCTCCTAGAAGATAACAGAGATGTGGAGGAATGTAATACTAGAGAGGCTTCAAGAAGGAGATTCATGGAGATCTCCAGGAAATACTTCTTAGACCTGGCCTGACCTAGTCAATGGGTAGAAAAACAGATATGATAAAACTCCTTGCAGAAAGGAGAAGCTGTCTTTGGTGTAGTATCTATCCAAGCAGAGATCTCTCTTAACTGAGGTCTAGAAAAGTCAGTCATTGTTCATGTGCTTTCCTGAAGAGCTGAAGGAAACTTATAGATAACAGAACCTCTGCAGATTTGCAACTTCTGACGCTAAGGAGCCTGTCCCATATTTTAACATCTGAAAGAGCATGTATGGAGAAGGACAGAGGAACTGAGTTTTACCCATTTATTTTGTATTCCTCTGCTAGAGGTATGCTTATGAAAATTTTCTTTTTAAGAAATATTTTCTAACTTTGGATGCTGGCAGTGGTTCTCTGTACCACCATCTCACACACATTATCGTAAGAGGGATGCCAGGAGAAAGTCTGGCAGTTAGCAAGTGGCCATTCCTCCAGGCGCACACAAATTAGAGAACTGTCCCCATTGGGATCAGGTGCTAGACAGTGAGAGACACAGCGGCAAGGCCTCAAAACTTGGAAGGGAAGCTGGGAGTCCTCACTGTCACAGTGGGCAATTTCATACAGAGGTCACATGGTGGTGACAAGTTACCCTAGGGAGAGAAAGACAAGCCTTTCCAGGAATTGGGGGAAAGCTTGGAGTGGGCAAGGTGGATCAGGGTCTGTAGGCCAGAGCAGGCCCATTCCGCCACAGCTTCATTCATCTAAGCAATGCTTCTTGAAAGTACCTTCAGGTGGTGGCTGGAGATCTACTGGGATCTAACTGATCTTATGTGGCAGAGATCAGTTCACTTTGAGAAAATGGCAGCTTTGGAAGATGGATTCTATAGCATTATATCCCATTTAAATCCTTCCCCTCCTTAAACTCTGCCCTCCTCAAAACCTCTAGGGAAGCAGGAGGGAAAGAATGGGGAATGGGAAGCAATCAGCATTGGGCCAAACAGAAGTGACATCATTATGTCAAGTGATGCACTAGCATTTGCCCTGTACTCTATGGTTGAAGTGTCACCTCTTTGTAATTATTTCACTTCTGGGTTGTGCTCTAAGTGACATGACCATATAAGCAGTGACACTGCAACATTGCTCTTGAGGGCTTCCCTGGGGCCCTTTTGCTAATGGTTGCCAGGCTGGCAACTATGGAATTTTCCAGCACTTTTCTTTCTTGTCCCAGCCATCTCTTCCTCAAAGCAAAGAGTAATTCCGGGCTTTCCACACACCAATTGGAGAAGGAGGTGCTTCAAAATGCCCAGCAGGTATCATCTTTCTGTCTGAAGGTTATACCCAGTCCTAAACAGATGCCTCCATCATAGGACAATACTGGTCCCACCCCTCCTTCCCACTATTTTATGATTGATCCCAGTCCTGGCAGTTATTTTGTCCCCATGGGCTTACCCAAGCTGGGGACCCCAGATGTATTCTATATTTTGCTGTGCAGCCCTAAACAGACTTACATCCTTCTAAGCGGAGAGTAAGGTGTAACTATGCTAAGAATTATGGTTATGTCCTGCTGTTCTATACATTTTGGTTATCTTCTGGTAACTTGTTCCCTCCCTGCCTTTCACTCAATCCTAACCTATGTATGTTTCCCATGCCTGTACATTCTGACTTTTCAAAAAACAAATTAGTTTTTTTGGTGCCCTCAGATCTGCACAAGAAACATTCAAAGCGGCCTCCTAAGGGGTTGTGATCAGGCACATTTTCTGGCATTCCCCCACTGGGGTGGGTGGGGGAGGTGAATACCATCTTCCCACATTCCCCTGACTCCTCACTATGTGAAAAAGAGTGAGAAAGGCAGATGTCATTTTCCTGGGATTGAGACGGGCAGTCACATTTTCCAAAACTCATGGGATAAAATCTCATCTTCCAGGGTAAATCGCTACTAGTCAATTTCCTATTCTCCCCTAACGTCTTTGTCTGTCAAACCAGGGACAATAATTGTCTCACTCACCAAGCAGATTTAAGGCTGAAAAAGCTGAGCAATTGCAAAAGCATTTTCTGAATTGCGTGTTCAGTAAATTATTAGTAATAACAGAGCAGAAGCTACAGGTTCCTCTTCTCCTCCTCTCAGCCCCGTGTTACCAAGAAGAGAGCAGGGGTCCACTTTGTTCTCAGGAACAAAGGAAAGAAAGACAGCAGAGCAGGTTGTGCTTCTGTAATGGCACTCTGTACAGACACACTGATGGGGTTAATGCCACCCAAGACAATCTATTCACGACCCGTTTCCCTTTCTTAAATATGTTTAACCATCCTGAGTGCAGAAGGAACTAACTTTCATTTAGAGGTCTTTCAAGTGGTACCCTATGTGACCAAGGTAATAATGTGACTGATACTTAGAGAGGTAAGGAGAGAGGGAGGGGAGGGAGAAGTGGGAGGGACCAGGGAGAAGGTCAGGAACACGAGAGGTGTTTGTCTTGGAGGGACCAGGGAGGAGCTCAGGGAAACAAGAGATAAGGGGAGAATAGAGGGGAAGGAGTTGTCTGCATATGTGTGTGTGTGTGTTTCACATATCGTGAGAGTCAGGCTCATCAAACTAGTGGTGTTTTTTTTAACCCTCAAGGATTGGGGTATTTTAAATTTCAGCCTTCAGGTTCACTGGTCTGTTGAAGGACAAACATAATATTTGAACAGAAAGGACATGAAATCAGTACCCATTTTCCTACTGAGTTAACCCAGGACAGCTAGGTAGATTACATCTCCTGTTTTCATATTGCCGGTTGAGAGTCAGTGGGAGGAAACATGTTTTTAAAAATGAAGCTGCACCAGTGGTGCTGTGTGCTATAATTCACACAGCTTAAAGTGCTCAGGGAGTCAGGAGACAACCAAGTAAATAAATGAATGAATGAATGAATGAATAAATAAATTAAAAAAAACTGTTTTCAGCAAATAGGTCCTTAAGGCAGTTTTAGGCAACTGCTTCTTTTACTTTTCTGTTTGGTTGATTCTCCAGGGATCTTTTCTTTAAAAACTTGCAAACTATGGTGGCATAAGTAACTTGAACATAAGGAGGCATGAATTCTGCAGTTAATATTCTGATCAGTGCCAATTCATATAAAGCCACTGTTGCCTTCTGGGGACATTCTCTATCTGGAAAATGCATTGGATTTATAATGAGGCCTAATGGTCAGTATTCCCAGCTGGTACCCAATTGCTGGAGCTCAATGAAGGCATCATTTTACTACAGATGGCAATCTGGTCTACTCCTCATACAAAAAGTTTAACCAGTTCTATTAACTGTCAGCTGTTCCTTTACCAAAAAGTATCAACTTAGAAACAAATGTTCAGCTACCATTCTCAAGCATTCCTTTCATTTTTTTAGAGAATGTTTTGTCACATTAGCTGTTCTACAAGTCTCTCCATAAAATGTGTTAAGGACAGCTCTTAGGAAATAGACATTTCAATCTGAGACCAAAGAGGCATAGTGAATATTACACTCCTTGTAGCCATTCTGGAGCTGAGTGATGACCATGATAGCATCTGTCATGGTTTTTGACGTTTTGTCCTGTAAGGAATGAAAAATGATCACTTAAGACAAATTACTGAAGACAAATGCAGAATATTAGCCTCTCCTACTATATCCAAGCTTTTCAAATCACTAATCAGGAATGCTGGATAAATACTTGCAGCACTTTGATGATGGTTTCTTTGAACTTACATTGGGTAATAAGTTAACTCTGTTGTCCATTGTTCCAGAATAAGCTCAAAAGACTTTGGCAAGCAATGCCAGCTACAGCACTATTTTACAGGTTTGTTACCAGGATGGTCATATCTCAAGATAGTCAGACACATATATTATAACTTTAAAACAAATGAAGGTCAACATAGAAATACTATATGAAATATAGTATTTCTCCTCCCCATGCCTGAGGGATAATGCATTTTATTGGGAGAATCCTTTGTAACTATCAAACAATGAAGGGCATGGTGCCTTTATTTTCCATTTACATTCTTCCATTCCACTTTAAAAAAATCAATTCATTTGCCTTATTGGCTCTGAAAACATCTGTCCTCTTGGCAGGAGTTCTTCTTGACCTAACAGTTGCCATATTATCAGAGGTGGTGAGAGACCCCTGGAAAGGGGAACAGCTGAGAAAAAGTCTGTAACATTCAACGGAACTGTGCAGGGATTAGGATATTAAAAGACAATTCTGGATTCCTTTACATTTTTCACTTTAAATCCTCTGCACATAAAAGTGTTAAAGGTCATTAAGGTTATGGAGTGCATTTGTTAATCTGAAGTAACCATTTGTGCTAATGTAGTTCCAGGCACGACAACAGGGAAGATCTTCTGAGTATATAAAATGCCAAAGGTACTTTTTTTTGTAAATTAAAGAGGCAAAGACTAAATACAATGGATTGTATCCCCCCCCCCCCTAGAATTCCTGTGGGTGTAAAGAGGGGGAGATCTTTGTCAATTTACCCTTACACAATAATGTAATGCTGATGGGGGTGGGGGTGGGGGGACCAGAGCTTTCCCATTAGAAGGGGGAATGGTGAAAATCATACACAAACACACAAACACAGAAATTCTAGGAAAGACCCAAGCAAATTGAAATATTTTTTTAAAATAACGTATTAAAGGCACATAACTATTTGGAGCTGAGTTATTAATTATAGGGTGTGTTTTTTTTTAAGGATATTTGATTCTGCAAAACAAACTAACCTAAAGTCTAAGGAATTAGCTTTCTAGTTCACTGTCTTGTTCAACTGAAACACACTATTAATGTGTAAGCCAACTGAATCTCTTTGGATTGGTGAGGATAAATGGAGTTAGTGGGGAATGGTATGCCTCAGAGCACCTGCACAGGATCCAGGGTCACCAGCCCTTCCAGAGAGCAGTAGGTGTTGGGGAAGACCTTTGTCTATCTGAGACCAGGCCTTGGGAGTTGTTGCCATTCAAAATAGGCAGGCATAGAGTAGAATGACCAATGATCTCATTCAGTTTAAGGCATCTTCAAGTGAGTAAAATGCTTTTGTTTAAACAGTTGTGGATTGGATAAGAAAATAAAGCGTATAAGGAAATTTAAACTGAACCCAGCCTCTATGAAGGAATTGCATTTCACATAAAAGGACGAATTGTTAATTATAGTCATCTTGGAATGTCCTTTAGATCCCTCAGGACAACACATAAAGTAGAACCCCATATGTATTTATTACCTGTGTATCCTTCCCTTCCTCCAAGGAATTCCCTGGTTTTCTTCCCCCTAAATTTGAATCTTAAAACCATCCTCTGACATCTGTTAGACTAAGCAAATTAATGGCCCATGATCACCTAATGAGTTTTACAGAAACCAGTCCACCTCAGACATAGTCCAGTGTTCAGTCTGCACTATCCCAATAACTAACCTCAGTTTGCCAGTCATATGTGACAATTCTCCAAGGCTCAATAGACCCTCAACTTTTTTTCCCCCACTGTCTGTCTAGGACAGCAGGTTTTTTACTACTTGGCAGGGCTCAATAGAAGATGCATTCAGCCTGGCTACCCACAAGCAATGTGTATCTGAATTAGCCCATTAGAAAGGGCCCAATAGTTTTCTAATCTACCTGCCTGTCCTAAGACAAGTAACGTTAGGGACAAACCAGACATTATGCTGGAAATTTCATGGATGGATCTTCCCAGTTTTTAAAAAAATACAAACAGCAGCTGTGTAGAACCCCAATTCAGACCCAGTCTCTAGTATGGTGAGAAAAAGAATATAAAATTTCCTCTCTGCAGCTTTGCCAATTACAACCAACACTTCTCCCTTTGATTAATTATTATAATCATTATAATTAGTGCTTGAAGGGAAGAAAAGAAAGTATGCCTGTTCTTTTTCTTTTACAACAGCAGCTAGGGGGTGGTGAGATCAGTTTGAATCGACAAAACTATAAGGAGGGAAAGAGTAAACCACTTGTTCTCCTACATTATGGACTCTCTATGAATCAGGGTTCTATACAGGCAATATTTTCAGTTAACACCTTCTAGTTAGTTCAATGTTTACATTTTCTTGGGGAGACAACTCTAGTTTGCTCCCAGGGAAGTATTCTTAGGATACAATGTCAAAGAGGCGGTATAGGACTGGCTTTTAGGAGGTTCTATTTGTTTACTTATTTACTGTATTTCTTTATTGCTTCCTCTTGCTGCTCATAGTGGTTTACAATAAAACAGGTCAACAAAAGCTAACCAGAAACCCTGACAAATTTGAATGATTAACATAGCTAAGTTCCTAATTCTGGATATGGGGTGTTGTCACACTAGGCTTGCCAGCTCTGGGTTGAGACATACCTGGAGACTTTGAGGAGTGGGTAAATTTGGGGTGGGGAGGGACCTCAATGGAGTACAATGCTATGGAGTCTCCAAAGCTGCCATTTTCTGCAAAGGAACTGATCACTTTATTCTGGAGATGAGCTAGAATTCCAGGGAATTCCCAGGTTCCACCTGGGGACTGGCATCCCTATGGCCCATTATGCACGGCCGACGAAACGGCGATTTCGGGTCACATGGAAAATGCGGAGGGGGAAGCCGCGAAGCAAACCAGTTATGCACGGGACGGGGTGCAACGGTGGCAAAATCTGGAGTGGCGGCCGTCAAGGCGTCAATGCGGAGCCAAGGGGAAGAGAGGCGAGCACGCCGCTGTGTCGGGAAGCAGGCACCGCGTTGGAGGCGGACGCCAGGAAGGGCGGCTGCAGCCTGCGCAGGTGCAGCCCTGCCGGGTTTGACAGGCATGGCGGGGGAGGGAGCAAGCGCTGAGCAAGCGGAGGGGGAGGGAGCAAGCGACTCCACTGCTGCCAGACCCTCCTCAGCGCCAACGTGAGCTGCCGCCACGGATGCCGCCGTCCTGAAGCTGGACTTTGGGGGGGGTTCTGGTGTCCACGCGTTCCTGTCCCCTTAGTTTGCTCCCAGTTCGCCCCTCCCCTTGTTTGCTGTCCCGTTTCCTCTGCCCCCTAGTTTGTCCCCTTTAATACTGTTTACCCCTTGCATTTTGAGTTTGTCTTGCTGTTCACACTTGTTTGTATTACTGTTTTACACTGTTTTATACTGTTTTACTGTTTTATGAAGTTTGCCTATTTGCATACACCCCCTCACCTATGCTGTCGTTTGTGGTTGGGGGAGGGTTCGGGGATTGGTGGGTGATTGGTGCGGTGGCCTCTGTGCCATCCCTAGATAGGGATATGCGGCCCTCTGTTCCCCGCTGGGGCTCTGCGCCCCGGCCCACTGCCTGCAGTGCTCCCCTAATCCCCCTCCCCTTTGGGCTCCCCGGCCACCTTTCTGTCCCCGTGCATCGAATCTGCAGCCAGTTGCAGCCGGCACCGTGCATTATCGGTGATTTTATTCGCCGCCATTCCACCCCGAATGTGCGCTATTCCCCCCGTGCATAATGGGCCTATGTCACACTCTCCTATGCATCCTCCTTCTGCTCAAATAAATGTTGCTTTCATCTTTGCTAGTGGTTAAAAAACAAATCAATGGCTGTACTTGTTTGGGCTCAAATATTTTGCAGCAACCACTTCAAAGCCTTTATTGGCATACATTAAAAAGGTACAATATAAGGGAGCAATATATAGAAGGTCCCACTGCAATACAAACAAAGTAGACAAAAGCAGCTATCATAACAACACCTTCTAGCACTTTGTCACAACTTTGCAACTGATTCAATTAAAACAGGATTCTGGGATGCCAAAAGAAACTGAATCTTAAATTCATCAGAAGGCTGTGCTCTTTTATAAAGCTGCAGGTTAAGAAATTTAGCTCGGGTGGTAAAATAAAATGGACAATAGAAAAAATGTGCGATTGATTCTACACAGCATTGTCTTCAAGGGCAAAGACTAGCTTAAATATTTAGCAGTTATCAGCTTCAAAGATCATTTTGTACAAATGCCCCCTGGCAGATCATTTTTACTTCAATTTTCACTACTCTTTGTCCCTGTTATATATCTTTCTGTATATGAGCAATTATTATAAAAATGCAAAATCACACAATCCTTGTTCTCTGATGAGCTACTTTCTGCCATCATTATAAAGTAATGTTGGTTTTCCAAATAATTGAATGATAACATTGTACTTGGTTCACCTCTAGAACTAGGAAATCCAGAATGGCCACCTTAAATGCTTCCCAAAGTACAGCAGCTGCTAGAATGACTGCATCCCCAGCTTTCTAACAAACCTTTCTGGTGTCTCAATAGTAATAAGAGAAAAAATTAATATATATGCTTCTTCTGTAGAAATAGCATAAATCCCAGTAAAAATTTTTGGGACTTTGCCAGCTATTGAAATTATACTAATTTACAATAGGTTCTTTCAAAAAGAAAAGAAAAGAAAAGAATCTGGGAACCTAAACACATTTACAAACAAAAATACAGTACGTTTATTCCTGAGCAACAATATTGATTTTTCTTTTATTATTTTTAGATGTATATTACTCTGTGTTGGTTAAAATTCAGCTCACATTGCCATTGATAATGCACAAGTAGAGGTCAGTATTTATCATCCTTCTAAAACTCCCCTGTAAGATATATCTTTCCCTCTGGCAGATCATTTTCACTGCAAGGTGGCTGGAGGTTGACACCTTTTTTCATACCTTAAAAAAAATACATTAATTTAATTCCTGGCGATTTGTCTCATGCCTCCAATTTGGCCATCCTGGCTTAGTTACAGCATGTTTCTCTCTTTACAAGGCATCATAACTTTATAGCCTCTTTCAAAATCGGCATTGCAAAAGATTCATGTCTTTCTATTTGGGCATTGTCTTTACAATACTAGCTCTAAAAGACATTCGGATCCTAATCTGGTATTCTTAGCAACTTTTTGTTAAAAGTAGAGACTTCAGCATGTGACAAATACAAATGGGAAAGTAAAAATTGTATTTCTGAAATAGAACATCATGCCTATGAGGATACAGAGAAACTGAACTGTTATAAAGCATCATTCATTCACAGCTCTCAAGCGCTCTTTAAATAATGTGCACCATTTGCCTTCTTAAAAAAGAAATTGGGAGGGTCTAGTAATCTTCTGAAATGCATTGGCTGTTTCAGTTCTTGCAATTCAGTGAATTTCATGGTAAAATATTTGACAAACCAATAGTCAGATATGAGTTAGTTATGAGTGTGTCTTTTCACTTCAACACGGAATAATTAAAATCCTTGCCTAGCAAGTTTTCATCAGGTTTTTGCAGAAGGGTCCATGTGTGAAAATGCTACCAATCCAAAAAGATCAGCAACCACAAATGGCACTAAGGACTCCTTGGATGAACACCTAATGGTAGGAGGGAGTCTGGGTGGGATGAGGTGGGAGGGAGGGAGGGAGAAAAGGGTCTGGGTATGTGTCTGAGGAAGAGGTGAGGGACCAGGAAGGAGGTCAGGAAGCAGAGTGGGGGTGGTGAGAGTGAGGGGGTTAATTGAGGGAAGGGGTTTGTGTGTCTGAGAGAGGGGGAGGGGGAGGGACCAGGGAGGAGGTCAGACAAGCGAGAGGTAAGGGGGGCAAGGGCAGGGAGGAATGGGGGGGGGGAGATTGTGTATGTGTGTGTCCGAGAGATGGGGAGTGGGATTCCAAGGAGCCCCTGAGCAGGTTATGTGTTCCACATTTTATAATAATTCAAAATTTTTGTAATTAATCCAAAATCATAACAGAAATAAATCACAACCAAAACAGGTTCCTAGGTAAATAATATCCCGTTTTCCCAAACTTCCTCAGTGATTGTGATCCTGTAAAAATGATAATGATATAATAAATAATATAAACAAAACCACCAATTACCACCTAATTACAGCATTTAAATATCAAAACATACCTTCATAGTATTTTCTTAATATTTTCACTGCTCCATATTAATTACCCCATGGGCTCTCAGCTCATCATGCTTTTAGGTCCTAATTAGCTAGACCTAACCACTATCAGTGAACACTAAAGTTATAGCTATCTAATGCAACAGGTGTAGCTCATTAGTCACAGGAAACATGCCAAGTCCCATTCCCAATTCAAGCTGTTTGGCTCCAGTGTATTACCGTTAAAGATATAGAAGCATTCACGCTGTAATAAACTTTGTTGCATGGAGCTCCCCGTGAAGGCATCTCTCTTCCTTGTTTCTAGTCCAACGAACTTAATATCTTCTATATTGTGTTTTGCTTCCATCCAATGCATTGAGCAGGGGGTTGGACTACATGGCCTGTATGGATCCTTCCAACTCTATGATTCTATGATTCTATGAGTCAATGCTTGGCAACCGGAGAATCTCTGATGTTATTCCTTATTTTACATCTATGTTTCATGATCCTGGTTTTAAGTGATCTAGTGCAGGGGTCGCCAACCCCCGGGCTGCAGTCTGGTACCAGGCCGCGAAACCCTCGGTACAGGGCTGTGGGGGGGAGGGAGGTGCCTCCCCCCCCCCCCGCAGCGCCACGCTCTCTGTTGCCGGGAGCGATCGGCCGGGAGCGATCGGCCGACAATCTCCCACATATATTTGCACATGGTGCAACCGTCACATTTATGATTCCCCTTGGGTAAACTGTCACTGCATTGCCCCCTTGATCTTAATAATTCTTTAATAATTCTACCCCTTTTCCATGCTATTAAAGGTTTTTCATTGCAACCCAGAATATGTGCCACTATATGCCAATGTTTCATAATTATATGCCTAATTTCCTTTGAGTAATCCGAAAACTCAAAAGCACAGGTGATTCTATTAGATGTACTACGATGTTTGTATGTTAACAGTGTCTGTCTTTCCTCCCTGTCTGGCTGTGGGAGAAGGCACAGGTGCACTGTACTGTTAGGAAGGAGTAGTTGAAGCTGATGAATAATGAGGGGTAAGTCCCATGGTAAGGCTCTGCAGTAGCCAGTCAGTGTGTACTACACAATGTTCCTGGCTGCTGAGTGCATGTAGGCCAAAAAGCAACAAAGACAGCAAAGTCTGTCACTGTGCTATTAAATTAATGATAACAACTATCTTAGAGAACTCCATTCTAGACAGGAAAGGCAAGAAGACAGTCCTTAGTCTAATCTAGCTAGTTGGATGAGGAGAGGTGCAGGGGGCATCCACAAAGGCACACACCAGTGCTGCAGGCAGGCAAGATGGAGAGAGAGAGACAGAGAGTTCGTATCTATTCCACTGACTCTGAGGTAAGGTATCTTATCCAGCTGCAGGCTGAAGCAAGAGACATCACACAGGGCACGACTTCCGACAGAAGCAACCTGCTGAACAGTCATGCATGCCCTGAAAAATCAAGTCCCTGATCATGAAAATGATGTGAGCTGAACTGGCAGGGTTTTGTGCATTCCTAACATTCACTGGGAGTCATGCAAATTGCGTAACAAACCAGTTAATTGTTGTAGCCTCTGGTGGCATGGTGAGCAAGCATGGACTGGCTATTAAGACCACTGGGGAAAGTCCTGGTGGACTGATGGCCTGGAGGCTGACCTTGTATAAAGCAAGACTCTCCTCTCCTCCCCCAGGCAAAGCCCCTGTGAAGAAAGATCCTCCTCAACTGGGTGATGCAAGTATCATGCAAGTGAGACTTACCTGGGGAAGGGCCTGGTCCTTTGCCTTCCTAATCTGCAACACAGAATTTCCCAACCCAGAGTTGGCAGCCCTAACTGGATGAAACATTGGATTTGGAACTGAGATATGGGTTCATTTCTGTTACATAAACGAGCAGGGTTTTTTTTTTTACTGTTTCCCTATTAGGCTGTTGGTCCTGGTTCTGCAAGGACTCCTCTCCAGCAATTAAAGCTGATCATTGCTGAGCTGCCATGCCGTCACTTTGCTATCTTTCCTGAGCTGTCAAGTACTCTCTCCTGGCTCAGGGGAGACTGGTGGAGATGCTGGCCTCAATGGCTTCTCTTTCTTCTCCTGGACAAGAGAGCAGTCTGGCCGTGCCTGGAAAGCATTCTCACTTCCTGATGCTTCCCTTGTTGGGTCTGCTGCTGGATCTGGCCATTCAGATGGGGATTCCATCAGAAGAGGGCTTGGCTCTTCCAATTCCTTCAAGGAGGAGGAGGGGGCAGGCTGGCTGACCACTGACACATAATCTACTTTGGATCAGGGCTGGGAATCAATAACACTGGAGTAGTGTTAAGGAAGTAGAAAATCTCTGCTATGCAGCCACAATCCACAGATCAATTCAGCCACAGTACTTGAGTTGAAGTGTATTGAACTGAATGGCTTTAAGGGGCATGGCATACTTAAATTTCCTCCGTGCTGCATATATTGGCTACTGAGACGCATACACAGGACAAAACTGCACTTCACACACTACAGCGACAGTATAACAACTTCCCTATATGGATATTATATCAAGAGAGCCAGCAAGGTGTAGTGGTTAAGAGAACAGAGTTTGATTCCCCCTCCTCTTCCACATGCAGCCAGCTATTTATTCTTGGGCTAGTCACAGTTCTGAGTTCTCTCAGCGCCACCTAACTCACAGGGTGTCAATTCTTTTTCTAATCTTTTTCTAAGCAGTGGAAATTTATGAAGCAGTTCCATTCCTAAGTAGTCCATTTACATGATGGGTGTTTTTTTTTTAAGAAGAAAATAAAAACAGACCACACTTTTATACTTTTAACCCTGAAAACTGGGTGCTCTAGCTGGGTTTTCAGAGGCTGCTTACAGGGAAGGGGAAATCTTTCACATCACATCTCTGACAACTGACACACACACACACACGCATGTAACATACTCCACATTTTCCTTTCTTGGTTTTCATTTCTCTAATCAGAATTCTGGAAAGCATCTGCCATTGTCAAAATGATAAGTACCAGAAGTGACAGCAGGAGCCAACTAACTCATGTACAAAGCTTTGCCTCCACCTTCTTTCAGAGAGTTATTTTATAGGTCCTGTGGGAGCTAGCAAGAAAACTCCCTGACTTTGGTAAGCCTTCATCCTCCCTGCTTGTTTCTCATTGTCAGCACATTGTTATAGGAGACAATAATTAATGCTAAAGAGTGCTGCATGCTGGGTACATATAGAGCAAAGGGACCAAACTGTTATGGGATATAACACATTGGTGCCAATGATGATAAGATGGTTTCCAAAACTTCCAATGAAGCCACCTGATCTCTCTCTGGGCCACTTAATCCTTTTACTGAAAGGTCCCTGGACCAAGTATAAGAAGCTGCATGACAGAAGGCAAGGGATCTTAGCGGGTGAAAACTCTGCAGGTGTGTCTCATACAGTTGTCAAGGCTAGTTGAGGGAGGAAATAGAGCTATATTTTTCTCCCAGTAGTCAGCCAACTTCTGATGAGACAATTGTTTTCTAATCATTGGCATATTTGCCAAAAGTTGGAACAGCTATTGGAAATGCTCCCGCAAATGCAGTTGCTGGAGAGCAAACAGGGGAGGCCAGATGCCACCATGCCATATTTGTGGGCTGCCTAGGGGTCAGCTGAGACCAGATGTTGGAGAGGATGGACCTGCAAATTTGTCAATGTAAGCAATTTTGTCACACTAGCCAAACTATTATTACCTCCCATCTTGTCTGACCTGTCCAGCAACTGAATTGTGATGGCTGACAGTTAATTTCCCACAGGTGCATGTAAGTGATGACTTTCATCAAGTAATAGTTGTGAACTCCCACCCCTTGAGTGCCTTATTGTCTCCACTCTGATTCTGCTGTAACAGGCAAATCCCTTAGACGTTGCATATAGTTTAGCTTCCTCACTTGCTATGTGCCATGAATATGCACCTAATAACCCCTGGGGTTGTTTAACTAGAGTGGGCAGCAAACCTCATCTTGCTCGGTGGACCCCCAAACCGATGATTGCTGGAGAACAGTTAGGGCAAGCAGGAACTAAAGTTCCATACTGCTATAGGCTTCCTTGCCAATTTTAATATTGGTCGCTGTTGTAGAGACAGCACATTAAACAAGTTCAGCCAGGTTTGCAATGACCTAGTAAATCTGATCTTCTAGCTTTGGCAGTTATTTTAGAAATGAATAGAGCCAAGCTGGGAGATAGGAGATTCAACATCTCCCATTAAACATTACATTGTTAGCAGTTAAGGACAGGCAGGGTATGAAGTCATGTTCTAATAACCAGGCCAGTAATGAATTCTTGATGCTTATAGAAATTAACTGGATTCTGGAAGTCTCAATTAGAGTCTCAAGATTAATTGGCCATGAGTAGAATGTGCCTTTCAGAGGCCACTCGTTAAAATAGAAATAATGATCAGAAACCAAGAAGTGAGGTTTCTGGGCACACTACCGCTAACTACAAAGTCATACTTGCAGCAGGGCCAGTCTCTATGACACAGTGGCTATCTCTTCCAAACAATGCTCTTCCAGGTCACCACAGTGCAATTTAGGACATGTATGCATTACAAGTTCACTAATATTGCTTTAGACAGTATAGTGGCCATATGTCACGAAAACAGCGGAATAGTCCCGACTTTCCGCCAAATGTCCCACATCCCAGGTCATTAGCAGAATGTCCCACGGCATCCACCGCAGCTGCCACTGCGCTCGAGAGGCGACAGTCAGCTAGGGAGAGAGGGATGGAAGGGAGGGGGCCCTGCCACGCCGCCACTGCGCTTGGGGGGCAATGGTGAGCTGGGGAGGGAGGGGGCGCTGCTGCGCCACTGCCACTGCTGCCGCATTCAAGAGGCAACAGTAAACCAGGAAGGGAGGGAGGGAAGGGAGGAGGTGCTGCCACGCTGCCACCATGCTCGGGAGGCGGTGGTGAGCTGGGGAGGGAGGGGGTGCCGCCATGCCGCTGCCATGTTCGGGAGGTGATGGTGAGCCGGGGAGGGAGAGAAGGGAGGGGTGTGCTGCTGCACCACCATACTCAGGAAGCAACAGTGAGCTGGGGAGGGAGGGGAAGGAGGGGGTGCCGCCATGCCACCATGCTAGGGAGGCGATGGTGAGCCAGGGAGGGTGGAAGGAAGGGAGAGAGGGGGGCACCTCCGCACTCGGGAAGCGACGGTGAGCTGGGGAGGGAGGGAAGAGAGGGAGCACCGCTGTGCTGCCGTGCTAGGGAGGTGACGGTGAGCGGAAGGGAGGGAAGGAGGCGCCACCGCTCTCGGGAGGTGACGGAAGAGAAAGGGAGGGAAAGGAGGGGGTGCCGTGGTGGCGGCAGTGCAACCCGCTTTACCTCCCTCCAGCTCCGGTCACTTTAAATTACAGTGTAGCTTACTAGGAGGAGCCAGACCAGGTTGGGAGGGGACAGGCGGGAGATAATCACAGCCTCTCTGTGGGATCAGCTGTTTGTCGGGCTGTCTATACCTGTAGTTGCTCCCACTTCCTGTGGCAGTGAATTCCAAATGACAAAGAGCACACTCAAGAAACAGATCAAGTTCAGTTACTAAATTAAGCTTTCCGTGACCCCAGAAGAATTATATGCTGAAAACGAGATCATTCCCAGCCCTGCACCACCATCTATTATATGAAAGGCACTGAGTATCATTTCTGCTGCAGAGACTGAAAGCTAGAAGAGACTTCTCATTCTTCCTATTTACATCCCATCTCTCCTCCAAGGTAAGAGATGTTCATAAGTAGTTCAAAAGGAATTCAGAGTGGCGATCATGGGTGGGCTGATTCTGTTTCCCTCACAACAACTTGGAAAGATGGGTCAGGCTGACCTGAGGAGGAGGATGGTATATAAATGTGAATGAATGAATGAATGAATGAATGAATGAATGAATGAATGAATGAATGAATGAATGAATGAACGAACGAACACACCAGTTCTTTCATCGTGTTCAGTCCCTGCTGCCATACACGACTATCTGAGGCAGGGTGTGTTGGCAGCTCAGGGGCAACATGCAAAGAGCTCTTTCTGATTGCATCTTGCCGGAGATCATCCATCAAGGCAACCAGCACCATCTCCATAGTGGTCTGACCATGGGATTACATCAGTCACCCTCAGGTTTACCTATACCTCTGCACCAAAGTTCAAATCAAATGTGTGACTGGCCTGATGGGTGGGGCAGGTAACAAAATGGGAGAACTCTAGTGTTGCCATGACCTGGATCAGAGGATGGCAAATCAGCTTGGATATTGAAGTTACCCAGGACTATAAGCCTAGGGTAGTGCGACGCCCAAACCATCACCTTCTCCAGCAGGCTTGACAGGACAGCTGGTGGTGAATTGGGCAGATGGTACACCAACCAGATTGCCAAGCTCTCGACAGAACCCCAACCTATGCTGACACACTCTAGGGATCGCTGGCACCAGGAGAGCCCTGTAGGAGAAAACCTTCCGGATAAGGATTGCCAGTCATCAAAGAGGTCCTGTGGTCCGTATTTGGAAGACAAGGGTTGCTACACAAAGCCAAGCAATGGCAAACAACTTGTGAACTTCTCTTACCTTGAAAACCCTATGGGATTGTCAGAAGTCCATGTAATTTGATAGCAAAAAAAGAATTAGTACCCTTTTCCCTACTGAAATTCAAAGCATGCTGGGGGTGGGACATTATGACAGGGGGAGTGGGACAACATAGGGAGAGAATTAAGCTTTTCTTTCCCCAGCAGTGCACTTGTGATCTAGTCAGCAGATCTGATCATAAAACCCCAGCCTTGCAACTAGCTTAGCTGTAGAGGTCTGTACATAGGCTAATGTTAAAGGCATAGGAACAAGGTGTGTGTGTGTGTGGGGGGGAGCAGTGGTGATCTTGGTCATGTATTCATTGTGTACACTGACCTATGTCTCAAAGACATCTATTCAGAAACCTTTGGATAAACCAAAGTCAGCTTTTAGCATAATTCTAGTCCGTCAGCAACTGACATCCAGGCTGTCAGGGCTGGTAGTGAATGATGGTCTCTTTACTATCACTCCCAGCCATTCTTCACCCTGTGCTAGCCCAGAAACTCCTGCAGTGTACTATCACTGCCTCTGGATGAGTGCTGAGTTTCCACCCAGGCAGCCGTTGTTTCAGAGCTAAGTGATCAATTGCACAACCACTCTGAGGAGCACCTTGAGGGCCCATTCCCATTCTTCTTCATGAAGGTGCATTGAAAATCTGAGCCATTGCAATTTGATTTGGGATCTGCATTTAAGTCACTGAGCCCCTGCAGAAATCAATTTTGATAAAGTGGCATTGCAGGCATTGCTCTGCTCCAAGTGCCAGAAACAAGAAAACAGTGTGCCAGTATTATTCACACTCAAAAGGTTCCCTTGAAATTGATATCATTTAATTGCGTAACTGTATACCTGAACACGGGAGGGAAGGCAGCATAGCACAGCCCAGTCTCATCAGATCTCTGAAGATAAACAGTGTCAGTACTTGGAATGGAGGCCACCAAGGAAGATTGCAGAGAAAGGCAACCACAATCACCTCTGCTGCTCACTTGCCCTGAAAGCCCCTTGCTGGTGTTGCTAGAAGATGGCTGTGACTTGACAGCCCATCTCTCACATACACATGCCTGAACACCAAAAGAATTAGAATTTATAAATAAATGAATAAATCCCTGAAGAAAGGGACCAAAAGGTGTCAAATATAGGACTATTTCATGGAACTGGGGGCGTTCAAGAAAAAAAAGGTGACAGGAACAGGAACTGGGATGGCTAGAGTGAATCTGCTGGAAAACTCATGATGATGCTTCAAAAACATCTTATAAGATGTTTATGAATGCTTAGGACAGGCTT
Source organism: Paroedura picta (assembly GCF_049243985.1). Taxonomy (NCBI): domain Eukaryota; kingdom Metazoa; phylum Chordata; class Lepidosauria; order Squamata; family Gekkonidae; genus Paroedura; species Paroedura picta. The sequence continues at coordinate 128,031,200 of NC_135371.1, forward strand.
TCTCAACCAGGGTTTTGTAAAATCTTGGAGTTTCCTGATAGTCCTGGAAGGGTTTCCCGAACCAACTTGTTTCCATCATAATGATCATATGCCTACCCCTCCTAAAATGTTCATTGATGGGCCTAGATGAGGTGGGAAGGGGAGGGGCTCCAGGTGGGTATGTACACAGCTGTGCTTCTCAATCATATTCTGCATTTTCATGAAACTTCTGGGGTTTCTCAAAGTCTGACGAATGTTTCAGGGGTTTCCCAATGGTAAAAATGTTGAGAAAGACTGGCTTATGAGATGGCAACAAAGACTGCAAAAAATTCCTTCAGAGTAGTTATTGTTCAGCTAAGGCTCAAACAGGACTTCTCTAGATGCAGATTCTGTCAGACTCTGAATCTGAATAATTTCCCTCCAGCATGCTAAACAGAGTGCTTGGAGCAGCCTTTCACTCAAGCTCTCTAAGACCCATTATGCATTGAGGGGAAGGTCCGTGATCGAGGCGGGATGGTGCCAGCGGAACTCTCCGAGAATGCACGCCGGCGGCAGCAGCCAAGGGCAGGTTGGATGCTGGCCGCTGAAAAAGCCGAGCCAGTGAAATGTGGAAGAAAGCGAAGGCTGCCAGCCAGGCAGGGCGCAGCCACACGCAGCGCCAGCGTGAAAGCGTGCATAAGCGTGCAAGGGAGGGCCCTGGCGGCAGCCAATGGAGCCCCAAGGCCGGCCGCCAGCGCAAATAGCTTACTGGCGAGGCGCAGCCAAAAGAACGAGCCGAAGGGAATGGGGACTTCAACACTTGGAGTCTGGCTTTCACGCAAACTTTTTAAAACTTTAAAGCAGTGGAACCACAAGCAACAAAGCCTCACCCTTCAACGTCCAAAAAAAGAGAAAAAGAAGGACGGGAAACAGTGAAGGATGGTTTAGAAAAAATCCAAGTAAAATAATAGATTTAAAAAATAAACAAGCAGTCATAGAAACAAGTTCAAAAGAACTAAGGATGAATAAGTTAACCATGTTTTTAACCCACTCCAGAGAAACAAAGCAGAAGGAAGGAACCTTTGGTCCCCTCACTTACCGCCAGGCCCAAACAAAAAAAAACTGTACTAAAATGCAGGGTTTATATGTCCTCCATACACTGAGTAAGCTACCCAGTTTGGCTTCTATTGATCTGCAGCCTAGTGCACCATCTTCTTCCCCTACTTCCTTACCATAAATGCAATCGTGTTTTTCTTGTGATTTTTACTTTACAAAGGACCTAAGTGTTCCAAACTGGACTGGGAAAGGCCTTGGTGAACTGCCTTGGTGAACTGCTGGCATCTATAACTTAAAAAGGGCAAGTTCCCCCTCCCTTTCTTTAGCTGGTCCTAATAAAAAGCCTTTGCATTATTTTTCTTTTTGATGAAGAGATGCTGGTTTGGATCTACTGGAGGATTCCTGCAGAGGAAGGATTTCTTGTTGTGCAGTGCAACTTTCTTGTCTCTTGGGAAGAGGGAAATGAGAAAATCGCACTCTGCAGGTGGAAAACTCTTCCTTTGTGGAAATGCTCCGGCAGATCCAAACCATTGTTTGGGATGGAATGATCCTTCAGGAGGTTTGCTAATCAACCTTGGGGGTAACTATTTCAAGTCATCAACCAATCAGTGATCAGATGTATGGCCATGTCCTTGAAATGGGGCTGTAGCTCAGTGGGAGAACATCTACTTTCCATGCAGAAAGTATCCAGGTTCAATCCCTGGTTTCTCCAGTTAAAATAATTGATTTGTTGGTGATGTGATAGACCTCTGCTTGAAGTGAGACACTGCCCATCACAGTAAATGGTACATATTTTGACAGACTAGTCAGACTCAGGATAAGGAACTTCATTTGTGTTCAGGCAGCATTGCCAGATCAAGGTGCTACTAAGTGCAGATGGGAAACGAAAGGAATAGCTCTGTTGAGATGGACCTTAGCAATCTTAACTATCACCACTTTTTTGTCGGGAGGTAAGCTACAAAGTGCATGTGAAGAAAGAATTAGAGTAAGGCTCCTTTCAAGGGATTAGCCATCCTGGTTTTGGGGCCAGTTTTGTTTTTCACTGTATAGATAGCTATTGTATCACACTGCATGCAAAAGAGTATCTTTAGTACACCCCTACTGCATTAATTTTATCTCGGCAATGCAATTAAACATATGAAGATAAATAACTGGGAAAGTTGCTCATTAAACACTTAGCGCTTGATACTACACAGTGGCTGCCATGAATTTCTTGAGTTATGTGAAATAGCTGTCAAATTTTGCAGCATCCAAATTCTGGGAAAATGGCCAAATTTAGTAAAACTTTATGTGAAGACAGGACTGCAGAACACTCCAGTTCCTTTAAAAGATTGGCAGTTATTTGGCAAAGATTTCTCAAAGAAGCGCGAGCCCCTTTCCCAGTGAGCAGCTGTTGCTAATTGTGGACTGCAGGCATGACCCAAGGCCCTAGTGGGATCTGACCCTAGGACTTTGAGAAGATCGGAGAAGGTACTAGCCCTTTCACTTTGGCCATTTCAATCCAGCAGTGGTTCACAAGTGGATCTTGCCATTTCACACAGACCATTACCGCACTGAGGACTCACTCAGTTGTCATGTTGCGATGCTTCCTGGTTTTAAAGTTCAGCATCGCACCTTGGACCATTTCCGATGTCTGCATTGGGAGCTTTTGAACCCCTTTGCCATCTGTTTGCCCACAGTTTGAGCCCGCATATTTGTCTTCACACTGAAGCTGAGGGAAATGAAGTGGAAACATCCCGGCAGCCTTTCTTCCCCATACACACTTGTCCATCCTGATGAAAGCATCCAAGCATCTGCTAATGCCATTTTGCTGCCTCTGAACGCCCCACCCTTCCATGTCTGAAATTGTGTTGCCTTTTTTGAAAATCAACCACAACTGTATTATCTTTCCACTTATAAAAAATAATCCTCCACTACTACATGTCTCCACTTCACCAATTCCACTATAAATAAATTGTCCCCCCTCCTCCACTGCCACCCAGGTGGACACGGACAGCCTGAGAGTCTTCGCCAAGCCCCAAAGCTTTGAGTCAATGCTGAACCGAAAGTCATCCAATGCTGAACCACCGGACTAGACACTTGGTGGGCTGGCATGCCCTGACATGCTGTCTCCATTGCAGAGATCTGAGGCGTCAGAAATGGGCGCTGGGCAAAACAACCAGTTCTTCCAAGGCACATAGCTCACTTGGAAGAGGGGACATTGCCTACTGGGGTGCTCCTCAGACTCCTTGCCTCTGATAGAGCCCGGGGCACTTTGGGTTTCCTCTGCCAGCACCAGTAGTTGACTTCTCTGTTTCCCATGTTCTTGGATGAGCGCTCTAACTAAGTCGTGGGCCCTATCTTGTACGAACATACACGGGGCCAAAAGAGGTTCAAATAAAGCTGAGAGCCAGGGCAATTGGGCTTGCCTCCAACAGGCATGTGATGGCAGGTGGGGGGGATGATTATTTAATAGTGAGATCATGTTATAATGCTATTATGCTTGATCCCCCCCCCCAAAAAAAAAGGCAACACAATTTCAGACATGGAAGGGGGGCGTTCAAAGGCATCCAAATGGTGCTGGCAGATGATTGGCTGCTTTTGTCAGGATGGACAAGTGAAAAAAGGGTGGAGGAAGTTGGAGTGGTTGCCAACAGAAGTGACGCTACAGTGGGGTGGGAAGAATGCTGGACACAAACTGGAAAAGCTGTAATTTCCAGTTTCTGAATTGATTCATGCCCCATAAGCTCCTGGTTCAAATAGTGATAAACAGATTTCTGAGGATTCCCCTTGCTGAGGGGCAACTGAGGAGGCAAAATGGGTTGTCACTAGAAAAGGGGAATTTAAATGTGGAATGGACGAAAAACTCAACCCTATGTCAATGGAAATCCAAGCCAAATCCCTAGTGTGAAAACAGTCACAATAAAATCTAGTAGCAAAGTGCATTGAAAGTGGATTGAAGATGCATTATTTGTTGTGTTTGGAAGTGATATTTGCCAGATCTCAAAAGCTAAACAGAGTTAGCCCTGGTTATTATTTGAATGGGAGACCACCAAGAAAGTCCAGAGTTGCTAAACAGGGGCAGGCAATGGCAAATCACCTCTGTTGGTCTCTTGTTTTGGAAACCCTACACAGGATCCCTGTAAGTTGGCTCCAACTTGACAGCGCTGTCTGCCACCAATATTCTCTGACTATGGTTTCCAACCTGCTGGTGGGGCCTAGAGATCTCCCATTCTTCACAACTCCAGTCTACAAAGATCAGTTCCCCTGGAGAAAGTGATGAACTCTATGCCATTTTATAATGCTGAGATCCATCCCACTTCCCTTTCCAGGCTTTACCCCGCCCACCCCCCCAAAAAAAACTACTGTTTCTACATTTCCAAAAAAAAGCAATCTTGCAGTCTTACACAGCAGTGTTATAACTCAGAGTTTTAAAAAATTACATTTAGGACACTTTGGGGGGAAGGGGGAAGATCATCAAGGGTGCAGAACCGTGGAATTGTGTAACAAAAACAAAGGTGCAAGCAGGCACCATTTTGCAAAAAACACGTTTTGAAAAGGAGAAGGGAGCAAAGCATGATGGGAGGTTGCCTCTGTCGGACTCAGCACAGAAAACATGTTGTGATTTTCAGACTGGGAAATAACGGTAGGAAAACTCAAATGAGGAAACACTAGAATTGACTCACAGTATCTAAAGGAAATCTAAAGCAAGGCTAAAGCAAGGTATGTATCCTAATGAAGAAATGGTCTTTGTGTTTCCTTTTTTTGGAAACTAAATGGGCTGCAGGAGGGAGTGGTACATTTTAAAAAGAATGCCAGATTAGCATTTATTATTCTATGAGCAAGGGCTTCCATGCAAAAGAAAGGGATGGACAGGGAGAGCAGCTGACTATACAGCTCATCAGTTAGTTGCTACCAACTTAATCAAAGCATAACTTCAAAGCCATCTGCAGTTGCATTAAGAAGGAAATTGGCTTCCATCTCTTTCAAAAGCAGGCTTGGTCTATTGATCTGGAATAAAGCCAGGGACCAAAGGTCTATTATGTGCTTTGCTTCTTCTTGGGGCTTAATGGTGCCCATTGGAAAAAGTAATGGTCAGCCAAAATTGCTCAGTTTTATTCCCAAAGGGAAAAGAAAATAAGATACTAGGGGGAAAAGCAAGACTGGGCACTGCCATGGATTTAGAATGTATAGCTTGTGATAATAGGCAGTTTAGCACCTTCAGAAGCTCTCTAGGGAGCTGAACTGAATACAATGATAGTTTTCAGTGGGTTCCTCCCCCCCATTTTGAATTCTGTTCCAGCTGAAGTGAATTTAACCTGTAAACATCTGTTAAAATGATACTGACTCCCAATATTTGCTGAACATTCAATATTTTATATCAGTTTTGGTATCTGAAGTCATCTGATGTCTGGGGGACACTTGGATTCCATGACGGTGCTCTAGGACAGTGGTTTTCCGGTTGCAGATCGCTGCCAAGGGGTGGGGGGAGAGGGCAACCCGGGGCCCGTGCAAGTGTGCATGTGCGGACCTGCCACGCGAGCACATTTCCACCCCGTCAGGCACAAACACATATGCGTGGCAAGTCCGTGCATGCACGTTTGTGCTGCCGGCATGACGGAGGTCACGCTTCCCTCTCTTCCCCCCTCCCGCAGCAAGAAGCTTGCCGGGCTGCAAGCTAATAAGCCATTTCGGCGGCCAATTTGCTCGCGGCCTGGTGAGCTTCTCTCTGCGGGCAGAGTGGGGAGAGGGAATCGAGGCCTGCTGCTGAGGCTTTTGCAGCCTGGCACTGGGCCGCAGACCGGGAGTTGGGGACCAGTGCTCTAGGACAGTGGTCCCCAACCCCCGGTCCGGGGACTGGTACCGGTCCATGGATCAGTTGGTACCGGGCCGCATCTCCTCCTCGTCCTCCTCCCCGGCTGCTGCCTCAGGGGCTGCCCTGCCATTCTGCCGCCAGCTCACCTTTGGTGCTCTCCAGCAGCCGCCGTGGCAGCACCCCCTTATGGGTGGTGGGAGGTCAGGGGCGCTGGCGGGATAGCAAGTGGAGCAGGGGCTCAGGTGGCAGCGATGTCCCTCGGCAAAAGACTACACCCCCCGCCCCGGGCCTCAGTAAAATTGTCAAACGTTGACCGGTCCCCAGTGATAAAAAGGTTGGGGACCAGTGCTCTAGGAGATCCTCAAGTCATGGAAAAAAACAGAGGAGGAGCAGTTCCCATGCCATCCAGATAACAAGGATTGCCAGGCTCCAGGTGATGACTGGAGATCTCCAGGAATTACAATTCGTCTCCAAGTTATAGAGATCAGTTGCCCTAAAGAAAATGACTACTTCAGAAGGTGGACATTATGACCACTGAAATCCCTCCCCCTCCTCCAGATCTCAAGGCTCTTCCGAACCCAAAATCTAGCAACCCTACAGGTAAGAAGAGATAACTCAGCTTCCTAGAAATGAGGGCAGTGAAATGTCACCTCAGGGGCAGGGTCTGGAATCTGCTGCCTCCTCTTAAGAAAAGCAGCAGTGCACAGAGCACCACCAATAGCCTCTGAGCTTCCAGGTCACCTCAGACCAGAAAGCCAGAAAACCCATGTAGCTATTGAGAACCAACAGCTAACTCCTAGGAATGGTTGAGTGGCTTTACTTCCAATGTAAAATTTAACCGCATTGCACTCTGCTTTCTAGCACCAAGGAATTTGGTCTTTGTGTCTATATGGTAGTTTTCAGTTGAATACAAAGTTCAGTTTCTGTGTGATGCTTGACTTTTGCTATTCTTATGAGCAGCAGTAACATATTTTCCCAGCCTCCTTTCCACCTCTGTTCTGCTGGCCTCCGGGTTAGGTAATTAATCAATAAGGAAGGTTAGCTGTTCCCAGTGCAAAATCACTTCCAATGGCATCCATTTTATATCCAGCAGCATCTGATATTCTATACATAATATATAACTTACTCTTGTAAGTGTTCCTCTCAGTAGCAAAAAGAAGCTTTAAAAGAACAGAAATTCTCCAGCAATAGAAGGCAAGAATGTCAACTTTGGGTTAAACCAATCATCCGACGGTGACCTCCAGATTAGACTTCTGTAACTTGCACTATGTGGCCAACCTTTGACTCTGACCCCAAAATTGAAACTGGTACAAAATATGGCTGCTAGGTTCTTACTAGAACACTTTGGAGAGCCCATATCCAGCCAGTGCTGAGGCAGTTGCATTGGCTACTGGTTGAATTCCAGATCCAATTTAATCTTTAAGGCCATCCACAACCTGGGTCTGAGGGACCACCTGCCTGCCAATGCCCCCCCCCTCCCCAAGAGTGCTCTTTGAATAGCATCAGGCTGGTTGTCCCTATGATGGAAGCACTAGGTGTTAAGTTTGGGTCTGTGTGGTATGGGGTGGGGGTTCAGTGGAAATCCCTGTTTATACACCTGTGGTAGGTCTCAGCAGCCTTGTGGTTAATACTCATTAATGGAGCTATCTTTTATGAATACAATCCTTTTAGAAGCCATCATATCTGGGCACCATCCAACTGTGACATTCAATCCAAAATTTGCAGATCTCTGCTGCAGCAGTATTTGGTCAAACTATAGTTCCAACTTCTATTGGCCATACCTCTGCAGGTGAGTTTGAGGGCATTTCCGCACATCAGAAAAAATAGTGTTACGCCAGCTGAATGGTGTAGCGCTAAATATTATCGTACCTCCCAGCCCTTCCTCACCTTTTTGCTGTCTTGCTCTTGTCTGCTGCCTTTTCGCGCTTCTCACACACCACAACTGCTGCTGGAAATGGCAGAAGAGAGCAACGCACTTTATATGCGACTCTCTTCTGCCTGTCAATCAATCCAACAGGTGAAGACCAGTCAGCCGTAATAAAGTAGAAGAAAAAAGTCAGCTTGAGACTTTTTTCTATCAATCCAGGCAACCAATCCCTTTCTTCCATGTTTTAAAGATCCCGCGATGCCCACTTTTTAAATTTCATACTTCTCCGTTTGAATGCATCTAATCACAGATGCATAGTGCTTTTTGACCACCACCCCTTATGCAATCACGAGCCTTGATACTTAAAAAAATTAATCTCATTCCTGATTTGGTTTTTTTTTGGGGGGGGGGGACTTTAGAGAGGTATGCTTTGTGTTACAACTTTAGGAAAAAATTATTTCTGGCATCGCCTGCCTATTCGTCTGCCTAATCGTTGTTCCAGGATGTTAGCCGTTTTAAAAAAGACATTCCTGTTCCCTGGAACAATTGGAGAGGGAGGCGGGTACAAGTGTGGGACATGGCAGGCACCTTTAACACGTTTGAGCCTCCATACCTACCCTCTGCTGGTTGCCTGATAGTTGCTCTCTAGTAGCTGGTGCTAAATAGGTTGGGAAATCCACTTTATGCAATTCCCCAACTAGTGCTTTAAAATGGATGTAGCCGGCTGGTTACTGCCCAGATGGAGTGGCTGGAATATAACATCTACGTAAGGTAAGCATTTCACTACATTTAATGGGTGTGGAAATCCCCTGGGTTTTATTAGGGTGAAATTCAAGATGCTATTAAAACCTACAAAACCAGTCTGACCAGAGATCGAGAGAAGAGAAACAAAAATGAAGGACAGCATTAGTTCAGCAATACCAGCAAGTCTTTGAAAAGCTATTGGCTCTAATCCTAAATAAGTCAGGAGTACTTAGGTCAGTTGCACTTAAATCCTAATGAAATCAGAAAGACCAGTTAGGTATCATGCAACATTTCACTGATCTCAATGATTTAACACAATCAGTTTCCCCTGGACTGGAATCATGGTCTATGACCAGCCTAAGCAAGCGAGTATATTTGAGTAAAAATAATATTTTGATGTGAAGGAATGGGAACACAAAGAGAGTGGGTTTCTTTTGATTAAGTAGCTGTGGTGTTAATTGCTTTGGATATTAGCTTTGTTCCATGACAATGCCACCTTTAAAAAATAACTTCTATTGTTAACTTCTGCACAGTCATTGGGAAGTAACCATTCACCTTCTCAAGAGGTAGATCAAGTTGAAATGAAATCAAAGCTCCACGTTTTAAAATGAACAGTCAATCTATCTTACACATTAACTGACGTTTTGATTGCACTTCCAATCTTATTGTTTTAAATGCAGTCTTTTTAATATGATAATTATTCGTTCTTTTATGACACTTCCATTTCCCATCCATACTAGCGGCTGTGTGAGGGTACTTAAAGGTACTTAAAGGCACAGTCTACAGCTGAGCCCTGTCAGATCCTTCTGGATGAATCTTTTTATTGGAGCTTAGAAGGACATACTTCTGGATGAAGCAAAGCGTGCCCTGTTTGTGCTTGGTATAATATCAGAAGGAGATACAATGCTTGGAGAAAACAATATTTGTTAGAATATCAAGGAGAATATCACTGGCAGTCTTCAAGTAAAGGTTGGATACACACTTTTCTTGGATGCTTTAGGATGCTTAGGGCTGATCCTGCGTAGACCAGGGGATTGGACTAGATGGCCTGTATGACCCCTTCCAACTCTATGATTCTATGAGAATATTACCATAATTAGCAGAGGGCACAATGGCTAAAAGCTATAGCAGAAGTCATGTGTTCCTTGTATGTGTGCAGATAAGAAAACAATGAAGTGAGACTTCTTATCTTTTCCATCTACTTGAATTATCCATTTCTAGATAGGATAGTAGAGAGACAGAGTTTTCTTTTCTTACTAACTAGAATGGAGAGAGATGCAGGAATCCATCCTGCTGTCATGGTACCCAAGATGAACAATGTGTATGTGAGAGAGGGGAGGAAGAAGCAGAAAGTTCCGTGAGAATATCATATCAGTCTACATACAAAGGGACAGTAGTACAACAGAGATAGGAAGGATCTTCTGTTTCCTGCTCTGTCTTTCTAACTCTTTGATAGCCCCCGCTGGAGTCTGAAGCTAAGAGACATTGCAAAGTCCTTCACTTCCAACAATACTATTGTCAGCCTGGAAAAATTCACTTACTTGGCCATTACTGTTACTGATTTCATAAACATATTGTGTAGATGCACCTCCCACTTAGTCATTCTGTTCCTCCGCCTTCTCTACTTACTGTGAGCAATACTGAAGTCTCACTTGCTAAGCAATTAAGAGAGGATGGTGAGAAGAAAGAACAAGGAAGAAATGAGTCTAGTGGGAGTTCAAGGCAGTTTGTTGTTTTAGGCCACCCTATCTCGAGGCTGGGTGAACACAATTACGGCTACATCCACATGTGGGGAAGGAATCTCCTGAGAGTTACAGAGCATGTGTGGCTTGTCATGCTAGTTATAAAATGGCTTGGGGGAGAAGAGGAATATTAGTACCTTTGGTTTCTGGGTACAAGTGGTAGGGACCAAGGACAGGGTGGTGCGTAGGAAGGCTGTCACTCCCCAAATTTGCCACTTGAGGTGACCTTTCATTGCATCATTAGAACCAAAATCTGGTTGCAACAGGGAACACATTCATATGGATTCATGCAGCAGCTGGCATAATCAATTCACATGGGGAACTGCTAAGGAATGAGGGATCCTCAGTTAGTGACTCCTGGATCCACGTCTCAGTCCCACTGGTACCACTGACCTGTCTATTGGGAAATGAATCTCTTCCACTTTCCGGAAGTCTGTGCTGTTCTCCAGCCTGGCCAGCACATCCATCCTCTTCACCATCATCTCCAGCATATCACTCATTTTCCTCAGCACCCCTCTGGACTCGAGCGCACCCATCACTGCAGCCACAGGGAAAGGCAAAAGAAAGAGGAAGAAAAGCATATTCTACAGTGGTGCTCAGTAGACAGCAGAGATGCATTCAAACAGAGTAGCAGACTAGGAAGAAAATTGTTTGTTATTCTGAAAAGGATGAAAGTTAGCAGCATTAGAGTCCAGGGACAGAATGAGGGAAGCTACCTCAATAATTCTTCTGGATGAGGTTCAAAAGTGAACCACCTCACTCCTTGAAAACTCATACCTGTCCGGTAGCCTCTCTCCGACTCCCTTCCATGTCCCTTCCTTGGTTTGCAAAAGATCCTCTGTGGAGAACTCTCCAGTGGTCCCACACGCACACACGCATGCACACACACACACAATACACACACAGAAACTGTGTGTTCCCATGCTTAGAGCCAGATGGCCTCAGGCCACAGATGTTTAGGCTGTCGTATCATATTTAGAGGTATTAGTTATCATCCTTTTTTTCTTTGAAGATAAGACCTATTCTGTGTGAACTGAATAATATATTGTTGGAGATGGGGGCATTTCTCTCTGTAACATGTCCTTTGAACTCTCAGGTTTTTGTATAAAGCATCACATGGCTTTCCTGCCATGCTGCGCAAGTTCTTTCCTGCAATAAACTACTGGATCTTTTTGCCTAAAGTTCTAAGTTTGACTATTTGTGGGAAATTTACGTAGGTACAGGATAATAGCTTTACCATATAATGTCAGTGATTCAGTGTTCCTTACATTTAGTCATGTCAGCAGCTTTCATTGCTTAATATGTTGCACTAAGGTTTGCATAAGGCTGAAAATGTGGCACACCAAGGCCATTAATTAACTCAGTGGTAACTCTGCTGTAAATGTGTTGCTACCTGAGTCATTGACCATGGACATGAGAGTAAAGCAGCCATTGGTTGTTTTCATCTGTTGCTCCCTCCTCATTTTGCTAGGAACCTTCGGAGTATTTTTAGCCCCCCCCCCCTCCAGGTGAAGCAGCCTTTAACTGTACACCCTTTAAATTTAATCTTATCATATGCATTTTTGTTTTCTTGGGAGAGGGTACCGCTAATTATAGCTTTGGGACTGAAAACTGAACACCAATTTTGGAGTATCTGTTTTTGATGATCAAGCATGAGCAAGGGTAAAATACAAAGTGCTCTGCATACTTTGGACAACTGTGCCAAAAAAAACCCCACCATCCCAGAATTTTGGTAGTCCCAACTTCTCATGCAAAGGAAAATGGGTTCATTTAGGACAGAATTAAAAATAGCTCTGAACAGATGGCAGTCACAGGGCAGTATGTAATCCATATCCATAAGGGCCTATACGAAGACTAATCCATCTTCCTTCCTTTCACCTGGGCCCATTCCACACATAATGTACTTTTCCAGTGCAGAACAGGAAAATCTTCTATAGTGCATTGAAAGTGCATTATCCAATGTGTGTAGAATGGGCCCTGGTAATGCACAGAATGGTAATGCACTTGTGGCGCAGAGTGGTAAGGCAGCCGCCTGAAAGCTTTGCTCATGAGGTTGGGAGTTCGATCCCAGCAGCCGGCTCAAGGTTGACTCAGCCTTCCATCCTTCCGAGGTCGGTAAAATGAGTACCCAGCTTGCTGCTGGGGGGTAAATGGTCATGACTGGGGAAGGCACTGGCAAACCACCCCGTATTGAGTCTGCCATGAAAATGCTAGAGGGCGTCACCCCAAGGGTCAGACATGACTCGGTGCTTGCACAGGGGATACCTTTACCTTTACCTAATGCACAGAAAGACATTTACAGAGTCAGAGGGTGGAGAACTTATTCCTGTTGTGTAACAATTTTTTTAAAAAGACAATTTGCTCGTTTCACTTTTCTTCTTCATTCTATTCCTTTGGCCTCCTTTATAAAAAGAACATCCTATTTTCATTTCCAAAGCAGCAGAAGGTTAGTGGACAAAAGAAACAATCTATGGCTTGCAGGCACACCATTATGCAATGCACATTTTGTAATTGCTAATCACAGAACTATTACCTAGACTTGTACTTGTGAGGAAAGTATCATTCTGGGATCCAGGGGACAGGTTCTCTCAGCTGGATTCCAGGTCGACAGCGTAACCATTTTTACAACATTCACATACATATTAAGGCTCCAGTATTAGTGGGAGCTAGACGGAGCATGCATATTGCTTCCATTCTGCAGACCCTTCATTGATAGCCCATTGGTTCAGTGTAAGATATTTACTACAACATACAAGCCCTTCATGGCCTTGGCCCCACTTATTTGCAGGACCTCTCCCTGTGTTTCACCATGTCAACTTGGCTCATGTTAGCAGGGTTTTTTGCAGGTGCCAGCTGCAAAATCATCCACTGCTTGTACACATGCATTCTCCATTGTGGCTTCCGCCTTGTGGAATGGCCTGCCTAAGGAGGTCATGGAAGTCCCCATTCTCCTGGCCTTCTACAAACTATGCAAAACTGAACTATTCAAGAGAGCTTTTCTGCAAATATTATATGACTGCCCTGTACAAGATGGTTTGCAAGCATACTCGGATACATGACTTGGGACTTATAGTCTATATCAGTGGTCCCCGATCTCCGGTCCGCGGCCTGGTGCCGAGCCACGAGAGCTTAGGCAGTGGGCCGCGGCTCCCTCTCCCCGACCCCCCCCCACAGTGATAAGCTTGCCAGGCTGCGAGCAAATTGGCCGCCAAAGCAGCTAATTAGCTTGCGGCCCAGGAAGCTTCTTGCTGTGGGAGGGGGGAGAGGGAAGCGTGGCCACCGGCACACCAGCGGTGCAAACGCGCATGCGCGGACCTGCCGAGCATGTGCGTTTCCGCCCGACAGGGGTACAGAGCCGCTGCTCATGCGTTTTTGCGGCCCCGCCGGGTGCAGATGCGCATGCACGGCAGGTCCACGCATGCACGTTTGCACTTGCCTGGGTTGCCCTCTCCCCCCACCCCTTGGCGGCGGTCCGCAACCGGAAAAAGGTTGCGGACCACTGGTCTATATTGCTATGTATGTATAGCTTATTGTAAGTAGAATTTCTGTATTATATATTTCTGTACCATTTAACGTGTCAGGTAAATACTTATGCTATGTTTCAGTTCTTCCTCATGATACCAGACTTCTAATACCTTAATGCAACAGCTTAATTCTTCTGACATGCAGAAATTGAGCAGGTAGTCTTCCCCACTCCCTATCTATTTTTCATCTCAGCCCAGGAAAAGTATCAACCTGTTTCATTTCTGCATTTGAAGCTGCTCTCCAAGGCCCAGAAGCAGAGCATAGCAAAGCCATGGGAGGCTGAATAGCTTTCAGTTCTCATCAAACTCTGACTCACCCTGTGAATGCATAAACGTTTTCAGAGGTGGGTATCAGGACAGCCAATTGCATAAACATTGCCCAGGCTTCTGGAGGCCTTGTTCATACATTAATTTTTGTTTCTTGCCCTCAGCTAGTCTAAAGGTTCAGGGACAGGAATGGTAACAAACACAGCACAATTCAGTACTGAACAGAACACAGCTCACTGAAAGCTGCAGTTTAAATGAGACGTTAGAAAAAGAGAAGTTGAAGTAAGGGAAAGAGGGAAATGGATCAATTAGTGAAGAAAATACATACTCAACAACAGGAAAGTTAGATAGTATCGTGCCTTCTGTGCTGTTCACACAGTATACCTAAAGATATGAATTATTTATACTGAATGTGATTTGGGGCCAAAATACAGAGTGCAGAAAGAATCAATATGCACATTCCAGTTGTAAGCACAGAAATGCCATTCAGAGTTCTAAATCAGCTCATAGATATTGGGCAGAGCTGCCATGACCAGACTCCCTGCTCCACGAGTCCATATCCTCAGATACGTTACATGAACAAAGCATTGTTCCCTTTGGCTAATCACAACTGGAGCTGCTATATTTTTATGGAAGGCAGAAATCAGCAGGCAAAGCTTTCTCCGTTCATGTGAAGGAAGTAGTGCCTACTGAATAGCTCCTTGTTGTTCAAAGCCTCTGCCGATTAAAAAAAAAACAGTAGCGACTCTAATCAACTTTTATTTCTATTTTTAAAACTTAACTTCTAAGCATTCTGCACACCATCTTCCATGAGTATTTCTTGCAAAAGATCCACTGCAATGAATGGGAACTATGTAGGGCAATTAGGTTAGTCAAGAGCCTATAATGCAGTAAACCCAAATAGGCAGTCACCTAATTAGTCTGGTGAAATTAGTTTAAAGGAGATGCTGTGTGTGTGTGGGGGGGGTAACTGGAATCTACACCAATGTTTACAGGGACTGTTCCCTTAAAGAACTCTCAAAATAAACAAGTCAGATATTTGATTGGGAATGCTTTTATTAAGAGAAAACAAGGGAGCACAACATACACAAAACACACTGAAAACCCACACAAAGCTAGCTAAGAAGTAATCTGGGAGGAGAGGAGAGAGAGGATTTCAGGAAAGGCAATATTACCACTCAGGACGTGGTAGGTCTGCCATGAAGAGGTCTGCGGGGGCAGCAACAAAACAACCAGCATTTCACAGGAAGAGGAGGCAAGCAAGCCCACAAAAAGTGGGGGTAAGTGGAGAGTCCAAGAACACATACAGGACTAGAACAAAATGTTACTTGAGGTTATGCTGAAGTATCCCCCCAACAATGTCTTGACATGTTTCTCAGGGGTGGACATTGACTTTGGGAGACACTGGCATTTTTATTACTGGCATGCAAAATTGTTTCATTTTTCATTTCATTTTGTAAGGGTATGCATACTTGTCTCATTTTTCATTTTCTTAAAGTTATTTTTTTTACCTTTTCCCATTTCCAAATTTGGTTTCTGTCATGTTTTCTTCTTATTTCCCCTGGCTTCAATGAGATTTCCTAAATTTAATGACCTTTTCCAAATCCTACTGTTTTTAAAAAAAATCTGATTAGTTGCAATAATTATATGGAGGATTTTTTTACATTTGTGTTTCTGATTACCTAATGCCAGGATGCATATCTCCGGTGTTCACTCTCAGTTAGTTCACATGGATGGTGGCAGAAACATCAGTTCTTCACCATTGGCCTTCTTTAGAAAGCTCTTTGGAGCCTGGAACTGGCACCATAAGTGACATTGGCTGAGAGCAGCTCCTTATTAATTATACAAGGGATGTGTCTCCAGCTGATGGGTGACTGCTAACCTGTAGCGCTAAACACAGCCATTGTTTGCACATTACTTTATTTTGTGTTTGTGCTATAACAACTAAAGCTGGACTCATTCCCAGGGATTGGTGAGGGAGAATAATAGCTTCCAGCGTGCAGCATATTTTTTAAAAAGCCTGTGGAGAATCTGAGACTAACCCCTGAGACAGAATTTTATTAAAGTCCCAGTTCTGCCTCAAGTTTTACTGGGGGGTTTAGTGTAGATTCTGCGATTAACAAAACTCAAAGGAGAACTGCAGAAGAAGCAGAAAGATATGAAATGGAGTCCAGATGGCAGAAAAAATGGTGGGCACCAGCAGCAGAATGGGTTTGTTATTACACTACTGAACAAATGCCCAAAAAGCTGCACTATGCAATCCCTGGAAAACTGATATCTAATTGGTTGAGCAGATCTGAATAGTGCAAATAAGGAATGGATGTTCTCTCTACATTTTCCACATTCCAACTGAGGAACCTACTTGCAGGGAACATCTGCAAATTGGGGGCTCCCTAAGAATTATAGAAGAGTGAGACTGTAAAATCTCCCCCCTAGAATTCTATGATGTCCCAAGAGCTTGTAATCATGAATCCCATTCCCCGTCCCTTTAAGTGAGTCTCAACTGCAGTCATCATTTGGTGGCTCCTGGAAAAAATTCTGTTCCCATCAGACTGGGCTTGTGGTTGTTTTTTCTCTTTTACACTATCACACTTAAAGCTTTACAAGACAAAATCATGGTCACAACTTCTATATGGAAAACACTTGGGATGGGCTACTTCTTGTCCGACTCTTTTGGAAAAAGTCCAGTCAAAGTTCTTGCAAGCAATCTTACAGGTACCTTGTTGTGTCTCAAAACCTATGGTTCATTTAGAGACAGGCATGGGGAGGGTGGAGGCCAGAATACACTTGATATCCTTTCATTTGTGGTTTAAGATAAATCTTGATAACCAGAACATCCTTTCATTGATAAGATTAGATTTTTATCAGTCCATTTGGTCCCCCACAGTTCAAGCTAATGTGACGAGGCTGGGTTTCTCACCACATGAACCTGGGCAGAATCCAGTTCAAAAAAGTAGTCTGTCAGAATTCCCAGATCTCTGCCATATATTTTGCTGGAATGTAGAGAATGTAGATTTAGTGACGACCAATAAATGTGGAGTGTTTTTATTGCTGAAATTGTCTGCCCTGGTCCTGTCTTTTTTGCAGCCTTCCCCCATATATAAGGTGACCAGATTTTAAGACTGGTAAAGAGGCACACGATTCACCGGGGATTTGCCAACCTCCAGGTATAGCCTGGAGTTCTGGAATCACCACTCAAGCCTGCACAGCTTGGAGACACTGGGGGTTTGTCAACCTCCAGGTAGGGACTGGAGATTTCAAAGGGTGAATTGAGTTCATGAGCGACACTGACAGTATTTTGAAACAAGGGTAATTTACCAGGATTTGTTGGAAATTGATGCTCTCCTGTTAAGAAGTTCCCTCCTTAAACCTTTTATTGAGCCTGCACAGATTCATTTGGTGTTCATATGATACACATATGCCATACAATAAATAAATAAACAGAAGAAGAAGAGCAGGTTTTATTATACCCCACTTTCACAAAGCCCCAAATTATGCCTTCCTACAATATCCCAAGAGAGCTCTGCTCTGCAAGACCAGCTCTAAGAGAACTGTGACCGTACCAAGGTCATCCAGCTGGTTGCATGTGGAGAAGTAGGGAAAACCCAGTTCTCCACATTAGAGTCCACTTTTCTTAACCTCAACACCCAGCTGGCACCAAGGAAGGTAAGAAATGGCAAACCATCTCAAATTATCTCTTGCCTTGAAAAACCTTACAGGGATGCCTTAATTCGGCTGCAATTTGACAACAAAAAATTCCTTTGTAGGTCAGATTAATATGCAAAGGTCTGCTTCATTCTGAGAAATTTCTTTTCGTGCCACTTACCCAAGGGGCATGGGAAGCCACCAGGAGCTGCAGATGCACATCTCCGTGCGCTCGCTGCTTTAGCCTCGCTCAGTTTTCTCTACCTGCGCATCCAGCAGCAGGGAGTTCCACCGGCTAATGGGCCAGGCGGCAAAGCGGCTGCCCTTGGCATCCTCCCCCCCTCCCCGCCCAATCCCAGCAGCAGCATCCCCTCGGGGCGAAGCAGCCCAGGAAGCCGGAACGGGTCGCGGCGCTTGCATACCCAGCCACCCACCAGGCCGTGGTAGTGCTGCTGGCACTCCAGCACAGCTGCGCTGACGCCCCAGCCACCGCCACACATCTCGCTCACTCCTGGGCTGCACTGCACGCAGCAGTCGCAAGTGTTGCACAGCTTGCCCAGCGGGCAGCCAAGCTGGCAGCAGGCGGGAGCATGGGGCGGGGAGTAGTTGAACTGGCCAAGAGCGGCCCAGAAGAGTGCGGCTGAGAAGAGAGCGGCCAGCCAGGCCGAGCACGGCCATCGCAGGGCAGAGGAGGCTCAGGACTCTGGTGGGGGGGGGACAGGGAACCTCCAACTGAGGGCAGGGAGGATGCCAATTGAATCTCTTCCCCCCACCCTACCCCCAGGGTCCAGCATGACCGCTGCCCCCGGGCGCAGACCTGTTGGGAGGCGGTGGTGAGCCACGATGCACCAAGGACAGGCTTTACAGGTGGCACGCCTTAGTCCGGGCTTGGGAGTCTGGGGGGGGGATGGGGAGGCTCACCAGCGCGACGAGGACCAGGGCAGGCAGAAAGAACCCTATGTCAGTGTGTGCACGAGGTGAACTTATGGGTCCTGGCTGAAGAGTGCATTGCTTTCCTCGCCACCTCGCATGCCTTCCGCCTCACCCTCGGTCCCCTCGCTACATGTGCTCCTGTCCCTCAGGACCAGCCGAGCAAAGAAGGCGAAGTCCAGGTGGCAGCCTATCTAGGCACAGAACATGCATGGGGCAATACTGTGGCTTGAGCTCAGTGAAGGTGGGTGGCGGTTGAGCTCAGTGAAGGCGGGGCGGCCAGGGGCGGCCAGAGCCAAGAAGATAGAACTCCGGATGCCATTGCGGGACATTTGAACAGTGGTCTGGGATGCAGGACATTTTGCTATAAGTTGCGACCATCCTGTAAGAATCAGGACACGGTCGCATTACCCATATATCCTGCCTGTGTTCTGGGAGTATCAGTAAATGTCCTTGGCATCCCTGTGTTAGGATAACAGCAGGCCCCTTTGTTGAGACTTTGAAGTGCCTCCCACCAATTCTGGGATTCCCATGAGAGGGAGGACAGGCTGGGGACAAATATTGAACCTGTATGATTCCATATCAGTTCTAGCAAAGGTTTTGTTCTGGTTGTTCTTTTGCTTTCAATTAAATCAGTCTTTTGCAACAAGTCGTAGAATCATAGAATAATAGTTGGAAGGCACCTCACGTGTCATCTAGTCCAACCCCCTGCACTGTGCAGGACACTCACATCCAATCGCTGTAATCTACTGTAACCTGCCATCCCTTTGCCTTGATAGAATCAGCCTCTCCGTCAGATGGCTATCCAGCCTCTGTTTAAAAATTTCCAAAGATGGAGAACCCACCACCTCCCAAGGAAGCCTGTTCCACTGAGAAATCGCTCTGTCAGGAAATTCTTCTGGATGTTTAATGGAATTTCTTTTGAATTAATTTCATCCCGTTCATTCTGGTCTGTCCCTCTGGGGCAAGAGAGAACAATTCTGCTCCATCCTCCGTATAGCACCCTTTTAAATACTTGAAGATGGTTATCAGATACCTTCTCAGTCATCTCCTCTCTAGGCTAAACAGACCAAGCTCCCCCAACCTTTCTTCATATTTCTTGGTCTCCAAACCCCGCGCCATCTTTGTTGCCCTCCTCTGGATGTTTGTCAACATCCCTCTTCAACTGGGGTGCCCAAAACTGAACACAGTACTCCAAGTGAGGCCGAACCAGAGCAGAGTAAAGCAGTACCATCACCTCCCTTGATCTGGACACGATACTTCATTTGATACAGCCCAAAATCCCATTTGCCTTTTTAGCCACTGAGTCACACTGCTGACTCATGTTCTATGTATGGTCTACTAAGACTCCTAGATTTTTTCACACATCCTACTGCCAAGACAAGTCTCCCCCATCATATATTGATGTATTTGGTTTTTCCTACCTAAATGCAAAACTTTACATTTGTCCCTATTGAACTTCATTTTATTCAGTTTGGCCCTCTTCTCGAGCCTATCAAGATCATCCTGTATTCTGTTGCTGTCTTCAGTGGTGTTTGCTACCCCTCCCAGTTTAGTATCATCTGCAAATTTAATAAGTATCCCCTCTAATCCCTCATCCAAATCATTTATAAATATGTTGAACAACACAGGCCCCAGGACAGATCCTTGGGGTACTCCACTTGTCACTCTTTTCCAAGAAGATGCTGAACCATTAACAAGTATCGTCTGGTACCCTTTGTCAACCAGTTATTGATCCACCTGACAGAATTAGGTTCCATACCACATTTTACCAATTTGTAAACAAGAATATCATGTGGAACCTTATCAAAAGCTTTACTGAAATCCAGATAAACTATGTCCATGGTTGAAGATTCATCATTTCTGGGGCAATCTGTACAAACCTTACATGGTCAAACAGAGGCTGGAAGACATGGAGAGACAATATGATCTTCCAACGAGCATAAATACTCCTTGGTTCCAGCTTTCTACTTCACTTTTAGATTACTGATTTACTGATTTATTTTTATTCCTTTATATCATACATTATAAATTTTATTTTGATTCCAATATTTTATCCATAATTATGAAGTGACCTTTTTGAATGCTGACCTTGTTAAAATATTTTACCTTTAGTCTATGGCCATAAATAAACTTGATCTGATCTACAAAATTATACTGGGAAGTCCCTTGAGTATGGAAAAACCCTGTGGGAGGCCTGGTTCTACTGGCTTCGTGATTGGCATGGGTACCAGCCACTTCACTATTTGATATAGTGATTTTAGAAAGATGTTATGCCCTTTCCTACACCAACTCTCATTGGCAGCAAATGTTGCTGGAGTGTTAATTGCCCTCAGAGTGGTGCCATATAAAGAACTACAACGTATTTTTCAGTTCAGTGATTTGAAAAACTATTACCATTGGCTGGCTGATGTACTTTGCAATGCCTGAGGACTCCAGAACAGTGTTTACTGTTGGTGGACTGGAGCCGAGGGGTAGCTGAGTCTCATACCAAACTTCTTTATGCACACAATGCATAGTTATGATTGTATGGAGCAGGTACCATGTGAACTCTGAATCATGAGTAAACTTTGATAATGATTTCTACTGTACTGGCACTTCAGAAACTACTGACATATGGAAAGGATATTTTACTTGATTCGGAAGATTGGTTGTTATGGAGCGGAAGCATCAGCTGAAAGGGCAGAGTAAACCAGTCTTGAAAATCTAAGTCCTGTGTTGAAAAAAAAATTAAATCAAGACAATGGAGTCCTAAATAAAATGATCTTGAATTCTCTCCCCTGAAATATTAAAAGGGAGGGACTGGACATTCCTTCTAGGAAGACTTCTTCATAATCCAGGAGTTGCCATCAAAAAGATCATCTCTCATGTGCCCACCAGATAAGCTTATTTGTTTGGTGGGACAGTCAGGATGGCTTCTCTGTGTGATTTGAATGCCTGGGCATAGACATAGTTGGGAAGATGTAATAAATGTAATAAGCAAACAAAGAAACACACAAATAGATGGTCCTTCAGGTACCCATTCGCAAGCCACGTAGAACTCAGGAGCAAATGTGTAGCCAATGTAATCAGTATAATATCCGGGTCACACAGTCACAGCAGCTGGCCCCAACAAGCAATCCTGCTGCAACATTCTGCACTTGCTGCAGCTACTTAACACTCTTCAAGGGTAGCCCCAGGTAGAGCACATGCAGTAATCTAGTCCAGATGCAACTAGGGTACAGATCATTGTGGCTAGATCTAACTGAACCAGGAATGGATGTACTTAATGCACCAGCTGGAGCTGGACATAAGCACTAAGAACCACCACCTGGTTTTCTAAGGTGACTGCTTTGTCAGGCAGTATTCCCAAGCTGTGCATGTGGCTTGGCAAGGGGAGTATAACCCCATCCAAGACAGGAGAGATTTCCATTTTCTGGTCTGGCTTTCTGCTAACTCATGAACCTATATTTTGTCCGGATTAAGTTTCAACTTGTTTACTCTTCTTTCCAGCTCCAAACACTGGTTCAGAACATCAAAAGTATCCTTGGAAATGAGTGGAAAACAAATGTAGAGTGGATATCATTTGCATATTGGTGACACTGCAGCCCATACATCCTGATGATCTTTCCCAGTAGCTTCATATAGATATTTAATAGCATGGCGGATAAGATCAAACCCTGCAGAACTCCACAGGAAAATGCCTATGGGGCAGAGCAGGAATCCCCCAACACTATCTTCTGAAACCACCTCCCAGATTGGACTTGAACCTTGTCCTTAGTCCCAGCACTGAGAGGTGGCTTAGTAGGATACTATGGTTAAATGTATCAAAGGCCACTGAGCAGAACTAGAAGGGTTACATTCCCCCAGCTAGTGCTCAACAGAAGTTGTCAACCAAGATGACCAAAGCAGTCTGTATTCCTGTAAGCCAAATTGAAATGGGCCAGAAAATCAGTCTTTGGAACTGAGAAGTGACTATCTAATCTAACATTTATTCTTGTTTTTGGATTCTGAATGGGCAAATATGGCTACATAACTTTTTCTATTACAAAGTTATATAATTTCAGCCAAGAAAGGGAGGAAATTATCAACAGCCTGAAAGCAGACTTGGGTAAAGACTGAGTTCTCAAAGCAGAATAATACCACCTAATTTGACTTCAATTGACTCTATTACCTCACACAACTTTTCCCCGCCATACAAGTCAACACAGTGATTTACGTTACTTACTAGCGGACACCAGCCAGTGTTACTGGGTTTCAGATAGCTAAAAGAATGAATCCAATAAAATAGAGAGATAAAGTGACTGTGTTGGTAGGAATGAAAAAGTCTTTGAAGAAACATGCAAATACTCTGATGACTGACAAATTTGACAAGCCCCATCGATTCCAGCCACAATTTGAATTATTCATTCACTTCTTACAGTTGAAGTGTTTTACATGCCTTACTAAATTTATACTTGCAATGTTACTCAGAGGTGAGCCATTATTAGTTCCACATTGTAGATGGCAAACTGAGAAATGCTAACTGGCATCCAGGACAGGTTTTGAGCCCTCATGTCCAAGGACCAAAGACAACTGTGCATCCCATTGACCTTTTGCTTAAACTTCTTGACCTAACAATAACCTTAAATGAGATGGAGAGGGAGTTCAGGGAAGTCTAAGCATGACCCAGAGCCTAACTGTGGATGTCAGCCTTCAGGATGGTGACTGTCGGACTACATCAGACACCTGATCTGCCCCTGGAGAAGGAGTGTTCTATCTATAGGACTTCTCGTCCTATGCTAGCCTTGAAAAATACCCATATACATAGCAGGAGGATAAGGAAGCCAATTTTGGCACAATGTTTTGTTACCAATGTCAGTCATTTAAAATGCATCCAACTGTGCAGGTGCAAAGACAGGATGAACCACAAGCAATTCCATAGATAAGTAGGTTGTTTTGCTATATGCCTCTCTTATATTAATTGATAAGATTAAAAGACAGTGCTGTCCTACATCTGTATTTTCACCAGTCCCCTGTCCTCAGGTTCCTTAAAATAACATTATACCAAAAGGAAAAATACACAGGGCCATTTCGCACAGAGCTCAAAGTTGCTATTTGGTTGCCGTTTGTGAAAGCGCTACTTCAAGTAGCGAAATGTAACTAGCCGTGCCCGTAACGCACAGCTGCGGTTTTTGCGGAATTTGGCACTTTCACTTCTCGCCACTTTCGTAACCCACAGGCTTCCGGTTCTCCGTCTTATCGCTACAAAGGAGGTCCCTTTTTAGCGCTTCTGGCCTCCCGTGCCCGTCAATCAAACTGCAGGCACACCTTTGACCTCGACCCTGAAGCCGAACTTGTCGGGGTTCCCTTTTTTTTTAAAAAACCCAGGAAACCCCGTAGCAACGCGTTATCGTCCAATCATTGGCGCCCTTGGAACGTGTTTTCTATTGTTTTCTAGGAACCAGATGCATTGACATGTTTGATTGGTTAATCCCCGCCCACAGTACACGCCCACAGGTTACCTGCTTATATGCACCTGGGCAGACACGCGGTCGGCCTCACTCTTTTGTTTGCGTAGCCTACTGCCCGCAGCACAGGTCAACGTTGCAATGGAGAGGCTTATTTTTCAATTGCTGGCTTACATGCTCGCGGTGGTCCAGCGCATGAATATCGCCTTGTCGCGTCGGACGTCTGCTATCGCGGAGTACCGAGAACGGGTGGCCGGAACGCTGACCAGCAGCAGAAGACGTTCTGTAAGGGTAACCATGGCGGCCAAGAAACGCTGGCAAGCTCTGGCAGAGGTCCGGTTCCCCAGACAGTTCTGGGTGGACGAACGATCCTCTGACTGGTGGGAGAATTTTGTGTGGACTCGCTGGGATGATGACCACTGGATTGCCAACTTCAGGATGTCGAGGGGGACATTTTTTGAACTCGTGGAGGCTCTACGTGGACGCATGGAGAGGCAAGTCACTGGCATGCGGCGCCCCGTTCCAGTTGAAAAAAGGGTGGCTGCCGCATTGTGGTACTTGGCCACCCCTCAGTACTTCCGGACAGTAGCCCAGCAATTCGGACTCGGAGTCACTACGGTTGGCGATATCCTTAAGGAGTTCTGCCTCGCCATGGAGGCGGAATTGTTCAGCAAAGTCGTGTGCCTCGGAGACCGGCTTGGAGCGGTGAGTGTCATTCTATCCCCTTTGCCCTTTAAATTTTTTTTCTTGTTTGACAGGTCAGCAACGAAGACGCGATACACCCCACGCTGACATGCCATGGCTTATATTCTTTTCTTTCCCTTATTCCAGAGTATGGACGGGTTTGCCAGGCTTGGATTCCCGCATTGTTTTGCGGCCGTCGATGGAAGCCACATCCCTATCCGTGCCCCCGGGGGAAGCATAAAAGAGTACGGGAACAGGAAGGACTTTTGCTCTGTTCTCCTGCAAGGAACAGTGGACTTCTCCGGCCGGTTTATCGATGCCGAGGTGGGGTGGAGTGGCAGGAGGCATGATGCCCTTGTTTTCAGGGAATCCAACCTCAGGAAAGCCATGGACGAAGGGGTCTTTGTTCCAGGAAACCCCACCGCCACCATTGAGGGCGTGCGTGTGCCGGCGTTGGTCCTCGGGGACGGAGCCTACCCATTACGACGCTGGCTCATGACTCCCTACAAGCGGCCAAGGACGGACGTGCAGAGCCACTACAACCTCAGTCACTCCCGGGCAAGGAATGTAGTGGAGCGTGCCTTTGGACGTTTGAAGTCACGGTTCCGTTGTTTAATGTCACGACTCCATGTACATATTGACAATGTGACTCCGCTGATAATCGCATGTGTGATTTTGCACAACATATGCGAGGACAAGGGACATAACATCCCCTTCCCTGAGGACGAACCTGAACCTGTAGTCCTTCAGGATACACAGGACATCCCTGAAGCAAGGAGAAAAAGGATATATGCTGAGGGGTGCAAGGTTCGGGACGCCATAGCCACCCACATCTACAGAAACAGGAGGCGTGTTTGATTGTTTTTCCTACTCTGTTGTTGAATAAAGTTTTGTGTTCTTTGTTTAACCTTGTCTTGTGCGGTTTGTGTACTTTGCCAGCAAAAAAACGGGGATTCTCTGGTCCAAAAGCACTTTGACAGCCCTAAATGCTAACTCCCCACTGAAATTGACAAACACAATACGGAAGCGCTGAATGGGGAAAGTTCGGGGAGGCGGGTAGCCAGGAAGTATTGGCGACCCCTGTCAAACCGGAGGATCAATCCACTCATGTTCCAAGGAATAATTTTATTGGTGGGCAGCTTTGATACATTTAAAAAACGGGGTGGTCGATCGGAGCAACGCACGTTCGTTCCCTAACCGTCATTCCGAAGATGCCGAAGCCACGGAAGGGCTCCTTCTGGCAGCGCGCCGAGGCTGAGGCACTTCTGGAGCTTGTGCTACAATCAAAAAGTGTTGGCCGCCTAATGGCCAGCACCCATTGCCACACCAAGGGTGCCTACCTGGTGTTGGCTTCAAAGCTGAGGGAGAGGGGCTACGTCCGGACCTGGGAGCAGGTCCGGACAAAATTCAAGCGCCTTAAGCTGGACTTCCTAAACAGTCTGGAACAGTGGGGGGGGATCCCGCAGCCAAGTGGGAGGACGGTCTTCCACGACCAGATGGTTAAAATATGGGAGAAGGCTGGGAAGCCCCCCCTGGACATGAGGAGGCATATGGGTGAGTGCTGCCCTCGTTGTGTTTTGCCCTTAAACATGCATGGAATGACTAGCTGCCTCTTTCCCCTACTGTCCCCAATGAAATTCGAGAAAGTATTTAGATGCTGTCAACCCCCTCAGACTTAGCCAGCCAGTACTGTAGAACCACTTTGGTTATGCGCTTAGACTCTAACTGTGGTGTGTCCACCAGCTGTGTTTCATCTCTGTTTTGTGTGCTTTTAATTATGATTTGTCTTTTTCTTTGCCCAGCCACACAATCACCATCCAAGCTGGCAACAGCACCTGAGCGTGAGGAGGGGGAGGAAGAGGGACCTTCCACCTCGGGACAGGCTGCAGGTGAGAGTTTTATGTCTGTTAGGGAGACCCATGTGTGTGTACCCACACGGAGCCATATGGGAGCCTGATGTGATGCTTCCTTTTGGACTGTGATCAAATTCTTTGTTTGATTTCTATAGCTGAAACTGTGGAGGCAAGGCTGCGTGCCATGGAGGCCAGAGTTACTTCCCTGGAGGCTCAAGTGGCAGAGCTGAAAGGGGAGATTGAGCAGCACAGGCAACAGAGGGAGGCGGAAGAACGTAGGTTATGTTCCCCACTGCCCAACTCATCTCACACTGTGGCTAAGGCCACTTAAAAGTGTATGCATGTAAACTAAAGAAATTTGAAAATATGTGTGGTACTAATGTGTACTTTTTCTCCCTCCCCACAGTTAAGAAGAAGGAGGACGAAGAGCTCTTCCGGCGCAAAGTTAGGGGGACCGTGGGACGGCTGTGCAGGAGAGTTAGGGCGATGGAAGGGGCTGGGGAGGGGAGCGGTGGGAACTGAGTTTTGTTTCCTGTTTGTGTTTTGGGGTAGGGGTTGGGGGGGGGGCTCCAAGTTTCATTCCCTAATGTTTTTCCCCTGTTAAATGTATACCTTTGTTAAAAAAAATAGGTTTTCCAGGGGGGTGGGGGGTGGTGGTGCTGGTGGGGCTCCAAGTTTCATTCCCTAATGTTTTTCCCCTGTTAAAATGTTGTTTAAAATAAAATGTTATTGCAAATTTTATAACAAGACTCCAGTGTGACTTCTTAAACTCGCACATATTTAACCCCACACCACACTCCTAAAACTCCTTGAACTAACACCCCTCCAACCTCCAACCCACACAGCAGTACCACAATATACACAATCACTAGAGAGGC